>NC_069504.1:574891993-575227409 GCF_027579735.1 Bombina bombina
TGTACATTTAGATATTTAATATCATCACGATGTTTGTAAATTTGTGCCCTAAATTCCCTACAGGTTTTGCCTATATAGAAACAAGGGCACACACAAGATAACAAGTTGATAATGCCAGTACTGGAGCAATTAATGAATGATTTAATACGGTAACTTCTACCGGTAGTGTTACTGTAGAAGTCGAACAGATCCAATTAACTGGCATTGCAAATGACAATCTTACTCGTAAAGAACGAATTGCATTAAATTAATTAATACAGCATAATGAGCTAGTGTTAAAAAGGGCTGATAAGGGATTAAAATGTAGTTATCTTAGACTAACAATATTACATAGAAGATAGACAACTAGCTGATGTTAAACAATATCAAAAAGTAACTCAGGATATATTTTTCAAATCTCATAATGAGTTATTGTTTTTGCTTAATGATGCAAGAAGAGAAGGCCTTGTAAGTTGTAACAGGGCAAGAACAAGGTTTTCTTTATAATGAAAAACCCAAAGTGCCAGTCTTCTATTGGATACCAAAGTTACATAGGTCAGCAACCAGACCCCTGGGACGCCCAATTATATCTGGGATAGGGGGACCTACTGAGTGCATTAGCCAATATGTAGATTCTTTCTTGAAACCCTTCTTACCTGAATTGAGAACCTTTACTCAAGATTCTATAGCTGTGATTAGAAAATTGGATGGCATCATTGTATCTGACAACACCCTTTTTGTTTTATTAGATGTTGAATAATTATATTCTTCTATCCCACATGATATAGGCATTCACCTTGGTTTTTGGGTGAACAAGGTCGTATTTGGAGAACTGGCCGCCTTGGTGGAAGCACACGTGACCCTATGGATTAGGTACGTGGAAGATATACTGATGTTGTGGTAGGGCACTAATCAAAAACTAGAGGAATTTGTAGCTATTCTGAACACAAACAGTTTCAACATTTTTCTAACATGTACAAGTAGCTTTTCAAGTATTAGCTTTCTAGACTTACTCATAAGTAAGAAAGGGAACTTGATCCACACAGAGGTTTACAGAAAACCTACTGCCTCTAATAGTATACTGCTAGGTACTAGTCACCATCCTTACGGACAAATTCTCCGTTTACGTAGGGCATGCTCTGATGTACACACGTTTAACAAACAGGCTTTGGAAATGGCTGATAGATTTCACAAGAGAGGATACTTTAAAAGAGCAGTGAAGAGAGCAAACTTTCGACTTTTAAAACAAGATAGACATAACCTTTTGTATGGTCAGAAAGAACGGCCCATTGAAGACAATAAAGTGCGTTTTATAACTAAGTATAACTCTCACTGGCACAAATTGAGAATAATTCTTCAAAACAATTGGCATCTACTTTCTCAGGATGAAGACCTTGGTGAATGTTTAGGTGAATATCCATTAATGACAGCACGGAGAGCTAGCAACTTGAAAGACTTACCTTTGAAGAGTGAATTTGTGAAAGTAACCCAAAAAGACTGGTTATCTAACCATTCTCAAAACATTGTAGGGTGCTCTCCCTGTGGTCATTGTGTGGCCTGTTCCTTCATTAAGCGAACATCGTGATGATATTAAATATCTAAATGTAGATAGTCCAATTGCTAGACATTTTGCTCAATTCCATGATTCCAAGCTGGATGGCTTGGAATTCATTAGGATTGAGCAGGTAAAACAGCATAGAAGAGGTGGTAATGTGGATACCATCCTTCTTCAAAAAGAAACAAGATGGATTTACAACTTGAAAACTTTGTCCCCTTTAGGATTAAATGAAAAATTTAAATGTAAATATAAAAACAAATATTTGATTTGTACATCTTCCATTCTCTCAGAGGCTTGGACCTTCCCGGGGCACCAGTCCTGCCCCTTACTTACATTTTGAATTTCAGAACTTGAGTATTATAGCAGAGATATTATATACAATATGTATTTAACCACATAGATATGCATAGAATTGTTGTACACATCTTAAATATAGATTTAGCATGATTTAAAATTATTGTTTAATATTTTGAGTTTAGTATCTAAGGTATTGTAAATATGTATGTATTGTATCTTGTGTTTTGTTTTATGGTGTCCTTAAGTGTATGTTTGTCCTGTTAAGTTATGATTGTGCTAAATGTTAGGTTAGTGGGATCATTCCAGTATTCCATTTGCACTTTGAATACATTGCCGCTTTAAGGAGAAAACTATGTTCTATCTGACGTTTGTAAAAAGCAAAAATGAAGTGCCGCTTTAAGGATTTATGACCGAATGGTCACGTTTTCCCTATTACCAATAAGAGAGACATTTGCACCTATTACGTCACAACCCGGAAGAAGCTCCGTGCTGCGAGTGAGGAGTGAAACGCGCAGAAGGACGCATCGGTGTGCAGCGTTCTGTCCGTGGGATCCCCCCACCTTTGCAGTTGATCAGCACTACCTGTTTCATCTTATGTACCGAGTACAGACGGCCATAGTGTGGGGGAGTAGTGAGTAACTTTGGGATCGGTCACCTGTGTGATCATCATCTGGGGGTTTGAGTTGTATACGAACTGTTCACTATTTCTGATGGATGTTTGATTATTCTTCATTACTCTCCCTTACCCCTATTTTCTCATCTGGATACCCCACACTAGGCGTCCAAATTGCCAAGAATGCTGAAACTGTTGAATGCTCCTAATTGGCCTAAGTGGTTTACTTTTCATTCTCATTGCTAAGTGCTTTGTCATTATCACTGATGTGCTGCTTCATACAGTCATCACTCTCATATCATCCATCATAACTGACAATATTTATGTGACTATGTCACTCATCTTCATTTATACGTGGATTTACAACTGCTGTGGTTACTTGCATAACGGTTGAATTTTCTTGAGATTGGACTTTAATGCCGGCTTAGGTCATTTTAGGAGTTGAATGAGGGGCCCATGTGATTTGTTTGTCTGTTCTATGTATGTCTCTATGTTATGTGTTTAATTTTGAGCTATTTAGTCATTTAGGATATTTTTTGATTTGGTAAATAAATTGTAATAATTTTTGATATTCATTTGTGGTGTGTTTATTTAAGGTGATAGCTTGTTGTCCTGGTCTTTGTGGCTATACCTTATACTGGTATTGGCCTTCTCTCTTTTCATAGCTGTATTGCATTAAATCCTAGCAGGTAGCATATCCCCTTCCTTATGGCTAGATTTAGAGTTTTGTCGGTAACAACCCGAAAAGCTAACGCCGGCTTTTTTCTGGCCGCACCATAAAAATAACTCTGGTATTGAGAGTCCACATAAAGGCTGCGTTAGGCTCCAAAAAAGGAGCGTAGAGCATATTTAACGCAGCTTCAACTCTCGATACCAGAGTTGCTTACGCAAGCGGCCAGCCTCAAAAACGTGCTCGTGCACAATTCCCCCATAGGAAATAATGGGGCTGTTTGAGCTGAAAAAAAACCTAACACCTGCAAAAAAGCCGCGTTCAGCTCCTAACGCAGCCCCATTGTTTGCTATGCGGAAACACTTCCTACGTCTGCACCTAACACCCTAACATGTACCCCGAGTCTAAAAACCCCTAGCCTTACACTTATTAACCCCTAATCTGCCGCCCCCGCTATCGCTGACACCTGCATATTATTATTAACCCCTAATCTACCGCTCCGTAAACCGCCGCTACTTACATTATCCCTATGTACCCCTAATCTGCTGTCCCTAACATCGCCGACCCCTATATTATATTTATTAACCCCTAATCTGCCCCCCACAACGTCGCCTCCACCTGCCTACACTTATTAACCCCTAATCTGCCGAGCGGACCTGAGCGCTACTATAATAAAGTTATTAACCCCTAATCCGCCTCACTAACCCTATAATAAATAGTATTAACCCCTAATCTGCCCTCCCTAACATCGCCGACACCTAACTTCAATTATTAACCCCTAATCTGCCGACTGGAGCTCACCGCTATTCTAATAAATGTATTAACCCCTAAAGCTAAGTCTAACCCTAACACTAACACCCCCCTAAATTAAATATAATTTACATCTAACGAAATTAATTATCTCTTATTAAATAAATTATTCCTATTTAAAGCTAAATACTTACCTGTAAAATAAATCCTAACATAGCTACAATATAAATTATAATTATATTATAGCTATTTTAGGATTAATATTTATTTTACAGGTAACTTTGTAATTATTTTAACCAGGTACAATAGCTATTAAATAGTTAAGAACTATTTAATAGCTAAAATAGTTAAAATAATTACAAAATTACCTGTAAAATAAATCCTAACCTAAATTACAATTAAACCTAACACTACACTATCAATAAATTAATTAAATAAAATACCTATAATTATCTACAATTAAACCTAACACTACACTATCAATAAATAAATTAAATTAAATACCTACAAATAACTACAATGAAATAAACTATCTAAAGTACAAAGAATAAAAAAGAACTAAGTTACAAAAAATAAAAAAATATTTACAAACATAAGAAAAATATTACAACAATTTTAAACTAATTACACCTACTCTAAGCCCCCTAATAAAATAACAAAGCCCCCCAAAATAAAAAAATGCCCTACCCTATTCTAAATTACTAAAGTTCAAAGCTCTTTTACCTTACCAGCCCTGAACAGGGCCCTTTGCGGGGCATGCCCCAAGAAGTTCAGCTCTTTTGCCTGTAAAAAAAAACATACAATACCCCCCCCAACATTACAACCCACCACCCACATACCCCTAATCTAACCCAAACCCCCCTTAAATAAACATAACACTAAGCCCCTGAAGATCTTCCTACCTTATCTTCACCATACCAGGTTCACCGATCGATCCAGAAGAGCTCCTCCGATGTCCTGATCCAAGCCCAAGCGGGGGGCTGAAGAGGTCCATGATCCGGCTGAAGTCTTCATCCAAGCGGGGCAGAAGAGGTCTTCCATCCGATTGAAGTCTTCATCCAAGCGGGATCTTCTATTGTCATCCATCCGGAGCGGAGCGGCAGGATCCTGAAGACCTCCGACGCGGAACATCCATCCTGGCCGAAGACTGAACGACGAATGACGGTTCCTTTAAATGACGTCATCCAAGATGGCGTCCCTCAAATTCCGATTGGCTGATAGGATTCTATCAGCCAATCGGAATTAAGGTAGGAATATTCTGATTGGCTGATTCCATCAGCCAATCAGAATCAAGTTCAATCCGATTGGCTGATCCAATCAGCCAATCGGATTGAACTTGATTCTGATTGGCTGATTCCATCAGCCAATCAGAATATTCCTACCTTAATTCTGATTGGCTGATAGAATCCTATCAGCCAATCGGAATTCGAGGGACGCCATCTTGGATGACGTCATTTAAAGGAACCGTCATTCGTCGTTCAGTCGTCGGCCAGGATGGATGTTCCGCGTCAGAGGTCTTCAGGATCCTGCCGCTCCGCTCCGGATGGATGACCATAGAAGATCCCGCTTGGATGAAGACTTCAATCGGATGGAAGACCTCTTCTGCCCCGCTTGGATGAAGACTTCAGCCGGATCATGGACCTCTTCAGCCCCCCGCTTGGGCTTGGATCAGGACATCGGAGGAGCTCTTCTGGATCGATCGGTGAACCTGGTATGGTGAAGATAAGGTAGGAAGATCTTCAGGGGCTTAGTGTTATGTTTATTTAAGGGGGGTTTGGGTTAGATTAGGGGTATGTGGCTGGTGGGTTGTAATGTTGGGGGGGGTATTGTATGTTTTTTTTTACAGGCAAAAGAGCTGAACTTCTTGGGGCATGCCCCGCAAAGGGCCCTGTTCAGGGCTGGTAAGGTAAAAGAGCTTTGAACTTTAGTAATTTAGAATAGGGTAGGGCATTTTTTTTATTTTGGGGGCTTTGTTATTTTATTAGGGGGCTTAGAGTAGGTGTAATTAGTTTAAAATTGTTGTAATATTTTTCTTATGTTTGTAAATATTTTTTTATTTTTTGTAACTTAGTTCTTTTTTATTTTTTGTACTTTAGTTAGTTTATTTCATTGTAGTTATTTGTAGGTATTGTATTTAATTTATTTATTGATAGTGTAGTGTTAGGTTTAATTGTAGATAATTATAGGTATTTTATTTAATTAATTTATTGATAGTGTAGTGTTAGGTTTAATTGTAACTTAGGTTAGGATTTATTTTACAGGTAATTTTGTAATTATTTTAACTATTTTAGCTATTAAATAGTTCTTAACTATTTAATAGCTATTGTACCTGGTCAAAATAAATACAAAGTTACCTGTAAAATAAATATTAATCCTAAAATAGCTATAATATAATTATAATTTATATTGTAGCTATATTAGGATTTATTTTACAGGTAAGTATTTAGCTTTAAATAGGAATAATTTATTTAATAAGAGTTAATTAATTTCGTTAGATTAAAATTATATTTAACTTAGGGGGGTGTTAGGGTTAGACTTAGCTTTAGGGGTTAATAAATTTATTAGAATAGCGGTGAGCTCAAGTCGGCAGATTATTCCTACCTTAATTCCGATTGGCTGATAGAATCCTATCAGCCAATTGGAATTCGAGGGACGCCATCTTGGATGACGTCATTTAAAGGAACCGTCATTCGTCGTTCAGTCGTCGGCCAGGATGGATGTTCCGCGTCAGAGGTCTTCAGGATCCTGCCGCTCCGCTCCGGATGGATGACCATAGAAGATCCCGCTTGGATGAAGACTTCAATCGGATGGAAGACCTCTTCTGCCCCGCTTGGATGAAGACTTCAGCCGGATCATGGACCTCTTCAGCCCCCCGCTTGGGCTTGGATCAGGACATCGGAGGAGCTCTTCTGGATTGATCGGTGAACCTGGTATGGTGAAGATAAGGTAGGAAGATCTTCAGGGGCTTAGTGTTAGGTTTATTTAAGGGGGGTTTGGGTTAGATTAGGGGTATGTGGGTGGTGGGTTGTAATGTTGGGGGGGTATTGTATGTTTTTTTTACAGGCAAAAGAGCTGAACTTCTTGGGGCATGCCCCGCAAAGGGCCTTGTTCAGGGCTGGTAAGGTAAAAGAGCTTTGAACTTTAGTAATTTAGAATAGGGTAGGGCATTTTTTTTATTTTGGGGGGCTTTGTTATTTTATTAGGGGGCTTAGAGTAGGTGTAATTAGTTTAAAATTGTTGTAATATTTTTCTTATGTTTGTAAATATTTTTTTATTTTTTGTAACTTAGTTCTTTTTTATTTTTTGTACTTTAGTTAGTTTATTTCATTGTAGTTATTTGTAGGTATTGTATTTAATTTATTTATTGATAGTGTAGTGTTAGGTTTAATTGTAGATAATTATAGGTATTTTATTTAATTTATTTATTGATAGTGTAGTGTTAGGTTTAATTGTAACTTAGGTTAGGATTTATTTTACAGGTAATTTTGTAATTATTTTAACTATTTTAGCTATTAAATAGTTCTTAACTATTTAATAGCTATTGTACCTGGTTAAAATAAATACAAAGTTACCTGTAAAATAAATATTAATCCTAAAATAGCTATAATATAATTATAATTTATATTGTAGCTATATTAGGATTTATTTTACAGGTAAGTATTTAGCTTTAAATAGGAATAATTTATTTAATAAGAGTTAATTAATTTCGTTAGATTAAAATTATATTTAACTTAGGGGGGTGTTAGGGTTAGACTTAGCTTTAGGGGTTAATAAATTTATTAGAATAGCGGTGAGCTCAAGTCGGCAGATTAAGGGTTAATAATTGAAGTTAGGTGTCGGCGATGATAGGGAGGGCAGATTAGGAGTTAAAACTATTTATTATAGGGTTAGTGAGGCGGATTAGGGGTTAATAACTTTATAATAATAGCGGTGCGGTCCGCTCGGCAGATTAGGGGTTAATAAGAGTAGGCAGGTGGAGGCGACGTTGAGGGGGGCAGATTAGGGGTTAATAAATATAATATAGGGGTCGGCGGTGTTAGGGGCAGCAGATTAGGGGTACATAAGTATAACGTAGGTGGCGGCGCTTTGCGGTCGGCAGATTAGGGGTTAATTATTGTAGGTAGCTGGCTGCGACGTTGTGGGGGGCAGGTTAGGGGTTAATAAATATAATATAGGGGTCGGCGGTGTTAGGGGCAGCAGATTAGGGGTACATAAGTATAACGTAGGTGGCGGTCGGCAGATTAGGGGTTAAAAATTTTTAATCGAGTGGCGGCGATGTGGGGGGACCTCGGTTTAGGGGTACATAGGTAGTTTATGGGTGTTAGTGTACTTTAGAGTACAGTAGTTAAGAGCTTTATGAACCGGCGTTAGCCCAGAAAGCTCTTAACTACTGACTTTTTTCCTGCGGCTGGAGTTTTGTCGTTAGATGTCTAACGCTCACTTCAGACACGACTCTAAATACCGGAGTTAGAAAAATCCCATTGAAAAGATAGGATACGCAATTTACGTAAGGGGATCTGCGGTATGGAAAAGTCGCGGCTGAAAAGTGAGCGTTAGACCCTTTTTTGAGTGACTCCAAATACCGGAGGTAGCCTAAAACCAGCGTTAGGAGCCTCTAACGCTGGTTTTCACGGCTAACGCCAAACTCTAAATCTAGGCCTAAGTTATTTAAAGATAGGCTGAGCTTTCTCACTTGTTCTCTTTGTGCTGTTTTAACATAATTTAGTGTAAGGCAGCTTAGGTTTTATTTCACAGGTAAGTTTGTATTTATTTTAACTAGGTAGTTAGTAAATAGTTAATAACTATGTACTAACTAGTCTACCTAGTTAAAATAAATTCAAACTTACCTGTGAAATAAAAACCTAAGCTAGCTACAATATAATTATTTTTTATATTGTAGCTAGCTTAGGTTTTATTTCACAGATAAGTATGTATTTAGTTTTAAATAGGTATTAATTAGTTAATAATTGTAACTTTAATTTAGCTCTATTTTAATTATGTTAAAGTTAGGGGGTGTTAGGTTTAGGGTTACGGTTAGGGTTAGATTTAGGGTTAGGTTTAGGGGTTAATATAGTTTAATTTAGGTTGTTGCGATGTGGGGGGATGGCGGTTTAGGGGCTAATAGGTTTATTTAGTGGTAGTGATGTGGGAGGCCAGAGGTTTAAGGGTTAATAACTTTATTTAATGGCAGCGATGTCGGGGAGCGGCGGAATAGGGGTTAATATTTATATTTTAGTGGGGGTGATGTTGGGGTGCGGGGGAATAGGGGTTAAAAACTTTAGTATTGTGGCGGCGATATCGGGAGCGGCAGATTATTGGTTAATAGATTTATTTTGGTGTCGGCGATGTTGGGAGCGGCGGATTAGGGGTTAATAACTTTATTTAGGTGTCGGTGATGTCGGGGGCAGCAGATTAGGGGTGTTTAGACGTGGGGTTTTTGTTAGGGTGTTAGGTTTAAACGTAACTTTTTTTTCCCCATAGACATCAATTTGGTTGCGTTACGGAGCTTTTCATTCCACGCTTCAGGTGTTAGTTTTTTTTCTGATGATGTCTATGGGGAAAGCGTGCACAGGCACGTCAAAGCAGCACTTGTATTTTGTGTGGTATGGAGCTTAACTCAACCATATCGCACGCACAAGGCGGCTTTTCAAAAACTCGTAATGGCAGCTCTATGGAGGGTAAAATAACGCAACTTTTGTTGCCTTCGTTTTGCACCCTCTATAGCGCAAAACTTGTAATCTAGGTGTATGCGTTTTGCACCTTTATGGGTGTTAAACACATAGGCCTCGTACTGACACAAAATGTACAAAAATGTTGCTGGCAAGGTTTGAGCATCTCCAGCAGTGTAGCAATATGTAATATTAATGCTTTCTACTTTTAATAGAAGCTGCAATTATATAGTAGCAACAGTATCCTACAATTAGTTATACATACAACTCACTGCAGAGAATCAACAATAAATACCATCTGTATATCTCACCACACTCCACAGGTGCTGCTATCCTAAATAACCAAAATAAATAAACCTGTCACTTTCCCAATCGCCCACAGCATTTCATAATTAACTGAAACATCACACTTTGAAAGTTGGTTTGATTATGTGATTAAACAATCAGGCTTGTTAAAATAAACGAGGAAGTGATTTTAAAATTCAGTTAGTAGTATACAAGATATTTTTTGCCGGTAGCTGGAAGAGCTACATTTTTTTTTTAATTTTATTACTTGAAGTAACTTGTACTTTTTCAAAATAAGTAGGGGCAATCAAAGGGGGTTGTTGTGTTTGGGGGGTAAATTTAGTGGTGGTTTGGATTTGCAGTGGGGGTTGCATGTGAAGGTGTATAAGCTACAGGGGTTTTGAGATGGAGTGGAAGTCATGGTTTGGGATACTTACAGAGGGGGTCTTGGTCAGTGGGGTGTGGGTAAATTGTTGTGGTTGTGGTGATCTGGATCAGCATGGTTAGGATTAGTTGCAGTAGGGGGATCTGGGTCTACTTAGTTAGGGATTGAGGGATCAGAACAGCATGATTAAGGTATTTTGCTGCATGGGAGGATATGTCCTATTAAGGTATTTTACATAGGGGAGGACAGTTCTTTTTAATATTACGTATGCAATATAAGTTAATACAAATCTTGAACTTTGAAATACAGCTTCTGCTCATTATTAAAAAAAAATATTCATATTCAATCATGAAAAGTAACTTATATTAAATACACACAGAAATGGTTAATGTGGATATAAATGGCAATTGAAAATAGTCAGGAGCAATGCTGAGGCATTGGCCTCTAGTTATCAAGCCGTCAACCGCAAATACGCTGGAATTCCGCAGCGTATTTGTGGAGAGGCTGATTCGCCTTAGTTATCAACCCCTACTGCCCGGCAAAAGTAGAATATAGTGACGTAAGCTTCGATCCGCCGGACTCAGTCCAACACAGATCGATGGTTACGTCACTACAGATGTTCCGAACGCAAGTTCAGCACAATCTGACTACTTTTGGTAGTTATCAAACTACTACCAGGTACGCTCGCCACTATTCCGGGCCAGCGTACCTGAATTTCAATCCGCCGTCCTGGAGGCGGCGGATCCCATAGGAATCAATGGGAGTCTGACCATAGCTCATGTTCGCTGCTGCCCGATATCCCATTGATTCCTATGGGAAACGTCTACACCTAACACCCTAATATGTACCCCGAGTCTACACATTCCTAATCTGCCCCCCCTACACCGCCGCAACTAAATAAACTTATTACCCCCTAAACCGCCGCTCCCGGACCCCGCCGCCACCTACATTATACATATTAACCCCTAATCTGCCGCCCCCTATACCGCCGCCACCTACATAAACTTATTAACCCCTTTCCTGCGGATCCTGGACCCTGCCGCGACGAAATACATTGTTTAACCCCTAAACCGCCGCTCCCAGACCCCGCCGCCACCTATATTAAAGTTATTAACCCCTATCCTGCCCCCCATTACACCGCCGCAACCTACATTAAACTCATTAAACCCTAAACCGCCGCTCCCGGATCCCACCGCCACCTATATTAAACTTATTAACCCCTAAACCTAAGTATAACCCTAACCCTAACATCCCCCTAACTTTAATATTATTTTAATAAATCTAAATAAAACTTACTATTATTAACTAAATTATTCCTATTTAAAAATAAATACTTACCTGTAAAATAAACCCTAAGATAGCTACAATCTAACTAATAATTACATTGTAGCTATTTTAGGATTTATATTTATTTTACAGGCAACTTTGTATTTATTTTAACTAGGTACAATAGCTATTAAATAGTTAATAACTATTTAATAGCTACCTAGTTAAAATAATTACAAAATTACCTGTAAAATAAATCCTAACCTAAGTTACAATTAAACCTAACACTACACTATCATTAAATGAATGAAATCAATTACCTACAATTACCTACAATTAAATTAAATAAACTAAACTATAGTACAAAAAAAAATTACAGAAAATAAAAAAGAATTACAAGAAGTTTAAACTAATTACACCTAATCTAAGCCCCCTAATAAAATAATAAAGCCCCCCAAAATAAAAAAAATGCCCTACCCTATTCTAAATTACCAAGTAACCAGCTCTTTTACCAGCCCTTAAAAGGGCTTTTTGTGGGGCATTGTCCCAAAGTAATCAGCTCTTTTACCTGTAAAAAAAAATACAACCCCCCCAACATTAAAACCCACCACCCACATGCCCCTACTCTAACCCACCCAAACCCACTTAAAAAACCTAACGCTAACCCCCTGAAGATCATCCTACCTTGAGTCGTCTTCACCCAGCCGAGCCGAATTCTTCATCCAATCCGGGCGATGTGGTCCTCCATCCGGGCGAAGTCTTGATCCAAGCAGCAAAGAAGAGGAATGGAGCCAATCAGATTTTTCCTATCTTAATTCAATCCGATTGGCTGAAGCTCAATCCGATTGGCTGATCCAATCAGCCAATCGGATTGAGCTCGCATTCTATTGGCTGTTCCGATCAGCCAATAGAATGCGAGCTCAATCCGATTGGATCAGCCAATCGGATTGAACTTCAATCTGATTGGCTGATTGAATCAGCCAATCAGATTTTTCCTACCTTAATTCCGATTGGCTGATAGAATCCTATCAGCCAATCGGAATTCGAGAGACGCCATCTTGGATGATGTCCCTTAAAGGAATCTTCATTCGTCGTTAGTCCGTCTGGAATGATGGATGTTCTGCGTCGGCGGTCTGAAGATGGAGCCGGAAGAAAGAAGATAGAAGATGCCGCTTGGAGGAAGACATCGCCCGGATGGAGGACCTCTTCTTTGCCTCTTGGATCAAGACTTCGCCCAGATGGAGGACCACATCGCCCAGGTTGGATGAAGAATTCGGCTCGGCTGGGTGAAGACGACTCAAGGTAGGATGATCTTCAGGGGGTTAGCGTTAGGTTTTTTTAAGGGGGTTTGGGTGGGTTAGAGTAGGGGTATGTTGGTGGTGGGTTTTAATGTTGGGGGGGTTGTATTTTTTTTACAGGTAAAAGAGCTGATTACTTTGGGGCAATGCCCCGCAAAAAGCCCTTTTAAGGGCTGGTAAAAGAGCTGGTTACTTGGTAATTTAGAAAAGGGTAGGGCATTTTTTTATTTTGGGGGATTTATTATTTTATTAGGGGGCTTAGTTTAGGTGTAATTAGTTTAAACTTCTTGTAATCCTTTTTAATTTTCTGTAATTTAGGGGGGGTTTTTGTACTATAGTTTAGTTTATTTAATTTAATTGTAGGTAATTGTAGGTAATTGATTTAATTTATTTAATGATAGTGTAGTGTTAGGTTTAATTGTAACTTAGGTTAGGATTTATTTTACAGCTGAGGTAATTTTGTCATTATTTTAACTAGGTAGCTATTAAATAGTTATTAACTATTTAATAGCTATTGTACCTAGTTAAAATAAATACAAAGTTGCTTGTAAAGTAAATATAAATCCTAAAATAGCTACAATGTAATTATATAGTTATTAGTCTTAGGGTTTATTTTACAGGTAAGTATTAATGTAGATTGCGGCGGTGTAGTGGGGGGCAGGATAGGGGTTAATAACTTTAATATAGGTGGCGGTGGGCTCCGGGTGCGGCGGTTTAGGGGTTAAAAAATTATTTATTTGCGGAGGGGTCCGGGATCTACAGGATAGGGGTTAATAACTTGAATATAAGTTGCGGCGGTGTAGTGGGGGGCAGGATAGGGGTTAATAGGTATGATGTAGGTGGCGGCGGGGTCCGGGAGTGGCGGTTTAGGGGTTAATACATTTATTATAGTTGCGGCGGGGTCCAGGAGCGGCGATTTAGGGCATAATAACTTTATTTAGGTGCGGGGGGCTCCGGGAGCAGCGGTTTAGGGGGTAAAACAGTGTAGTTTAGTGTGGGTGCTTAGTGACAGGCTATCAAAAAAGCTGCGAAGAAGCCGATGAGCAGCGAGATCGATGACTGTCAGTTAACAACAGTCTGCTGCTCATCGCTCCGTACTTGGTGCGCGGCTTCTTGACAGATTTTTTGATAACTTTGGCGAACGTATTCAGGTCCGCGGTGGCGATGGTAGGCGAGCTTAGGCGAGCGTATTTGGCCGGCGAATGCAGCTAAGTAAACTACTTCATACATAGAGGCCATTGTGTGATCAACAAAAGAAAATTGGGCTATTCACCAAAACTGCAATGTTCCTTAGAAATAACTGCTAGATTTTTTATTATTTGAATGTATTTATTCTTTGTTTTTCTTTCCCGTATCACATCGTATTTGCCTTTATATACACTTTGTTTAATTGAAAAAATATATCACTCAGGTGAAGCATAATTCTCCCATAATGCCGGCTAAATTAAAAGATAAAAAAGGCAGAATAACTGATGTCAGTTTATTTGCAACCTCTAAATCTTGGGGTCGATCCGATAAAAATCGTCGCCCGCAAAAGCTGGCAACGCCAATATTTGTGCGGGTTTGGTATCCTATATACGGCATAACCTAGAAGTTACGCGCATATATTTCTGCCGTCGCCCGTAGTTTTTTGGGCCATAGGCAGGTATACCAAACCCGCGCAGTTTGGTATCCAATATACACCGTAAGGACTTACGTGGCGAAAATGGAGAAATCTTACTCCATTTTCACCTCGCCACAAAAAGCAGCCGTAAGAAGCCTTACGCTGACTATTGGAGCCCCGTAACTCCCTAAACTGGCTGCTAAAATAAACCTAACACCTAACGCATGCGCAATGTCTATCTCCCTGTCAACCGCGATCTGCTAAAATAAACCTAACACCTAACGCATGAGCAATGTCTATCTCCCTGTCAACCGCGATCTGCTAAAATAAACCTAACACCTAACGCATGCGCAATGTCTATCTCCCTGTCAACCGCAATCCCCCGCCGCAATCCATAATAAACTATTTAACCCCTAAACCGCCGCCATCTACATAAACTAACCCTCTACTGTGAGCCCCTAAAACCACCACCATCTAACTGATCTATCCCCTAATGTGAACCCCTTACACCGCCGCCATCTATATTAAAATTATTAACCCCTAATTTAATCTACCTACCCCGCCGCCAGCTATATTATCTATATTAACCCTAAGTATATTATAGTTAATATAGTTATTACATTATATATATTAACTATATTAACCCTAATTATATTAGGGTTAATATAGTTAATATAGTTACTATAGTATTTATATAAACTATATTAACTCTATCTAACCCTAACACCCCTAACTAAATTCTTATTAAATAAATCTAATTCATATTATAAACTAAAATATTCCTATTTAAATCTAAATACTTAAATATAAAATAAACCCTAAGATAGCTACAATGTAATTAATAATTACATTATAGCTATGTTAGGGTTTATATTTATTTTACAGGTAAATTGTTAATTATTTTAACTAGGTATAATAGCTATTAAATAGTTATTACCTATTTAATAGCTACCTAGTTAAAATAATTACCCAATTACCTGTAAAATAAATCCTAACCTAAGTTACAAATACACCTACACTATCAATAAATTAAATAAACTACAAATATCTATCTAAAAATACAATTAAATAAACTAAACTAAATTACAAAAAAAAAAAAACACTAAATTACAAAAAATAAAAAAAAGATTACAAGATTTTTAAGCTAATTACACCTATTCTAAGCCCCCTAATAAAATAATAAACCCCCAAAATAAAAAAAACTCCCTACCCTATTCTAATTTAAAAAAAGTTCAAAGCTCTTTTACCTTACCAGCCCTTAAAAGGGCCTTTTGTGGGGGCATGCCCCAAAGAAAACTGCTCTTTTGCCTGCAAAAAAAAACACAATACCACCCCCCAACATTACAACCCACCACCCACATACCCCTAATCTAACCCAAACTCCCCTTAAATAAACCTAACACTACCCCCCCTGAAGATCTCCCTACCTTGTATTCACCCCGCCGGGAAGAACTCCTCATCCGATCCGGGCGATGTGTTCCAGCCATCGGCAGTGAAGTCTTCTTCCATCCGGGCGATGTCTTGAAGCAAGCGGCAGAGATTCTTCTTCCATCGGCGATGTCTTCAAGCAAATCGGCATCTTCAATCTTCTTTGTTCGCTCCTCCGCCGCGGAGCATCCATCCGGCACGACGACTTCCCGACGAATGAGGTTCCTTTAAATGACGTCATCCAAGATGGCGTCCGTCGAATTCCGATTGGCTGATAGGATTCTATCAGCCAATCGGAATTAAGGTAGAAAAATCTGATTGGCTGATTGAATCAGCCAATCAGATTCAAGTTCAATCCGATTGGCTGATTGGTTCCTCCCCTTCCCTCCTCTAGATATATATTTGCTGATGACCAGATTTTTAATTTGGAATTATGCCCCCCATTGATTGAGAATCTTAATGTTCTCTCCTGGAATATTGGTGGCATAATGTCACCAATTAATGCAAGTTAATAATAAAACATCTAGCTAGATATAATCCGGATATAGTACTTCTCCAAGAAACCCACTTAAAGGAAGCAGAAATTCCAAAATTGAAATCAAAATGGGTAGGAGAAGTCATCGCTACGCCCTGTATAAATAGGAAATGTGGTGTCGCCATATTATTACATAAACATTTAGACTACAATAATTTAAATATTGATCTAGATGCTAAATCATGTTACATTATTTTGCAAATCTCAATTCAAAACACTAAATTTATATTTTGCAAAGTTTTTGGCCCAAACCTATTCTCCCCCTCATTTTGGGAAACAATTAAATATAAACTATTTCCTTTTATAGGAGAGAATCTCATCTTGGGAGGTGATTTTAATATGTCGTTATGTCCAGAACTGGACAGATTTTCTAACAAAAAGTTGAAAGAGCATAATAAGGCTGCAAAGTTTTTTTTAATAAATTCTGTCATAAACTCAAACTAACCGATATCTGGGATTGTGGCTCGTTAGACTCCTGGTCTGATATTGTATCTTGTATAAAAAAAATTGCAGCTGATAATTTTTCAATCTCATTCATTTATAATATTATTTATAGTCAGCTATTATTTAATAAACTAACTTATTATTGGATGACGATCTTGCAGCTCTTGATAGATGTGTGATCTCATCATCTTGGAAAGAATCACATATGAAACTTTTAAATAATTATTACTTATAACCTTCCAATGGCAAGATATTTCCCCTCCCAGCAGTTTCCTTGTCCCCGTTGTATGTCTCTTAAAGCTGATATTCTACATATGTTTTGGTACTGTCCAAATATTTATTAATTTTGGCCAAAATTTTTTTTTGGGTATAACAAATTGTATGATAATAGGGCTTTCCTCTGTCCAGAGAATGTAGTTTTTCTTTTTTTTTTTCACAAACAAGCTACCTTTTCCTCCCGTAAGGTCTTGAATACTATTATATTAGCAGCTAGACATCTTATTCTTAAAACTTGGAAAGCGCATGCCGCTCCTGGTTTTTCTCTTTTTATTAAAGAGATTCAAAATCAAATCATAATTGAATCTTTCCACGTTAAAATTTCTTCAGACAAAAAATATAAAAAAGATTCTGTTAGATTGGTCTCCTATAATTGAAACCTATCCAACTACAAATCAGTTTTACAGAGTTGAAGTTAAAAGACATTTTTCCTGCTCATTGGCTAATATCTTATAGAGAAATGTAAAGTGTGTCTTTTCTTTTTTTCTGTGTTGTTAAGGAAGCTATGTCATAAAGGGTCATTAATAGAATAACTTAAAGGGACATGAAACACAACAATTTTCTTTCAAAATTCAGATAGAGAATACAATTTTAAACAACTTTCTAATTTACTTTTATTATCTAATCTGTTTCATTTTCTTGGTATCATTTGTTGAAGGAGCAGCAATGCACTAATGGTTTCTAACTAAACACATGGGTGAGCCAATCACAATCAATATATATGAGCAGCCACCAATCAACAGCTAGAACCTATGTTCTCTGCTGCCCCTGAGCTTGCCTAGATAAACCTTTCAGCAAAGGATAACAAGTGAAGGAAGCAAATTAAATAATTTAAGTAAATTGGAAAGTTGTTTAAAATTGTATTCTATATCTGCATTATGAAAGAAAAATGTTGGGTTTCATGTCCCTTTAATTTATCTCTGAAATATAAGAGGTTAGTTTATATGTACCTTTTCAGATGTATAAATTATTATGCTCTGATATAACATATGTATATGTTATATATTTGAAGTAATGATCCTATTTATTTTTTTTCCTTGCCTCTCTGTATGTTATATATTTTAAAAATCCAATAAAAAAAAGTATTTAAAAAAGAAAAAAGAAAAAAAAGAAATAACTGCTAGATTATGAGCCAGTGGTTGCAATGGCTAGCCACAGAGATGCTAAGAAATACAGGCTTGCTGTGTAGACATAAGGACACACAGGATTGATGCAGGGATGCCAGAAGACACAGATTTAATGCTTAGGGCGAGGAGCATAGGCAGTCAAGTGGCCAGTACACATACAACTTGCAGAGAGGAACACAGGTTACTTGAAGACTACAGACTACAAACACAAGTTCCTGCTTCAAAAACTAGGTAATAGAGCAACAAAATCTCTAAAAAATGCTAATTAAGTATTATCCAGTATGTTTCATGGGAGGTTAAAAGTGCTAGTTGCATACCCCAGTATTCTTGTGTTCTTGTTTCTCAAAACAGACATCTCAGCCAACGCCACTTTCTAAGTCCAGCATCGTATTCTCAGCTGTCATTGTCACACAAGCTGTCATGAGATGCAGGACACAGCAAAGAGGGTACAACACTATTTTATTGCAGAGCATGAAAATATACATCTGGTAGCATTGATCTCACTTAGTAACTGCGACATAGACAAACGGACCTAAGCTCCGCCCCATCTGGTGACGTCACTTCCCAATCTCATCACATCTTTTCCCTTTTCAAAGGACAAGGCATACAATTTTTCTCCCATTTGAATACAACAATTAACAAGGTATACAAGAAGCATACAACAACAGTTTTGAATAGTATATAAAAAAATAACAAGTTAAATAGAATATCTGTGTAAACAACATGAATTACATCCTGACTTGAACATCAGGGAAGACTACCCTAGTCCACAGTGACCATGGGATTATTCTGCCCATACTTCCAGTCACTGCTCTAACTAATGTTAATCCCGATATCGGGCCGGAAGTTTCACCACTCTTCCGCTTGATTTAACTCTACATGAACTGTCCTCTGATACAGAAGAAGGTGATTGAGAGTCTGCTGGAGGCAAAGTCATATCCCTGCTGTGATCTTGCTAAGGGGAAGGCACCCCTCTTAAAACAGGGGATCCCACCGGCGGTGGTACTGAGGCATCCAGTTCCAAACTCTCAGGTACAGGGTGAAGATGTTTTCGATTTCGAGGTGTGACTGTCCCTCCATCAGTAAGGACTACACAAGACCTTGGTTCTGAAGAGCGTCCAATTACCATAGCAGGCGTCTTCCATTTCTTCTCATCATCCAGTTTAATTCTGACACTTTGCTCTGCATTCAGCTCCTGCAAGGGCCTCACAGAATGTCTCCTGTCGTAGAAGAATCGATAGCCCCTTTTTGCTTCTTCATCCCTCCTAAGGACTTCGTCCCGAGGAATAGAGCTAGTTGGCTGGAAGACACCCACAGAGGGTAAGGTGGTGTGAATCTGGCGTCCTAGCATCAGCTGTGCTGGGCTAAACCCCGTGACTTGAATGAGAGTCGCCCTATAGGACAAGAGGGCCAGGTAGGATTGCTTCACAATGAACTTTGTGGTTTGAACTGCCCTTTCAGCCATTCCATTTGCCTGCGGGTAATGTGGACTTGACATGGAATGTACAAAATCATATTCTCTGCTGAAAGAACTGAACTCTGTGGAAGCGAACTGCATTCCATTATCACTCACCAACTCCATTGGTATGCCTCACCGGGCAAACAAGCTCTTGAGATGAGTGATAACGGCTGGAATAGTAGTCGATCACGACTAGGTACTTTTTCCCGTGCAGTTTGCACAAATCAGCAGCTATTTTCTTCCATGGGCCTGCGGGCAGCGGAGTAGAAATCAAGAGCTCCCTTCTCTGAGTAGGCAGGCGTTCCCGGCAAAAGGCACATTTTGACACATTGCTTGCAATGTCGGAACTGATCCCAGGCCACCATACTGCTGTAGCTGCCCTTTCTCTGCACTTTGTAATGCCTAAGTGGCCATCATGAATTCTGTTTAACATCTCCTGCTGCATGCTAACAGGAATAACAATGTGGTCCTGGAACAGCACCAACTCATCCAGCTCCGTGAGCTGCGACCTGGTAAGCACTTAAAGACATCCAGGCTGCCCGACTCTCGGGCTAACCTTCTTTTATGTACTTTATAACTTATTGAAGGTCTGTATCTAAATATGTCTCTTTCTTTATTTGATCTAGCTTCCCTGAAGAAATGGATTTGGAGGCCAGAACTGAATCTACATATACTTTCACATCCGATTCCATTGAAGACTCTTCAGCAGCATCCAGCGGGAGCCTGGAAAGTGTATCTGCCACAACCAGTTGTTTCCCCAGCACATGCACTGCCTGAACGTTGAACCTGAGCAGCCTCATTAGAAGTCTCTGGCATCTTAGGGGTGTTTTATCAATATCATAGGAGTTGATTATAGGGACTAGCGGTTTATGGTCAGTCTCCAGACTAAATTTCTCTAAACCCACTAGGTAACGCTGAAAGCGCTCACAGGCCCAAACTGCAGCCAGACACTCTTTCTCAAATTGGGTGTATTTTGACTCGGCAGCCGTCAGTGTACGGGAACAGTAGGCGATAGGCTGTAGTTTGTTCTCATTCAACTGCAGGAGGGCGGCCCCCAACCCATAACTGCTTGCATCAGCACTAACCACAGTCTTTTTGGAAAGGTCGTAGAACCCCAACACTGGGGCAGACCCCAGCAGGGACTTGACCTGCATAAAAGATTCTTCCTGTGAAGGTCCCCAGACCCAGGCAACATCTTTCTTTAGCAACTCTGTGATAGGGTGTAGTATAGTGGATAAATCTGGGAGGAACCTGCCCACATAATTTACAAGGCCCAATATTTGTCTTAGCTCATGTACATCAGAATGACTTTTCATCTGTTCAATAACACAAATTTTCTCGGGGTCTGGCTTGATGCCATCCCCATTGATGATATGCCCAAAGTAACATAACTCAGCTTTCCTAAAATGGCATTTCTCTTTATTTAACTTCTCTCTAATAGTCTGCAGCACAGAGCTCAGTCACTAATCATGTTCCTCCAATGTAGACCCATACACTAAGATGCCCACATGGTCTTTTAGGAGAGAACTCATTTCTCTTTAAAAGATTTCAGGAGCAGAGTATATCCCGAAGGGGAGTATGCAGAAGCAAAACCGACCTACCGGTGTAATGAAGGTAGTCAGTTTGCGGCACTTTGGATCAAGAGGTATCTGCCAGAAGCTGCTAGAAGCATCGAATGTAGAGAAGAACTTCGCCCCAGACAATTTCGGAGCTAAGTCTTCCAGTGTCGGCAGCACATATCTCTCTCTCTCTTCACCACCTCATTCAGCCTTTTCAAGTCTACACAGATGCGTACCTTCCTGTTTTTCTTCAACACAGGCACAATGGTGGCACACCAGTAAGTTGCTTCAACAACCTCTTCAATAACCACCATATTCTTCTCCACTTGAGGCATGAGTGGGAATGGAATTCTACGGGGAGTGGTAATGCTGTATGGGACTGCGTCACCTTTAAGTGATATACGGACTGGGTTGCAATTCAGTAGGCCCAATTCACCAAACATATCTTCTGAGATCTCATTCACTCTGGCTACTAGGCCCAAACCACAGGCTGCTTTTCTGCTAAATTGTTAACACATTGACCTCTAATCACATGCACCCACATGGTGAATTTCCTTTCCTTGTACTCACAGCTGGCAAGAAATTTCCCAGCACAATCAATGTGGCTACCAGGACTATGGACTTTTGTTGTCAAGGCAGTTTTATGAATGCTGCAAGGGACATTACAGTGATGTCTGCTCCTGTGTCAATCTTAAAGGCAACTTTGGCTCCCATTACAGTAAGGGTAACCCTCCAATCTTCTTCTGAACCCGGCCGTTCAACAACAGACCCTACAAAGGACACTTCTTGACCCTCCTGGTCGCTATCCACCTGCATCTCCTTAATATATTCAGTTTTACACACCACTTCAAAAAGGCCCATTCTGTTACATTTTCTACATCTTTTGTCTTTAGCAGGGCATATGACACTCTGATCATGGGCATGGTTGCACCGTGTGCATTGGGCATGCTGCGCCCATCCGCTTCTGGGCCTATCTGTTGCCCTAGGTCTACCGCTCACACTGTGCCTTTCACTAGCAGCTCTCCTGAACTGCTGCACTTCATCCACAATACTCTCAGACCTCAGATCAGCCAGTTCACTCTGGCGGGCCATTCTAATAGCCCCATCTAATGTTAAATCTGACTCTAACTGTAGCTTCAGTGAGACTTCAGCATCTGCAATTCAAATGACTATTCTGTCTCTGATTTGCTCCTCTTTAGCAACACCAAACTCACAGAATTCAGCTAGTTCATACAGTTCATAATGACTCCACAGATTCTCCCACACGCTGATTACGTTTGTGAAAACAAACCCTCTCATGAATCACATTTCTTTTGGGCACAAAGTGGGCACTGAGTTTATTCATAACTATTTCAAAGTCAAATTCTTCCCTTTCTTGGAAAGTAAAGGCATTGAACACTGGCTCCACATCTTTTTCCATAGAGTATAAAAGAGAATTAACTTGTACTTCACCACTCTCCTTGTCCAGCTTTGAAGCAATCCTGAAGCGCTGAAACCACTGACGCCATGTGGGCCAAGCTGCAGGCTGAGAAAAATCAAAAGGCTCAGGTGGGGTAAACTTCGACATCGTCATCAATCAGGAAACAGAAGCGCAGGAAAGAACTTCTGACACCATGTCATGAGATGCAGGATGCAGCAAAGAGGGTGCAACACTATTTTATTGCAGAGCATGGAAATATACATCTGGTAGCATTGATCTCACTTAGTAACTGCGACATAGACAAACGGACCTAAGCTCCGCCCCATTCTGTGATGTCACTTCCCACTCTCATCACACAAGCGAAACACTAATAATGTGTCCGACATTATTAGTGTTTCGCTTGTGTGATGAGAGTGGGAAGTGACATCACTGGATGGGGCGAAGCTTAGGTCTCACCATGTAAATTCCAATAAATAGTCAAATGATTTCCACAGCACCAAAAAAGATAGGAGAATAGTTTCGGGCTGAGTAAGTGTTAACAGCCCGAAACGTCGCTTTTTGCTGCTGTGTGCCAAGTGCTTTGTATAAGCTGAAATGGATCAATAAAAGCTAAGTTTGTTCAACTATTCTCCTATCTTTTTTGGTGCTGTGGAAATCATTTGACTATATATTGCTGAGAGGTGTTTGCAGTGGCCCTCTACCATGAGCATCAGGTGTGTGCTGTCTGTCACTTGGGAACTGTTCCACCATGTAAATTCCAGTAGCCACTGCAGCTCCTGCTATGGAACTCTCCCTCCTAGATCTCCAGTGCTAAAACCTCCACCAGCACCAAACATACCCCATATTGCCACCCACCAAATGATGTAAACAAAATTGCATACCTCTATCCATGTATTTTAGTTTCTATTCATGTTAAAATAATTTGAAAGCTCCAAAAGTATATCATGTGGTTACTATTTAAGCATACAAAAGATCATAATAATTTACATTGAAAGAACAAAAGAACCTATATAATCAAAAACAAAGATCGACACAGATCAGTAAATCATTTTTTCTACCGTGTTAATGACAGCACAGCTCTATAATGATGTGTGAATTCAGCACCATTTCTGTGCAAGTAGAGCTTAAATTCCTTCACCTTTCCTTTCCCTGTAACCTATTCACAGTTTGCCGAGAAGCCAATCTTCAGATAGTAATTAAAAAATGATGAGGATATGAATAATACAAATGTCAGAACTCAAGAATAAACCTGTAAAAGACTTGTTGGATGTCATTAACAGGATTAAAACAAGATATAAGTACTTACTGGTTTTAAAAATCTTGTTTTCCTTGGTTTCTCTTGTGAGAGCACATTCCTGTTTGCTTGGTAGCACTCCAAAGTGCCAATCAAAGTAATAGCCAAGTGAGGGAAATCAGAAATAGTTACATCTATAATGTCTGTAATATTTTCCAAAGCAATTGATGTAAACTTCTTGAAGTTAAAATAAAGAAAAACCGCCCAGGTCACCTGATTATTTGGGTTATGGAATCATTAACTTCAAATCTATCACTAAATGTCGATTTATTTTCTTCAAATATATGTAATCCAATTACCCCCCTGTTTGAGGGTAATGCATTCTTTAAGCATTTTATATTATAAAGATTAAGAGTGGAGTGCTATTTAGCACACTTTATTAAATATTAATATTGCATAAATATGTTTTTACCGGTTTTCATATACTTAACTGCAAAGGGCTCTAATGCACCTATATGTCTGTATATGTGTACAAATGTATTTATGTGTTTATATGTGTATATACGCAGGGCCGTCTTTAACACTGGGTCCAAAGCAGCTGCTCCTTAAGCAGGCTCGGATTGAGCATCGAGCATACTCGGCAAATCATGCCCGGTGGGCGGGGCCAATTACTTTAACCCGCCCTGCACAGTTACCACCCCACAATAAGAAGTGGCCCTCTTTGGTATCTGGTCCGGCCTGTTAACCCTCCGCTCGCTCCCTCAAGGTAGGAGTCAGTTGTCTTAGATAGCCCCACCCAGGCATCGCTGCAGTACCGCACAACAAGAAGTGTCCCTTCTTTTGTAGCCAGGGCGGCCCTGGCCTGTTCCCTCTGCGATCTCTCAAGGTAGTTTGACTGCCACCGTCCTGCAGGTAACAATGCCTCATGTCCAATATTCTCTCTGAGCCCTCTCTGTATATTACAGGCAGCACATCAGGCCGTGCACACAAGACTCCTGTAACGGAAAGACACCATGATAGAGCACTGTTAAAATAATAAAAAAATACAAACACTTTTCATCCCTCCAGTGTAGCACAACGTGATCTGTGACTGTTTCCTGTGCTACACTGAGCGGGAAGAACCGTAGCTCACTGACAGTAGTGTGCACAGTACTGTCAGAGACCGGGAGGTGAACACGGAGAGCAGCACTTCCAGTGATAAGATTAAACGAATGTCAGAAGAAGAAGTGCTGCCCTCCTCCTCCGTACAGCAGAGCAGACACTAAAAACAGCCAAGTAGGTGAGGGCTGGAGATCTTCCCGACCTCACATGACATTAAAAACGGCCCATAAGTTTCACAGTTTGTGACAGAGGTTTATCAAACACCCATGCAGGGTAATGAAAGTGCACAATGCTCACACTACTTATTCTAGCAACAACAGAAGCTTTTCTTTTTCTAATCCAACATTTTCTAAAAATAAAAAAAGCATGCAGGGCACTATTTAACCACTTGGCTACCAGAGAGGATTTCATTGCATTCCTATACAATGCACTGTAGGACTTTTGACAGCCATGGGGTTAAATGATGCTTACAAACTGGTCTAGGCATGTAAGGAGGACACTGAAGCTTCTCTATATCACAAGCTGACAATTTTTATATAAACTTTGAACAATAATATCTGTAGTACTAATTCTGTGTAATGATATTTCTGCTTTTAAATGAGGGTCTAGTTAATCAGTATTGTTTAGCTTTAATGTATTTTTAGCACCTCCTACCTGATTACTAATAGTTGTTTCCTTATCAAATTTGAATGCATAATTTTCTTTATAGTGAGGATGGGACTTTTTTGCGATGTTGGAGTGGAGAGCAAAAAAAAAATGTTTGCCCAGGGTCCAATCAATATTAAAGACGGCCCTGTATATACGTATGTACACATACATGCGTTTACGTTCAGCTCATAATATGAGCGTAATTTAACCTCGTAAAAACCTGCGAGAAAATGTTTGTGCTCCACTTGTAATCTGGCACATAATATTGAAAGACAATTTTATCTTGGTTATGTGTGATGCAAATTCATAATATATAAAAACTTAACATTCATCGGAAATACAAAAAAACATTTTTCAAATGATTATATAAATTTAAATTTTATATAATAAATATTTTAAATTTAATGAAGAATTGTACCTTCATTTGCAAGGGACAGCAATGGGTACAAGATTCACACCCAGTTAAGTGATTTTATTTATGGGGTATTCTGAAGAATATAAAACAAAATAAAAAAGGAAGCTTGTGAGAAAAGTAGAAATAAATACTTCACTCTATATAGACAGGAACTTCAGCACATCACCAAGAAAAGAATAACCACATTAATATGATGGTATATATCTTTAATTAAATTGTAGTATCCTGCAAAGACAGATACGTGGACCATCACACCAGGACCACCCCCACATGTGAGTATCAGCTATACATAGCATCAATAACCAAAAATATGAAATTTAAAATTGAAAGCTTGGCCAGCTTGCTAACAGCATGAAGATAGACTAAAGGCTTATATATAGCATCTGCAACACCTCTGCCAGGGCATGGCCCCACCCAATAGTGGGAATCTGCCACTTTAGCAATCCAAATGAGGATCTATGCAGACCTAGAACTTCACACATATAGTATATGTCGATTTAAAGGCACATATATATAATGCAATAGGCTAGTAGGGATGAACAACACCTACACCAGAGGGTAGCACTGCAAATCTAAGCAGCTCTATGCTAACATTGAACCCTTTAGGATCTATGTTCATCCGCTATTACATATAGTCTGATATATATCAGTGTAACAAGTATACAACGGTACCGATGCCTGTATTGTATAGCATCCGTTTATACATTCATAGGGGAAGAAGTTCAAATCTTAAGGGCATAAAGGGTCTTATACCCTTATTCTTTCATTGGTTATTTTCCTTCTTTATTATTGTGTCACCACTTTCCAACAAACTCCATTCACACTGAGTGGAGTGGCTTGACACCCCATAGCCTTAAAGGCTGGGGGAGCCGACTACTTTAACCTGCAATACAGTTTATAAAAACAAAGATTGTGGAAAGCGATCCTAAGTGAATTCACTGCATATTAAAATGACAAATAGATTACATTTTTGCTAAAAAAAAATGGGTCACATTAAAAAGGTGCTACTCATTCAGAAAAAAAAATATATATACTGTACATACCCTTAATAAATGCATAAAATTCATAAATATAAATATGTACATATTATCACATAATACCATATATAAAATAAAATAAATCCATATGTACATGCCCATAATTATATCTCACAAACAATAGGCAAAGGTCTGGGAGAGCGGGTGAAAAGATAAGATAGATAGATAGATAGATAGATAGATAGATAGATAGATAGATGACATAGTGAATATTTCAAAGAGTGTGTAGAAAGATTAATCTTTCCCTCAAAGAGGATGGATTTTTATTATGTTTAGCTCTATAGTGAGCGGAGAGATTGGGTGATATCTCCCCCATTTTGATATTATTGATATGACTATTTTTATATGGCCGAGTAGTGCGTCCCACATACTGTAAACCTTATCCACACTCCAGAACATATACCACATGGTCTGTTCTACAATTACATAACATATTAATCTCATGTTTCTTGCAGGTGGTGGGCAAGACAATTTCTCTTGTGGGTTTATTTGCAGTAAAGTGATGTGAACAGGCCACACAGTTTAACCTATTACACTTAAAAACTCCTATTGTGTTTTTTAACTATTAGTATTGGTGCTCTTCAATTGGCTTGGTGCTAGGATGTTTTGAGGTTTTGATTTTTGCTAAAGATAAAACTCGGTTCATTTTCAGTTATTTCTTTTAGTAAGTCATCTTTCTTCAGGATGTGCCAATGCTTCTTCAAAATTTGTTTAATTGCACCTGCTCCCTCATTATATGTGGTGATGAAATTGACTGAGTTGTTTCTATTATTAGTGATTCCCATTTCTTGTTCGTTTAATGGCTTTGTTTCTTTCTTTTTACCTGTATCTAATAGTGTTGCTCTGTCTAGTTCTCTTACCCTTATTAGAGCGTGGTCATGTTTGTGTCTGTTGTAACTCCTTGCTCTAAATCTCTTATATAGATTCCCTGCCTCAGCTTCAAAATCCTGTTGTCTTAAGCAGTTTCTCTTAACCCGCTGGAACTGCCCAAACGGATGTTGTTAATCCATTTTGGGTCATGTCCACTTTTCGCGTGGAGATACCCATTACTATCTGTTGTCTTTTTATATAGTTTTGTCTGTATTTTCCCCTCTTCTTGGAAGAACACTATATCCAGAAAGTCTATTTCCTCCTTACCTTTTTTCACTGTGAGTTACAGATTAAATTAATTTGTATTCAGATTTCATAGAAAACTATCTAGATCACTTTCGGGCCCTTCCCATATGACGATAATGTCATCTATATACCTGCCCCATGCCATAATATTTTCTGAGTACCGGTTGTTATTCCAGATGACCTCCTCCTCCCATATACCCATATAGAAATTGGCATAGCTGGGGGCAAATCTTGTCCCCATCGCTGTGCCATTTGTTTGTAGGAAGAAATAGCCCTCAAACATAAAATAATTTTTTCTAATGTGAATCTAATTGACTCCAATAGAAAATTTTGGTGTTCCAATGGAAGATTTGTCATTCTTTAGAGCTAATAGTCAATGGCCTGTATACCTTTACTATGTGGGATATTAGTGTAGAGGTCAGTCACATCTATAGTGACCCAAATAGAGCCCTCCTTCCAATTTAGTTTAAGTCTTTGGTAAGCGCTCAGTAATACACACGGTCCCACTTTTACCTGTGTTCCATGCTGTTGTTGTTTGTTCCTTTGCAGCACTGCACAGTGTCTCCTCCTCAATGCTCCCCAGGGGACCTATGATGCGTAACTCAGTTCCGGTCCGGTCTGGTGCTGAACCAAAATAAGCCAAATCCTCGCACTCAGTCAATAGGATAGGTCTGGGTGGTAAAACAAGACACCACTTCTGGCTTTGAAATTAAAAGCTTCTTTATTACCAAAACACATAAAAGGAAAATCTTTCCGTCAAGAGATACAGGTCACCTGTATCTCTTGACGGCAAGATTTTCCTTTTATGTGTTTTGGTAATAAAGAAGCTTTTAATTTCAAAGCAAGAAGTGGTGTCTTGTTTTACCACCCAGACCTATCCTATTTACTGAGTGCAAGGATTTGGCTTATTTCCTCCTTCCAATTTAACCTACTCAATTTTTAGATGATATCTGGTGTATCTCTGAGATAGGACTTCAATTGTGGTACCTATGGTTGCAAGAAGGTGTCGATGTACTCGGATAATCTACATGTCAAGGAATTGATTCCTGAGACTATCAGTCTACCGGGGGGATGTTAAAAATGTCCTTGTGGACTTTGGGAAGATGGCAAAAAATAGTGATGGTTGGAGTATCGTTGAGATATTTCCATTCATCATCGTTAATCACTGCCACATGTTTTGCATCATCTAAAAAGTGTTTATACTGGATTCGAAACATTTTAGTTGGGTCTGCTTTCAACTTTTTGTAGGTATTTATATCAAACAGTAATTTGTGTGCCTCTTGCAAGTAATCTTTTCTTTCCTCGAGTACCATTTCCCCCCCTCCTTTGTCTAACTCCCAAATCATGAGGGATCTATCCTTTTCTAGATCTTTTAGAAATTCTTTATCTGTCCTGCTGAGATGATAATTTTTTATTTTATAAACTTTGCACAGGTTATCCAGATCCTTCTGTACCATTCTTGTAAAAACTGGTATAAAGTTACCCTTGGATTGTACGGGATAGAATGTAGAGGGATTCTTTAAAGATGTATGTGGGTCAAACTTGATGCACCAGTATTGATGTGTCCTCCCCCATATTGGTTTCATTAAAATATTGGTTCTCATTCTCCAGGGCTTGTAAATTTTCAAGAGTTCCTGTAGATCATCTATCTGTACTTCACTTATCTCCACTTTTTTATCTTTCATCTTTTAAAAATGTTAATGTTAGTTTTCATGTGAATTTATTAAGATCCATGAATAGCTGGAAAGAGTCCGGGCCCTTGGTGGGTGCGAAAGAGAGGCCCTTTTCCAAAACCTTTTCTTCCCTAGTGGAGAAAGATCTACTGGAGATATCAAATATTTTAGTTATTACATTCGAGTTTCCATTATCAGTGTCAACCTTTTTCTCTTTGATGTATGTGGGTCAAACTTGATACACACCGGTATTGATGTGTCCTCCCCCATATTGGTTTCATTTAGACATGTGCGTTTTGTTTCGTTCCGAATTTAAATTCGGACGAATTTGTCAAATTTGGAGATTTGGATCGATTCGAATTTCCGAATTACCGTAGCACCGAATCTAACGAATAAATCCGAATTAGTTTGGATTTATTCGTAACATTCGGATGGCCATGGACTAATCACAATTACACTAGTATTGTACTGTATATTAGGTTATATCACTCTGCTATGGGTTACACCTAATATTACAGTACATAATACTAGTCTAATACACAGCACATCCCACCTAACACATACCGAACTTCCGAATTTACGAATCGAATCCAAACTGAATACATCCCAATACATCCAAATTTATTCGAATCCGAATGAATCCGAACGAATCCGAAATGAATGCATTCTAATGTATCCGAATTCGAATCGATCCAAAAACAAAATTCGAAAACATCCAGATCGATTCAAAACGAACCGAAACTAATTTTTTCGCTGCGCACAAGTCTAGTTTCATTATAATGTTGGTTCTCGTTCTCCAGGGCTTGTAAATTTTCAAGAGTTTCTATATCCTCTACCTATAGATCTGTACTTCACTTATCTCCACTTTTTTATCTTTCATCTTTTCAAAATGTCTTTTTAATGTTTGTTTTCATGTGAATTTATTAAGATCCACAAATAGCTAGAAAGGGTTTGGGCCCTTAGTGGGTGCAAAAGAGAGGTCCTTTTCCAAAACCTTCTCTTCCCTAGTGGAGAAAGATCTACTGGAGATATTAAATATTTTAGTTATTACATTTGAGTTTCCATTATCAGTGTCAACCCTTTTCTCTTTATTCATGTATCTCTTTCCATCTCTTTCCTCCTCTGCATCCTCTAAATTTTCGTTCCCTTTTTCTGGCCTCTTGTCCTCCAATTTGGGGTTAGTACCGTATCGCTAATAGACACGTTTTTTTGTTTAGTACTTGGATTGAAATAGTCCCCATATATAAAAACCTTAGCGATGAGGACCCTATTGTACAGAAAAAATATAAACCTCACTAACCCCAAAACTGTTTTTGAGAAACTTGAAAAATTGAGTAGGAAACAACTTCTGAACTGGCATGACAGCAATAATTTGGAAAGATACATCAAGTATAATATTATACCAAAAGGTTTCAAATTGGAGTAGTTGAACTACTTACCGAATGGCATACTGCCTTTGAGGAATGTTCGGTAAAATTCCTGAATATTTTAATGAAATTCAGGAATAAGAAAGTTAAATCAATAGGAGAAGAAATAAAATATATACGGGAAAAACCTACGGCTAGATTATGAGTTTTTGTTGGTAAGGCTGTGCGATGCTAACTCGCAGTTTATGCTCACCACTCACCTACAAACAACGCTGGTATTACAGGTTTTTTTAAACCCGGTGTTATCCGCAAAAAAGTGAGCGGAGAGCAAAATTTAGCTCCACATCTCACCTCAATACCAGCGCTGCTTATGGTAGCGGTGAGCTAGCAAAACGTGCCCGTGCAAGATTTCCCCATAGGAATCAATTCGGCTGAAAAAAAAATAACACCTGCAAAAAAGCAGCGTTCAGCTCCTAACGCAGCCCCATTGATTCCTATGGGGAAATAAAAGTAATGTCTACACCTAACACCCTAACATGACCCTTAACAGCCAATCGGAATTAAGGTAGAAAAAATCCTATTGGCTGATCCAATCAGCCAATAGGATTGAGATCACATTCTATTAGCTGTTCCAATCAGCCAATAGAATGCAAGCTCAATCCTATTGGCTGATTGGATCAGCTAATATGATTGAACTTCAATCCTATTGGCTGATTGGATCAACCAATAGGATTTTTTTCTACCTTAATTCCGATTGGCTGATAGAATTCTATCAGCCATTCGGAATTGAAGGGACACCATCTTGGATGACGTCACTTAAAGGTACCGTCATTTAGTGTTAGTCATCGGAAAGAAGAGGATGCTCCGCGTCGGATGTCTTGAAGATGGACCTGCTCTGCTCCGGATGGATGAAGATAGAAGATGCCGCCTGGATGAAGACTTCTGGCCATCTGGATGACCTCTTCTGCCTGGATAGGATGAAGACTTCGGACCATCTGGAGGACCACTTCTGCCCAGTTGGGTGAAGATGTCTCAAGGTAGGGTCATCTTCAGGGGGTTAGTGTTAGGTTTTATTAAGGGGGGATTGGGTGGGTTTTAGAGTAGGGTTGGGTGTTTGGGTGGTGGGTTTTAATGTTGGGGGGGTATTGTATTTTTTTTACAGGTAAAAGAGCTGATTACTTTGGGACAATGCCCCACAAAAAGCCCCTTTAATGGCTATTTGTAATTTAGTATAGGGTAGGGATTTTTTTTATTTTGGAGGGCTTTTTTATTTTATTAGGGGGATTAGATTAGGTGTAATTAGTTAAAAAAACTTGTAATTATTTTATTATTTTCTGTAATATAGTGTTTGTTAATAACTATTTAATAACTATTCTACCTAGTTAAAATAAATACAAAGTTGCCTTTAAAATAAAAATAAACCCTAAGATAGCTACAATGTAACTATTTGTTATATTGTAGCTAGCTTAGGGTTTATTTTATAGGTATCTATTTAGTTTTAAATAGGAATTATTTAGTTAATGGTAGTAATTTTATTTAGATTTATTTAAATTTGATTTAAGTTAGGGGGTGTTAGGGTTAGGGTTAGACTTAGGTTTAGGGGTTAATACATTTAATATAGTGGCAGCGACGTTGGGGGCGGCAGATTAGGGGTTAATAAAATTTAACTAGTGTTTGCGAGGCGGGAGTGCGGCGGTTTACGGGTTAATATATTTATTAAAGTGGCGGCGATGTCCGGTAGGCAGATTAGGGGTTAAAAATTTTAGTTAAGTGTTTGCGATGTGGGGGGGGGGGGGCGGTTTAGGGGTTAATAGGTAGTTAATTGGTGTTAGTGTACTTTTTAGCACTTTTGTTAAGAGTTTTATGTTACAGCGTTAGCCCATAAAACTCTTAACTACTGACTTTTAAATGCGGTACCAGTCTTGACAGGAGAGGCTGTACCGCTCACTTTTTCCAAGACTCGTAAATACTGGCGTTAGGAAAATCCCATTGAAAAGATAGGATACGCAATTGATGTAAGTGGATTTGCGGTAAGCTCGAGTCGCGGAAAAAAAGTGAGAGTTACACCTGTACCTGCAAGACTCATAATACCAGCGGGTGTTAAAAAGCAGCATTGGGACCTCTCAACCCTGCTTTTTAACCCTAACGCAATACTCGTAATCTAGGCGTTAATTTTTTAAGGGTGATGTCCATTACAAAGAATTAGATAAGGAGAATAAAACGAAAATCGAGAAATTCGATAAGATGGTAGAGATCAAGAAATTAAATAAATTATATAGGGACTACCGGGCAAACAAGGGAGAAAAAGAACTAGCAGATAGAATAGAAGTTTGGGAAGGAGAACCAGAAACACCCGCAATGGAAGAAGAAAATATTACCTGTCTCCAAGTAACCTCTCTGGAGTATTCAATGAACATACATTACAGGGAATTTAATGATACTAGCAATAGAGAGTTATCTAACGCAGTGTTTTTCAACCAGTGTGCCGTGGCACACTAGTGTGCCGTGAAAGATCCTCAGGTGTGCCGCGGCAGACTGACAACAGTGTGACATATTTTTTAAACTTTGCTTGTTTTTTACTCCCATTGCAGGGGTAGTTTGTAGGAGGCATGGCATAACAGCACAATACATACAGTATGTGTGTGTGTGCGTTTGTGTGTGTGTATGTATATATATATATATATATATATATATATATATATATATATATATATTAGGCTACAATGTGTGATTTTTTTTCAAATTTTGGGATGGTGGTGTGCCACAAGATTTTTTAATGTAAAAAAGTGTGCCACGGCAAAAAAAAGGTTAAAAATCACTGATCTAACGCACCTACCAGTGATATGAGGGAGACAACCAGGGAGACCTATGCAAATAGTAGGGGTAACTTTAGGGGAAGGAGCAATAATAATAATAATTTTAATAAACGGAAGAGGTCACAATATAATCCTACTTCAACCAACCAAAAGTGGGGTAATTATAATGGATATGGGACAAACAGGAATATGGATATTAGCGATAGGCCACCATATAGAAATAATTACAATCCCAATTATAGAAGAATGGACAATAATTGGAGAAAAGAACCACAACAATTAGATAGACACCAACAACAAGATTCTAATATTTTTTTAGGGAGGGTCTCAGACAATACAATGATGAACAGAAGAAGGTTAGAACAAAATATCATTCCTCGGTACGGTACTAACCCCAAATTGGAGGACAAGAGGTCAGAAAAGAGGAAAATTTAGAGGATTCAGAGGAGGAAAGAGATACAGGAATAAAGAGAAAAAGGTCGACACTGATAATGGAAACTCAAATGTAATAACTAAAATATTTAATATCTCCAGTAGATCTTTCTCCACTAGGTAAAAGAAGGTTTTGGAAAAGGACCTCTCTTTTGCACCCACTAAGGGCCCAAACCCTTTCTAGCTATTTGTGGATCTTAATAAATTCACATGAAAACAAACATTAAAAAGACATTTTGAAAAGATGAAAGATAAAAAAGTGGAGATAAGTGAAGTACAGATCTATAGGTAGAGGATATATAAACTCTTGAAAATTTACAAGCCCTGGAGAACGAGAACCAACATTATAATGAAACCAATATGGGGGAGGACACATGAATACCGGTGTGTATCAAGTTTGACCCACATACATCTTTAAAGAATCCCTCTACATTCCATCCTGTACAATCCAAGGGTAACTTTATACCAGTTTTTACAGGAATGGTACAGGAGTATCTGGATAACCTGTGCAAACGTTATAAAATAAAAAAGATAATCTCAGCAGGACAGATAAAGAATTTCTAAAAGATCTAGAAAAGGATAGATCCCTCGTGATTCAGGAGGCAGACAAAGGGGGGGAGGGGGTGGAATGGTAATCCAGGACAGAAAAGATTATTTGCAAGAGACACACAAATTATATATATTATATTTTATAGTTTATAGTTATTATAGTTTGATATAAATAACCTACAAAAAGTTGAAAGCAGACCCAACTAAAATGTTTCTAATTTAGTATAAACACCTTTTAGATGACACAACACATGTGGGAGTGATTGACTATGATGAATGGAAATATCTCAACATCGATACTCCAACCATCGCTATTTTTTTTACTATCTTCCCAAAGTCCACAAGGACATTTCCACCCCCCACCCCCCCCGGTAGACTGATAGTCTCAGGAATCAATTCCTTGACATGTAGATTATCTGAGTACATCAACACCTTTTTGCAACCATTGGTACCACAATTGAAGTCCTATCTCAGAGATACACTGGATACCATAAAAAAATTGAATAGGTTAAATTGGAAGGAGGGCTCTATTTGGGTCACTATAGATGTGACTATCCTCTACACTAATATCCCACATAGTAAAGGTATACAGGCCATTGATTATTGGCTCAAAAGAATGACAAATCTTCCATTGGAACACCAAAAGTTTCTATTGGAGTCAATTAGATTCACATTAGAAACTAATCATTTTATGTTTGAGGGCAATTTCTTCCTACAAACAAATGACACAGCGATGGGGACAAGATTTTCCCCCAGCTATGCCAATTTGTATATGGGTATGTGGGAGGAGGAAGGTCATCTGGAATAACAACCCGTACTCTGAAAATATCACAGCATGGGGCAGGTATATAGATGAAATTATCTTCATATGGGAAGGGCCTGAAAGTGATCTAGATAGTTTTCTATCAAATCTGAATATTAATGAATTTAATCTGTCATTCACAGAGAAAAAAGTAAGGAGGAAATAGAGTTCCTGGATATAGTGTTCTTCCAAGAAGAGGGGAAAATACAAACAAAACTATATAAAAAGACAACAAATAGTAATGGGTATCTCCACGCGAAAAGTGGGCATGACCCAAACTGGATTAACAACATCCCGTTTGGGCAGTTCCAGCGGGTTTAGAGAGACTGATCAAGACAACAGGATTTTTAAGCTGAGGCAGGGAATCTATATAAGAGATTTAGATCAAGGGTTACAACAAACACAAACTTGACTACACTCTAATAAGGGTAAGAGAACTAGACAGAGCAACACTATTAGATACAGGTAAAAAGAAAGAAAAGAAGCCATTAAATGAACAAGAAATGGGAAACACTAATAATAGAAACAACTCATTCAATTTCATCACCACATATAATGAGGGAGCAGGTGTGATTAAACAAATTTTGAAGAAGCATCCTGAAGAAAGATGATTAAAAGAGGTAACTGAAAATTAACCGAGTGTCATCTTTAGGAAAAATCAGAACCTCAAAAACATCCTAGCACCAAGCCAATTGAAGAGTACCAATACTAATACTACTAATTGGCTCAAGAAAAACACAATAAGATTTTTCAAGTGTAATAGGTTAAAGTGTGTACTGCAAATAAACCCACATGAGAAATCATCTTGTCCACCACCGACAAGAAACATGAGATTAATATGTTATGTAATTGTAGAACAGACCATGTGGTATATGTTCTGGAGTGTGGATTTGGTTTACAGTACAGGGAGTGCAGAATTATTAGGCAAATGAGTATTTTGACCACATCATCCTCTTTATGCATGTTGTCTTACTCCAAGCTGTATAGGCTCGAAAGCCTACTACTAATTAAGCCCAATTAAGCATATTAGGTGATGTGCATCTCTGTAATGAGAAGGGGTGTGGTCTAATGACATCAGCACCCTATATCAGGTGTGCATAATTATTAGGCAACTTCCTTTCCTTTGGCAAAATGGGTCAAAAGATAGACTTGACAGGCTCAGAAAAGTCAAAAATAGTGAGATATCTTGCAGAGGGATGCAGCACTCTTAAAATTGCAAAGCTTCTGAAGTGTGATCATCGAACAATCAAGCGTTTCATTCAAAATAGTCAACAGGGTCGCAAGAAGTGTGTGGAAAAACCAAGGCGCAAAATAACTGCCCATGAACTGAGAAAAGTCAAGCGTGCAGCTGCCAAGATGCCACTTGCCACCAGTTTGGCCATATTTCAGAGCTGCAACATCACTGGAGTGCCCAAAAGCACAAGTTGTGCAATACTCAGAGACATGGCCAAGGTAAGAAAGGCTGAAAGACGACGACCACTGAACAAGACACACAAGCTGAAACGTCAAGACTGGGCCAAGAAATATCTCAAGACTGATTTTTCTAAGGTTTTATGGACTGATGAAATGAGAGTGAGTCTTGATGGGCCAGATGGATGGGCCCGTGGCTGGATTGGTAAAGGGCAGAGAGCTCCAGTCCGACTCAGACGCCAGCAAGGTGGAGGTGGAGTACTGGTTTGGGCTGGTATCATCAAAGATGAGCTTGTTGGGCCTTTTCGTGTTGAGGATGGAGTCAAGCTCAACTCCCAGTCCTACTGCCAGTTTCTGGAAGACACCTTCTTCAAGCAGTGGTACAGGAAGAAGTCTGCATCCTTCAAGAAAAACATGATTTTCATGCAGGACAATGCTCCATCACACGCGTCCAAGTACTCCACAGCGTGGCTGGCAAGAAAGGGTATAAAAGAAGAAAATCTAATGACATGGCCTCCTTGTTCACCTGATCTGAACCCCATTGAGAACCTGTGGTCCATCATCAAATGTGAGATTTACAAGGAGGGAAAACAGTACACCTCTCTGAACAGTGTCTGGGAGGCTGTGGTTGCTGCTGCACGCAATGTTGATGGTGAACAGATCAAAACACTGACAGAATCCATGGATGGCAGGCTTTTGAGTGTCCTTGCAAAGAAAGGTGGCTATATTGGTCCTGATTTGTTTTTGTTTTGTTTTTGAATGTCAGAAATGTATATTTGTGAATGTTGAGATGTTATATTGGTTTCACTGGTAAAAATAAATAATTGAAATGGGTATATATTTGTTTTTTGTTAAGTTGCCTCATAATTATGCACAGTAATAGTCACCTGCACACACAGATAAACACCCTAAAATAGCTATAACTAAAAACAAACTAAAAACTACTTCCAAAACTATTCAGCTTTGATATTAATGCGTTTTTTGGGTTCATTGAGAACATGGTTGTTGTTCAATAATAAAATTAATCCTCAAAAATACAACTTGCCAAATAATTCTGCACTCCCTGTATGTGGGACACACTACTCGTCCATATAAAAAGAGACTATCAGAACATATCAATAATATCGAAATTGGGAGAAATCACACAATCTCTCCGCTCACTATAGAGCTAAACATAATAAAAATCCATCCTGTTTGAGGGGTACAATTTTGAAACAGGTAGTTGGTGATAGGAGAGGGGGAAATAGAGAGTTATACCTAAGAAAGAGGGAAAGATTGGATCTACACAATGCAATTTTGTCTTATCCTTTGTATCTATCTATCTACGTTATCTTTTCACCCGCTCTCCCAGACCTTTGCCTATTGTTTGTGAGATATTATTATGAGCATGTACATATGGATTTATTTAATTTTATATATGGTATTATGTGATAATATGTACATATTTATATATATATGAATTTATGCATTTATTAAAGGTATTTATATTTCTTTTTTTCTAAATCAGTAGCACCTTTTTAATGTGACCAGGATTTTTAGCAAAAATGTAATCTATTTGTCATTTTAATATGCAGTAAATTCACTTAGGATCACTTTCCACAATCTTCGTTTTTATACACTGTATTGCAAGTTAAAGTAGTTGGCTCCCCCAGCCTTTAAGGCTATGGATTGTCAAGCCGCTCCACTCAGTGTGAACGGAGTTTGTTGAAAAGTGGTGACGCAATAATAAGGAAGTAAAATATCCAATGTTCTGTTTTGTTCTGTTCTGTATTTCATGTACTCCGCTCCCACTACCCCTGACTTAGCCTGAACCTACTATCTTTGACATGGAGACAAGATTTTCCTGGTGTCTGTGACTGGCTATCTCTACACTGTGCAGCCCTTACCTCATACTGATTGAGGTTTAAGAGTGTGCGTAGAAACCCAAAAGGCACTAGGATCTGTGTTCTCCATTACAATATATGAACTAATTACTTATGGATTAGCTAGTCCGGAGCTTCGGACTGAATGAACTGTTTTTTTACAGCAATTTGTTGCTATTTGAAGAACATTTAGCTTTTATGCTCCTGATTATAGTCAGGACTTTTTAGAGATGATTTTACTATATGTTCTCACTTTATATATATATTTGATGCATATTTATTTTAATAATTATATATATAGTGATTTGTCTAAACATTTTCCATTTGCGCCAATTCACATACTTCTTTCTATTTATATATATATATATATATATATATATATATATTCAAATAAAAAAAAGATTTGCACTCTCACATTCAATTAACGTGTCAGGGTGACAGGAGCGAAGGAGATATAATTGGACAAAGGATCTGCACTCTCTGGACTTGTATCAAGTGAATATTTTATTCAATATGTGATGTTTTGGGGATCAAGGGGAAGGGGAATGTTTGATCTCCGAAACGTCACGAATTAAATAAAATATTCACTTGATGCAAGTCCAGATCCTTTGTCCTATTATATTTATATATATATATATATATATATATATATATATATATATATATATATATAATTAATAAAAATGATTTCTCATGTTTTCAGGTATTTGACAGCAAAGGGCTCCAATTAACATACATACATACATACATAAAGTATTGACGGGAAGGCACTCTCCGTATTCCATAAACGTCTTTTATTTAGTTAACGTTTTCGGGGTCACCCCGTCCTCAAATATATATATCACATAAAAAATACATATATAGACTCCCCAACAGTGTGTCATTAGTGAGCTCCACGGTGTACTCCATGCGCAACCGCGCATGTGCCCAAGACAGTATGGAGCTCTGATGTTGCCAAAAAATAAAAAAACTCCTAACTAAGAAAGCATGGCACGCTAAACCAATCAGATCACAGAGATGCGAAACCATTATGCGTTCATAACCCGAAATCGCTAAATGCTGACAGCATACACTGTCGGCATTTAACATTGCACAAGAGAACACCCCGCTAGAAAGGGGTGTCAATCATCCCAATCATATCTGATCGGGATAATTGCACTCCGCCACAAGTTAGGGAGCAGCAGTCTTATAACTACTTAACTGCCATTTCCGGCGATCCGGAAACTACGGGCGGATAAAGCAGTATCCACTGCTTATTAAATCCGCTCCTAACACTAAATGAGTTAAAAAAAAAAATAATGAGAATGCAAGATTTACAGGGTGATAAATTCCTGTAATATGTCTACGTCTTGGAAGCATAGTACAAAATGGCAAATTCAACAAAAACAGGAAAGGAATTAAAAATAAGAGAAATTCTAAGATATACGTATAAAAATATTATGGGCTAGATTACGATTTGAGCGCGATATTGCCGATAAACATGGCAAACCACATAGCACAGCGCAGGGGGCAAACCGCACAGTGTTGGGCAGCAATAAATAAATATATTTGTATATGAATATATACATATATATATGTATGTGTTTAAATGTGTATATATACATATTAACACATAAATATACTGTATATGTATATTAGCATATACATATTTTTTTAGTGAAAATAGTCCCCCATTGACCTCCATGTAAAGGCACTTTCAGTGCCGTTTTTTTTCTAACATTAACCCCTTATAACTGCTGAGATAACTTTAACCCCTTATAACTGCTTTGTGCAGTTTAAAAAAAAATAAAAAAATAAAGATGCTCATATGTTTATTTATTGGTACTCTACTGTCATCTTTATTTTGGGGGCATTTTTTTCCCTAAACTCTTGTTAATGATTTCTAGTGCTAAGTGAAACCACAAGTTTGCGGTCACATTAATAGTAATATTGAAAATAAATTACTGTTGAAGGAGGCAGAATTGATATATCATTTTAAATCTATTTATCCTAATGGATTGAACACTAATGTAGATTTGAATCAATTTCTTTGAATTTTATAAAATAAAACATTTTGGGCCAGAAAGCGATATTTGCGATCAACTTATTAATACCAGAGCACGCAAATACACGGAGGCATTGTAATGAAAGCCTTGTTCTCATGCTGTGAGACACGACATGAGAACTAGTACAGCAAAGGGGGTAAGTCACGCAGCGATGGACAGCAATTTTAAATATATATGTGTATATTACTTAAAGAGAAACATGGGCAGTAAACTAAAGAGCAACTAGCAAAAATGGTGTATGCAATAGACAAGGTAAGTGGCGTAGTACAATAATGTGGTGGCTAGTATACACCACACAGGGAATGAGAGGGTAAATTAGTAAAAATAATACTGCCTATTAACAAGCTGATAGCATCAGGCATGCGCAGATTAGGTAAGGCAAGATAGATCATTTGACTTTAGCATAAACAGGACCAATTCCCCATTTATGAAACCTTTAACAATATGTTTGGGTTTATCTTGTATCAAAGTTGTTACAAAAAAGTAAATTGTGACCATACAGTGATTAAAAAATGGTGCCCAGTTTGCCCATCATTCCAGTTTGGCATTCAGAGGGTTAAGCAGTGGTGCAGATGGAAATGGATTGCAATTCTTTATCAGTTCTTATCAAACTCACGATTGTGCAAACCCATTTTAAAACACGATTTTTAAGATACTTTTACTGTCAGTGCGGCTATCAAACATTACTCCACATAATTTGTAGATTTTGGGGTTCCTGATGCGACTTTTCCTGCAGAACCACTTAGCTGTACAGGAGTTCACATACTTAACACATATATATATATATATGTAAATTAACCTATATATACACGTAAATGTGTGCCCTGTCCACTGTATCCAACTTCTAAAATAGTGCTGAATAGCTATTTAATTAATCAATACCATGTATGTTATATATATAAATAAAAAATCTCCATTCTGTTTCCTTGCATCTAACCTTAATCCCACCTCTACCCTAATACATTCCTCCATAATAACACATTCACTTCTACTCAAGTACATACTCACCAACTGAATACTAACTAACATTGCAGAGGAACTGGAAAAGCTGGAAGACCAATGTATTGTAGAAAATTGCTAGAGTTCAGAGGATCTTGTCTAGTACTAGTAGTAAGTAACAATAACTAACATACCTGTATGTGGTATATTTTAGAGAATTACTGTAGAGCATGACAGAATGGCATTATGCAAAGGCAAAATGTTTGGTTAATATATCCCAAATTACTTGTGCATTCATGCCCCAGTTAATTGGTACATATGGTCAATATGGAAACAAAAAGCAGTATATGGCCATTACAGGAAAATACATTTTTCAAAAAATAAGACTGCAGCATCTGAGATACTTTGTGGTTATTATTATTATCAGTTATTTGTAGAGCGCCAACAGATTCCGCAGCGCTATAAACATAGGCGGAATTCAAGGAACCATTTATAGGGATTAGACGGGTAGAGGGCCCTGCCAAGAGTTGCACTGTTGTAGTTAGCTCTATAGAAGGTGATCTACAAACAGCAGGGCTCTTAGGCTTACATGCTAAGGGGGTTCAAGGGGATAGCAATGGAGGAGAGGAAACAGTATAAAGAAAGGTTAGTGTAGATTGTATGCATCCCTGAACAGTAGAGTCTTTAGGGAGTGCTTGGAGTTTTCAAAACTAGGGGAGAGTCTTGTGGAGCGAGGCAGAGAGTTCCACAAGATGGGAGCCAGTCTGGAGAATTCCTGTAAGCGGGAGTGTGAGGAGGTAACAAGAGAGGAGGAGAGTAGGAGGTCATGAGCAGAGCAAAGGGGACGGAAGGGAGAGTATCTGGAGACAAGGTCTGAGATATAGGGGGGAGCAGTGCAGTTGAGGGCTTTGTATGTAAGAATGTTGTGCTTAATCCTGGAGGCAAGAGGAAGCCAGTGAAGGGATTCGTAGAGGAGAGGTGTAGCAGATGAAGGGATTCGTAGGGAGAGGTGTAGCAGATGAAGAGTGACGTGTTAGGAAGATGAGCCTGGCAGAGGCATTCATTATGGATTGTAAAGGAGCTAGGTGGCAGCTGGGTAGACCAGAGAGGACAGAGTTGCAGTAATCAAGGCGGGAAAGGGTGAGAGAGTGGATTACAATCTTAGTTGTGTCTTGTGTAAGGAAATGTCTAATTTTAGAGATGTTTTACGGTGGAAGCGGCAGGATTTAGCCAAGGACTGAATGTGAGGAGTGAAAGAAAGATCTGAGTCAAGTGTGACCCTAAGACATAGAGCATGCGGGATAGGGGTAATGATGGAGTTGTCTACAGTTATAGAGAGATTGAGGCGAAGATTTTGGAAGAAAGGGGGAAGAAGCAGGGAAAATAAGGAGCTCACTTTGTGGTTGTGTCTCCAAGCAAGTTATGCGGGATCATAGCCAAGAATTGAGTAATTAATAATCCCGGCCTTAGTGGGTAGTGATACTAAACAAAGTCAGAATAACAATTAAACAATAATATGTAATGTGTATACTTATATCTATTTTTAGTGTTAAAGGGACAGTCTACTCCAAAAATTGTATTGTTTAAAAAGATAATGCCTTTATTACCCATTACCCAGTTTTGCATAACCAACATGGTTATATTAATATACTTTTTACCTCTGTGATTACATTGTATCTAAGCTTTCTCAGACTGCCTCCTTATCTCAGTATATTTATAGACATGCATTTTAGACAATTTGTGTAGATTCATGAATAACTCTAGGGGAGTGAGCACAATGTTATCTAAATGGCACACATGAATGAGCAGTGTCTTTTGGTGTAAAAGCCTTAAAAATGCCCTGAGATAAAGATAAAACAATTAAATTGTTGGAGTAGACTGTCCCTTTAAGTGTTCTAAGATGTGGGGCTGGGTGAAACTGGTGGTGTGGGTTATGCTGTATTTGAGCCATTAATTAAATCCTTAAGGTCCAGCGAAGTACCCTGCACATCGCTGGTCTTTCTATGGGGATTGAATTTTTAATAGCGCTATTTCCGATGACCAGCAGGAAGGAGGGAGGATATACCCTAGAAAACCCTTATTGATCAGCGACATACAGGGTACATTGTGGTCAATAAGGGGTTAAGTAGGGCAAGCTAGAGTCTCTAGTAGTAGCCTCAGCAGCATAGCAGCATTGGTGGTAACACTCTGAAAAAAAGTCAGCTGCATAAGATGGGTGTTGAAGATACTGTGTAGACTACTATTTTGAAGATTTTGCAGGTTTTGTACATTAGAGTTCCTGTAAATGTAAGGGTAAAAATGTGCTCCTTCAATATGATATAATAATGGGTTTACAGAAATTCTTCTGGGGAATTAACTACGGCAAAATTTGAGTTGTCCCTGCTTGTTGATAAATAGAATGGAATAAAAAGAATATAACCTGTTTAATGAATGATCCTCTTGTAGAGTGTTTTATTACCGCAATAATTTGAATTTAAATTAGTATGCTGAGACTAAAGTAAATAAAATGTACTAGTATTATATATTATATATTATAATTAATATATATTATAAACAAGTGTCAAAATCAGACTAATGATTCTATCTCTCAATCATTACCGATCTCTAACAGCACACGGCAGGGATGCCCACTCTCTCCACCCCAATTAGTTATTGCAATGGAAATACTAGATTCTACAATTAGACACTCCTCAGGAATTAACGGTATTACTATCTCCCAAGTCAGCTATAAAGTTACTATATATGCAGACTATATGTTCCTCATATTAACCCACCCATCCAATTCAATTCCGGTCCTATAGGAATATGGCACATACTCAAATTTCAGCATAAATATCACTAAATCAGAACTATCTTGGTATTTCCCTTCCCAATGATGAACTCACTAATATACAGTGGCAATTCCACTTTTGCACACAAACAAAGGCCATCAAGTACCTAGGTGTCTATATTTCACAATCCCTTAACACTATGATCACTCTTAACTGTGAACTGCTATACCAACATATTCAGTCACTATTACCCTCATGGAGGACAAAACCTCTTTCATGGATAGGACGAATAAACACCCTGAAAATGATGGCTTTCCCTAAAGTACTGTATGTATTTAAGGCCTTACCTATCCCTCTTCCAGATAAAATTCTCTTTAAACTCCAGAAGTTGTTCAACATGTTTTTATGGCAGCACAAAAGACCCAGAGTAGCTTCTAACACCCTTTTTCGTCACAAGGAACAAGGAGGGCTCAGTGTCCCAAATGTATCCCACTATAGAACCTCCACATTCTTAACCAGAATAGTAGACTGGTGTGTCGCGATCGCTCAGCTGCTGATCGCTTCTTTCTACTTCTGTCTCAGCGCGGTAGCGCTTTCATTGGTAGCCTAGCAACCCTGTTCCTGTCGGCCCTTCCGATGACATCAGGAGGCCTTCTTATTCCGGCGTCTCCTCTCATCGGTGCCTGTTTGTTTTACTCGTGGGCTTTTGTGAGTACAAAATTATTCCTGTGATATTCTGAATCTGTGCCTGTTTATTCTGAACCCTAAAACCCTACCTTCCTGATATCGTTGCTGGACACTGCTTACCGGACTACTTTATTGGTTAACCCCTACCTGCCTGATAACACGTTGCTGGACACTGCTTACCTGACTACTCTATTGGTTAACCCCAACCTGCCTGATAACACGTTGCTGGACACTGCTTACCTGACTACTCTATCGGTTAACCCCAACCTGCCTGATAACACGTTGCTGGACACTGCTTACCTGACTACTCTATTGGTTAACCCCAACCTGCCTGATAACACGTTGCTGGACACTGCTTACCTGACTACTCTATTGGTTAACCCCAACCTGCCTGATAACACGTTTCTGGACACTGTTTACCTGACTACTCTATTGGTTAACCCCTACCTGCCTGATAACACGTTGCTGGATACTGCTTACCTGACTACTCTATTGGTTAACCCCTACCTGCCTGATAACACGTTGCTGGACACTGCTTACCTGACTACTCTATTGGTTAACCCCAACCTGCCTGATAACACGTTGCTGGACACTGTTTACCTGACTACTCTATTGGTTAACCCCTACCTGCCTGATAACACATTGCTGGACACTGCTTACCTGACTACTCTATTGGTTAACCCCTACCTGCCTGATAACATGTTGCTGGATACTGCTTACCTGACTACTCTATTGGTTAACCCCTACCTGCCTGATAACACGTTGCTGGACACTGCTTACCTGACTACTCTATTGGTTAACCCCAACCTGCCTGATAACACGTTGCTGGACACTGCTTACCTGACTACTCTATTGGTTAACCCCAACCTGCCTGATAACACGTTGCTGGACACTGTTTACCTGACTACTCTATTGGTTAACCCCTACCTGCCTGATAACACGTTGCTGGACACTGCTTACCTGACTACTCTATTGGTTAACCCCTACCTGCCTGATAACACGTTGCTGGACACTGCTTACCTGACTACTCTATTGGTTAACCCCTACCTCCCTGATAACACGTTGCTGGACACTGCTTACCTGACTACTCTATTGGTTAACCCCTACCTGCCTGATAACACGTTGCTGGACACTGCTTACCTAACTACTCTATTGGTTAACCCCTACCTGCCTGATAACACGTTGCTGGACACTGCTTACCTGACTACTCTATTGGTTAACCCCTATCTGCCTGATTACACGTTACTGGATATTGCTTGCCTGACTATTCTATTGGTTAACCCTTACCTGCCTGATTACACGTTGCTGGACATTGCTTGCCTGATTACTCTATTGATTAACCCTTTCTACACAAAGTTTCTTCTCCTGACCCTGCTGTGTCATCTTCCAGTCTATTACTGTGAGTATATATTACACTACAGCTGTCGCAGGGTCAGGTCCTGGTATATACTCACTGTGCTAGGGTGTTATTAACCTCATTCTAGCATTTGGGTCTAACTCTGGACTTTACCTATCCTGACATGGTGTAAGCATGTTCAGCAGAAGGAATTGGCATCGCTTGAACACGAAATTGTGTCATACTCACGACTTGGGAATAGCTGCTGGCTGCCCCCAAACAAAGATTTACACATACCACCCTACCCACATTAATACAAGAAAAGTTTACTATTTGGGACAAAAGCATTACAAAATCTCATAGCATATCCAGCATACCTTCCCCCTTTACCCCATTAATAAATAACCCTGATTTCCCGCTCAAACACTTATTACCCACCACCTTCCCATACAATATACAAGGAGCTATACCTAGCTATTCTTTGAACCAAAATTCAAAACCCAAATCTCAAGAAGATGTAACACAACTTCTCGGTCCCAAATTCCACAATTACCACCCCCACAAAACTTTCCACACACGACATCTAACCACTATCAAAAACATTTGTAATAATGCGATACCAAATAGAGGCTACTCACATTAACATTTAAATTAATTTTAACTTCTTCCACACCTACATTATCCTCATATACGTCGAAATGGGAAAAGAGACAGGTGATACCCTACAACAAAAAAACTGGCTCCATATATTTTCAAACATGAACAAATCTACCTCATCAATTTATACCTTCTATCTATCTATCTATCTATCTATCTATCTATCTATCTATCTATTGGGTACTTATAGAGCATGAACTAATCACCCATGAGGGTCTCAAGGCGCTACCTTAAATATGAACATCAAATTCCTCAGCAGGTGGTATTATACACCTGCATATTTATCCGCCATTCTCCCTGACTATCCGGCAGAGTTCTGGAGAGGATGTTCCGATATAGGTACATACACTCATATCTGGTGGACATGCCCAATCGCCCAAGCATTCTGGTTATTAGTGAAATCAGAAATTGAAAAGGCCCTGTCTATCCCTATCCCTTTAGATCTCTGGACTTTCCTCTTCAATAAAATGTAAGTTAAAAACCAAACTACTCACTCTCATGATAAACTCTGCCAAGAGCCTGATCCCATTGAACAGGAAAAAAACACTCTCCACCCAATCTTAGTATGGAGGGACAGAGTATCAAATCTTGAAAAGTACCACTTCACCCAAAACAAACACCTAGAAGAGTACCATAATATCTGTTTCCATTGGGAGGAGTATTTGAACGGGGGATAATTAGGAAATGAATTCATAACAGATTATCCACCTAGACATACCTCAACTTAATACTTGTCTTAACAAAAATTTGATTGAGTCACTTAACTAAGCCTATATATTTCCCATATGCATAGAACTCAGATATACAAGCTATTTTTATCCACAAATTAGCCTATGGGGACGATTTATCAAAGTGTCAATCTCGGTGCATTCGCTGGAGTCAATACGCTTGCCAGACATTGCTACCTCGAATCCATGTACAACACCCTTATTTATTAAAAAGTCTGTCAAAAACACATGCGTCAAGTACAGAGCAATGAGCTTCGGACTGTTGTCAACTAACAGTAATCGATGTTGCGGTTATTATTCTGAGGAAGAATAATTGTGAATATGACATGTAACCAGGGTATCATAGGTATTTATTTGCAAATAATGGATATTTTAAGAGCTGGGCCAGTTTTCTCTCTGCACCTGTGTAACCCTTCCTGATTGCAGTGTAGTTTTAAACACCACCCATGTTATAAAATGGGCTGGCATATAAGATGACATTTCTTAATGAAAAAGAAATTCAAGAGAAGGAAGAAAAACACTGAACATATCATGACAGTAAAGAGGTGATTTGAATTTCTGCTGTATCTGATTCATGACAGTTTAATATTAGGTGGACTATCCCTTTGAGCTATCACCTTAAGATTATATTGAATCAAACATCATTCGATTTTTAAAATCAGTATCAAATATATTACACTGTGTGTCCTAATGTCATCATCAATGTTTATGTGTAGTCTCCTATAGAAAGAAACAAGAGAAGAGGTGCATCATAGTGTAATCTGTCCAATTCAAAAGGAGATTAAAGTTGGGTATTACGGCACTCACTTGTAGTAAAGCAGTAATGTGCTAGTCGAGCATGCCAGGATTTCAGAGCCTCTCAGCTGGCTCCTTTCCAGGACTAGTAGCAATGTCCGCGCTATATACAGCTGGGCTCCACTACCATCAAAAGGGATGTGTGCTGGAAGGTAACTCAGTTATAACCCACACAGGTGAGCCCTCACTGCAGTATATCCACAAGAGGAAGAGGGTGTGTCCACAACTAAAAAGCTGATTCCACTAGTTTACAGATAACCTGCAGCAGCACAATGTGGTGTTGTTATCCCAGTGGCAGCTAAGTAGATAAATTGACAGAGAGCAGTCACAAATTAAAACATTTATTCTAAAACTAACACAGCAACGCGTTTCTCAGCTGACATCGCTGTTTTATGAGGCTGTATAAACAATATAAAACCGCTCTCTATTTAAAATCCCAATCACCAATCACATTTCTTTAAAATTACACTCCCCCTTAAAGGCTCAGCTGTATGTTAAGCACATAACAGTTTCAAAACAATTGCAAATACAATTTATAATTTATACATACTACCATACATAACAATAGATCAAAAAGGATATATTTTTATATACTTTAATCCCCTTTCTTCTAATAACAAAAAACATTTTTGTAAGATAAATAAAAAAATCAGTGATTTGGATTACAATTATTTTAAAGTGTATAAACGTATATTAATGGACCCACACTCTAAGTCCTCTAATGAAAAAAACATATTTGGATGTGTCTCAATTGAGATGTGAAATACTATTATAATTTGTAGTGTATCAATAAATGCGCAATCCAAATTGCTGTAAATGTGTGTGATCATGAAAATGTGTATACACAAATAATAACTACATACATATATATATGCAAACCTATATGTGCTCATATATCTATCAAAGATAATAAGTGTGAGAATAAAATATATATTTCTAAATAAGAATATAATAATTCTAATATCTAAAGTTCCTTCATTTTTTTTTAAAAAAATGAGCTAAACTAAATATTGCAGACATCTGCTGTCATGATACTGCTAGTATATACTGCAACTATGTGTCCGTCTAATGCTAATCATCATAACTATGTTACCATAAATATATCTTGTTGCCATACGATTAATCATAATAATAATGGTAATATAACACCATAATATGATGTGATTTATGTGAATTAAAAATTAAATTAACAATAAAAGATATATTTGGGGTAAGTATGTTAATCAAAGGCTGCCAAATCCATATGTATATTAAGTCCCAAGGGAGACAAAGTGTTCAATTTCCAATCTAAAAAGTCTCCCTTTGGCGCAATCTTTTATACCTATTATAATTGTGAGAATTTGAAATATATGCTATGGGTGTAATAGTAAAATATTCCAGATTTCCTCCATGAACAAAGTTACAGTGTCTAGATACACTGTGACCTTTTACATTAATACGCATGTTTCTATGATGTTCAGACCATCTAGTACTCAGTCTCCTACAAGTGTGACCTACATACTTCATTCCACTAATGTAATCCAATCTGTATATAACATAACTCTGTGCACATGTAATGTGAGACAGTATAGAATACTGGATAAACTTACCTGTGTTGCCTTTAAAATTCATTTTCCCATGTGTTATATATTTGCACATTTTATACTTTCTGGAACCACATCTATAGGCACCATTCTTTTTCTTTATCTTTAAGAAATTACCCATAGTTACAATTTTATGTTTATCTTTGTTGCCATTGGATTTGTGTTTCACTACCTTACTTGGTGCCAAATCATTTTTAAGGGTGGGTGCTCTTTTGTAAACCAATCTTGGTTTTTCCCCAATTATTTATTTCATAATTTATTTCTTTTTTAAGAACATTCCAGTATTTCTCTACAATATTTCTGATTTTTTTTGTGTGGTGATTATTGTATTGCATAATGAACATAGTTTCTCTAGTAATGTTCTCTAAAATAGAGGTATCTGATTTTCTGGTTTTAATATGTGTAGAGTTTATAGTCAATCCTCTATCCTCCTTTCTGGCTCTAAGGTATCCTTTTTTCAATAATTTCTACTGGATATATCTTTTCCCTAAATCTTGTTTTAAGTATATCACTTTGTGAATCAAACTCTAAATTCCCTTTGTGAATAAACTCTACACATATTAAAATCCTGTCTTGAAATAAATAATTGGGGAAAAACCAAGAGTGGTTTACAAAAGAGCACCCACCCTTAAAAATGATTTGGCACCAAGTATGGTAGTGAAACACAAATCCAATGGCAACAAAGATAAACATAAAATTGTAACTATGGGTAATTTCTTAAAGATAAAGAAAAAGAATGGTGCCTATAGATGTGGTTCCAGAAAGTATAAAATGTGCAAATATATAACACATGGGAAAATGAATTTTGAAGGCAACGCAGGTAAGTTTATCCAGTATTCTATACTGTCTCACATTACATGTGCACAGAGTTATGTTATATACAGATTGGATTATATTAGTGGAATGAAATATGTAGGTCACACTTGTAGGAGACTGAGTACTAGATGGTCTGAACATCATAGAAACATGCGTATTAATTTAAAAGGTCACAGTGTATCTAGACACTGTAACTTTGTTCATGGAGGAAATCTGGAATGTTTTACTATTACACCCATAGAATATATCTCAAATTCTCACAATTATAATAGGTATAAAAGATTGTGCCAAAGGGAGACCTTTTGGATTCTTAAATTGAACACTTTGTCTCAGTTGGGACTTAATATACATATGGATTTGGCAGCCTTTGATTAACATACTTACCCCAAATATATCTTTTATTGTTAATTTAATTTTTAATTTACATAAATCACATCACATTATGGTGTTATATTACCATTATTATTATGATTAATCTTATGGCAACAAGATATATTTATGGTAACATAGTTATGATGATTAGCATTAGACGGACACATAGTTGCAGTATATACTAGCAGTATCATGACAGCAGATGTCTGCAAAATTTAGTTTAGCTCACTTTTAAAAAAGAGAAGGAACTTTAGATATGAGAATTATTGTATTCTTATTTAGAAATATATATTTTAGTCTCACACTTATTATCTTTGATAGATATATGAGCACATATAGGTTTGCATATATATGTATGTAGTTATTATTCATGTATACACATTCTCACGATCGCACACATTTACAGCAATTTGGATTTTTATTGATACACTACAAAGTATAATAGTATTTCATATCTCAATTGAGACGATCCAAATATTTTTTTTATTAGAGGACTTAGATTGTGGGTCCATTGATATACATTTATACACTTTAAATTAATGTAATACAAACCACTGATTTTTTATTTATCTTATAAAAATGTTTTTTTGTTATTAGAAGAATGGGGAATAAAGTATATAAAAATATATCCTTTTTGATCTATGGTAATATATGGCAGTATGTATAAATTATAAATTGTATTGCAATTGTTTTTAAGCTGTTATGTGCTTAACATACTGCTGACCCTTTAAGGGGGGGGGTGTATTTTTAAGGAAATGTGATCAGTGCTTGGGATTTTAAATAGAGAGCGGGTTTTATATTGTTTATACAGACTGATGAAATGCTGATGTATGCCGAGAAATGCATTGTTGTGTTAGTTTTTGAAAAAATGTTTTAATTTTTTACTGCTCTCTGTAAATTTAATCTGCTCAATTTAATCTGTTTAGCTGTCACTGGGATAACCACACCACACTGTGCTACGGCGGGTTATCTGTAAACTAGTGGAATCGGCTTTTTAGTTGTGGCCACACCCTCTTCCTCTTGTGGATATACTGCAGTGAGGGCTTACCTATGAGGGTTAGAATGGAGTTACCTTCCAACACACATCCCTTTTGATGGTAGTGGAGCCCAGCTGTATGTAGTGAGGACGTTGCTAGGAGTCATGGAAAGGAGCCAGCCGAGAGGCTCTGAGATCCCGGCATGCTTGACTAGCACATTACTGCTTTACTACAAGTGAGTGCAATAATACCCGACTTTAATCTCATTTTGAATTGGACATATTACACTATGAGGCGCCTCTTCTCTTGTTTCTTTCTATAGGAGAGTGCTGCCGACCATTTTAGTGGACATTTAACAATTTAGACACTTTTTGGTATAACATTGGTTTATGTATTTTGCGCCCTCCCTTTTGTGAAATATTCTTTATTTCGATTTTGTATTATCAATGTTTAACTTTAATACTAATTTCACATATACATACTTTCAAAGTATAATACACAATGTAACAAATGGCACTTACAAGTTCTGATGAGTGATCAATGACACAAGTATCGAGCAATTTGATTCGTTAGTGATAGTATAAAATGTATATTTAAATCCGATTGGCTGATGTAATAAATTGTGATTATGCATTTCCAAATCAAAAGTGGTGGAAAATTTCACTAGTTTGTGGGTTGTTTAGGAGTTCGAGTATTGTGACCAATTTGGTGCAAAGTATTGCGTCAAATTTGGTGCGAAATGCAGTGGGACTTGTATTACATGCGTTAAACATGATGAAATTAGATTGATCAAAAAAAGGAAGTTAGCTATAGTATGTAATGTATTTATTTCTTTTTTATCCCTATAGCTACTAGTCTTGCTGCCAGACAGACATTACCTGTCATTAAAACTACTTTTGAAATAAATCTGTCCCTTGAAATTACATAAGATTATAACATTATTATTTAACATATTATTTAGATACTGAACATGCGTCTTTGTTATCTGTGTGATTTAGAAAGAGTATACAATTGTGATCAACTTACTAATTTACATAAATATTTAATAAGCTTCATTCTCTTGCAGCATCTAACATAAACTTTCTGGGTTTTCAGACTCCCATTAATTTCTATGGCATTCGCGGCCTCAAGGGTGGCGGTTTGAACAATAGGTACGCTGCGGCGGAAAAGACGCGAGCGTACCTGTTGAATGTTTGATAAATTAGGAAGAGGGTCAAATAGAGTTGAATGTGAATTCGAAACATCTGGAATGACGCAAACATCGATCTCCGTCGGATTGAGATCACGGGAGCGTATATTATGTCACACATTTCAACATTTGACAATTTTAATGCTTTGTTAATTACGGCAGATTCAATTTGCGTAGAATATGACGCCAGATTAAAGCCGATTCAGTTGAAGCTTTGATAAATCTGCCCCTATGTCTCGAATGCCCTACTTCGAAAAATATTAATAAACACCTACAATCCTGATAATCTTCCTCCCCTTTTTATTATGACCTCACATTTCATACTCATATGGAATTCCTGCAGAATAAATGTAATGTGTTACAGTTTTATTATCCTTTTAGTTTTTTCTTTTTTATGTTAATATAATTGCTACCCTTCACCTTTAAAGTTTACGAACTTGCTTGTCTCCTTCAGAAACCACAGATGGACTTTATTAACTCTTGAAAACATGAGGCAAGTTCTTTCAAGAACTATATAACTTTTTGGTAGTAAATAAGAAACAATGCAACAAATTTGTGTTCATGTAAGATTGTTGTATTATTGTTCCACACTTATCTTTGTTTGACCTAAAAAAAATGAAACAAAAAAAATAAAAAAATAAAAATAATATTTATTTTTAGTTTGTTTGCTTCATCAAATAACAATTACTATAGAATTGCTGAAAACTATTCAGGCCTTTATTCATCAAAATGACATAAAAATAACCAAATGCTTAGTGAAAAAAATAGCATTTTTAGTTAATCTCATAATTTGATTTCAAAATGGCAAATATTTAAAATCAAAACTATTTAAGTGAAAAGAGATAAGCTTCCCTTAGGTAAAAAAGAAGCATACTTTGCTGTCTGGCCTCATTTAGGTATGCAGCTCTGGCATTTATTTTTGGAAAGTGAATGTTCTGTTTTTTATGTTGTTATATAGATAGGCAGGTGAAACCTGCACTGTTGTAGACATAAATTGCTTTAGGGAATAATATGACATCATCTTAATAAAAGAAAGTGGAAAGTCAGAAAAAATCATGCAGACACAAAAATATGAAATATAGGCAAGCTGTTTGTCTTCATTTACCACTGAGACAGGCATTGAATATACTTAATTTTTAAATTCCAATCATCAATGTACATAATTACTTGCTTGTGATTGAATGGATACACTGCTTTTCCCCAGTGTTTTCAATCCATGTCAGTGAGTGTCTTGTTACCTGAAAAGTATTCTACCAAAATGTATTTGTATATAAACAACAGGGCCTCGATCCAATATAAATCGGGTGACGCCAAATTTTGCGCGGATTTGGTATCCTATATATGGCGTAACTTAGAAGTTACGCGTGTATATTTCTGCCTTCGCCCGTATTATTTTTACCCTTAGACTGACATACAAAACACACGCAATTTGGTATCCAATATACAGCGTAAGGATTTACGCGCGCAGATTTCAGAAAATCTACTCCATTCTCATCTCGCCACAAATTGCAGGCGCAGGAACCCTTGCACTGACTAAAAAAGCAACGTAACTCCCTGGAAGCCTTAACAAACACATACATTTAAGCAACATGTCAAGGTTAAAGGGACAGTATACTATGATATTGCTTTTTTAAGGTTTATTTGTGTATTTGAAATAGTCAAATGGATTAAGCTTGTAGGTACTTTATCACATTGGGGACATATACTTGCTTATTTAATGTAAATTGGATTAACTTCATCTCTTTAGAACCCACTGGTGTCATTTATTCTAATGCTAACAAAGCTTGGCACTGATGCCAAAATATATAAAGGGACAGTAAACTCCAAAGAAAACCTTTTAAATAGGGCATGTTATTTCTAACTACTTTCATATTTAATTAGAACACTTGCTTTGTTCTCTCGGTATTCTTAGTTGAAAGCAAAACCTAGGATGGCTCATATGATCATAACACCTTCTTATCATTTAGAACACCTTCTAATTACGGGACGCATCTTTTAGAACTTGCGGTTATTTTTTATGATTCATAGCCTATTTTGCATCAAACTACTCTTTATTGAGACTTTATGTGAACAAAATACTGGCGTAAGTACTTGCGACGACTAAAATGTGTATTTGCGCACATTTTAGTTGATCGCCGGTTTTTACTACTTACGCCAGTTTTGCATCTGACGGCGCAGTATATTGGATAGGTCGAGTTGCGAGGTGAAATTACGGGCGGCGCGGGATCCCTCGCTTGCGCCGAAAACTACGCCGTATATCGGATCGCGCCCCAGGAGTAGAATATTTTCATATGACTGCTGGATTTTTTTTTTTTAGTTAAAAAGTTTGGTAAACTCACTAAGGAATACGAAGATAGTTTTATATCAACTTCAACCGTTTTTTTGTTCACTACACTTTTTAGAAAAGCAGTCTAGATTCACATTTTTCTCACAGAATTATTAGCATATTTTTATTATTTGTTTCTTTACTAAACACCCTTGAAAGCTATATTCTTGGTTCACATTTTCTTAAAGGGATATGAAACCCAAAAATGTTCTTTTGTGATTGAGAGAGACCATACGATTTTTAAAATATTTCCAGTTTCCTTCTATTATCAAATTTGCTTTGTTCCCATGTTTTTTGTTGAAGAGATATCTAGATAGGTATAATAAAAGTAAATTAGAAAGGTGCTTACAATTGCATGCTCTATCTGAATCATAAAATACAATTTTGGGTTTCATGTCCCTTTAATTATTATTTTATATATTTTTATTCTTTTAATTTATTTTTTTATTACACACTTTTCAGGGATGTAATTATGATCCACATTTTTTTCACTTAACTATTATCATTTTGTTTTTTAATTATACACTCTTGAGAGATTTAATCCAGATTTTAATTTTCTTATTTAATAATATTTTTATTTTTTTTTCAAAATTTTCTTTATTAAAGTAAAAGAAAAATAACAATCAATACAGGTTGCAACATAACTCTGAAGAGTACAAAAGGGGAGTGGTTACATTTGAATTGGAATTAGACACAGTACAACAGTATCCCCAATATTATATCCTTTGCACATGATATAGTAAATGTCTACTAGTTACATTCTCGAATCTTATATTGCTATTAATCAGTATATCCTTTAAGCAGGTATCACAGGGTTCTCTCATTTATAGAATTGTTTTATATTGTGTTAGGCATGTGATATGTTTTGTCCAGTACTTTGTGTAGAATTACTATACTCCTCCCATATAAGGTTTATAGCTAAGAAGTCATCCAATCTCCCTGTAACCATATAGTGATGCTTCTCCATTGCCAGGTATAGTTAACCAATGAGTGCCATTCTGAGATTGAAGGGGCTACTGTTGACTTCCATTTTCTTGGTATTAGCCTCCTAGAATATTTATTATTTTATTAAATTTATCATCATTTTTATTATTATTTTTCTTACCTCAATTCCCTCTATCATCTTATGACCTTTTATTCTTTTTGATTTCTATTATTTTTTTTTTAATAGTGTAAAGGTCAATGATGATATTAACTCTTTGGCCCAGATTACAAGTGGAGAAATACTGATAGCGCAGTGTGCAATTAATAGATTACACTATACTGCATTAAATCAATAATAAATTATTGAGTGGAAAAGGTTAGAGTTTAAGATAGGGCGGGATAAGGAAGAAGAAAAAAAAGGGAGGAGGAATAAATTAAATCCTCCCTCTCCGCCCCTTATCCTTGGATCCTTGGATCTTTGTTAGATTGTATTTGTGTGGTCTTTGTTTATAAATTCATCCCAATAAAAATGTATCATGTGAAAAATGGGCATTTTATTCAATTTCATATAGGAATATTCCTCTAAAGATAATAATTCTGTGATTCTAGCACTTAACATCTCCTTGTTGGGGGAGTGGGTTGTCTTCCAATTTCTTGCTAGGATAGATTTGGTGCTATTATTAATCAATATAGGTTTAGATCTAATTTTGCAGATGAGACCTATTGGTTTGTTTAGGAGGGCTGTAAATATATTTAATTGAAAATTTCACTTATTAAGGATAGTTTGAATACATGAGGTGACCATTGACCATACATTTTTAATTATTGGGCAGTCCCTCCATATTGGTTTCATCATTTCTATCATACCGCAACCTCTGCAGCACTGGTTAGATGCAGTTGTAAAGATTATTACATCCCAGTGTGTAATAGTATGGTTTATAAGGGGGAACTGTTTAATGTTTGTGGGTCTGCCCTCAGCTGAGATCCAGCATAGGTTTCCTAGTGGGTGGTATGCAACTAAGTTAGATTCTACGGATATCCAAGCTTTATTAGTACTGTTAATGTGCTAATCGATTATTCTTTGTAGCACCACCGCTCTATAATAATTCCAAATTGATGGAACGCCTAAACCTTTATTCTTTTTGGGGACATAAAAAGTAGATGGTTTAAATATAGGCTTAAAGGGACAGTATACTGTAAAACAGTTTTTCCTTTAATGTGTTTACAATTGCTTTTTTTACCAAATGCTGAGTAAAAAATGTATGAAAATTAGCTTTTTAAGGCTTATTTGTGTATATTAAAGCCCTGATTTTGTGTTTTGAAGCCACAACCTAATAAAATAGGTTGAGCTTGTAGGTATAATCAGATCTCATTACTGTATCACATTGTGCAAATATACCTGCTTCTTTATCTTATATCTGTCCTTAAAACAATCACCAGTACTTTGAGAGAACAATGGAAAATCAACATTGTATTACCTTATCTCTGCTATATCCGACTGGGAGTGTAATTTCTTCTGCTGGCTGTGTTTACAAAGCTTATGTATAGCTGGTACGCGCGGCCACAAACTTTCAGAATAGGTGGGGATACCACATGCTAAATTAACAATTTCAAATGCCAATATAAGGGTAAAGGAGCTACTTGTAAACAATTTAATACACTCCAGCAGGTAAAGTGGATCATTGGGAACAAATTAAAGGGGAGAAATTTTTTGAGTAAACTGTCCCTTTAAGCAGATTCCAAATTAATACATTTATTGTTTTCTGAAGGGTGACACAGAAGGTTTTAGGTAGTTCAATGGCTACAGTTTATAATATGTATAGGATGCGGGGAAGGATGTTCATTTTTATAGCATGTATGCAGCCGAGCCAAGATAACGTTTTTTGTTTCCAAGATTGCAAATCTTGTTGAATAATGGTTGATAATTTTGAATAATTCTCTGAAAAGAGATGAGATTTGTCTGCCTTAAGATATACTCTAAAGACTTATATCTGGAGTAGTGAGCTTGCAAGCACGGAGATCTTGTGTAGATATGTAGATACTTATAGCTTCCGATTTACTATTATTAATAAGAAAGTTTGAAATCTTTCCAAATTCCTGGAATATACCTTCTAAAGCTTTTGAGTAGTTCAGTTCTGTGAGGGTCCATAGAATATCATCAGCATAATTTATATTGGAGCAAATTTTAGCTGCTAATATCTCCATGGATATGACAAAAATAAAGGGAATAAGGGGCAGTCTTGTATCATCCCGTTCACTATTTGAAATGGGTCAGAAAGCATCCTGTTAACCCACTCTCTAGCTGAAGGGCAAGTGTAAAGTTGTAGAATGCTTTGAATAATAATGTCCCAGAGTCCAAATGTTAATTGTAGGAACAACTATCCTAGCCAATCAAATGTAGTTTCAGCATCCATAGAAAGCATAATAAGAGGTTTTAGCAAGGTGTTCGTTATAAATATTTTGTCTATGAGCAGTTTCAGCCGCTTGTAAAGACATCAGCAGGGAGGTATGTAGCTCCCTAGATTGTTTATTAATCCTAGCTTTATAAACTTGCCACCTATACCTGCAGCCAATTAGTTTAAAAAAAAATAATAATAATAACTGAGAATACCCCATTGATATACATTGGAACACATTAGTAAAATAAATTAAAGAAAATGCATTTTGTGGCAAATTTTAACTATATCTTAAGACTAAAGGTTCCCAAAGGCATTTGTATACTGTACATAGACAGAAAAAAAGTGTAATAAATTAAAGATTTAGGGCTAGTTTACAAGTAGAGCGCTATTTTAATGTCCACCAGTAAAGGGGCAAATTTACCTGTTTATGGGAGCACGTTAAATAACCAGTCATTACAAGTGGCTGGTTAATGGGTTAATGCTCCCACGAGCTTGTGGTAGCACTTGCGCTAAGCACAATTAACCACATAATAAAGGGTACTGTTCCTTGTATAAAAAAAAATAAAAAAATAATATGAACATCTTTATTTTTGTAAAAAAAAATGCATGAACCAGTTATATGGGGTTAAAGTAAGGGGATGTTAGAAAAAAACGGCACTAAAAAGTGCCTTTACATTGCAGTCTATGGGGACTGTGTTCTAAACTGCAAATATATATGTATATGCTTATATAACTATATATTTATGTGTTAATATGTGTATATACACCTATAAACACATAAATATATATGTATATGCTTATATACCTATATATTTATGTGTTAATATGCGTATATACACCTATAAACACAAATATATATGTATATGCTTATATAACTATATATTTATGTGTTAATATGCGTATATACACCTATAAACACAAATATATATGTATATGCTTATATAACTATATATTTATGTGTTAATATGCGTATATACACCTATAAACACAAATACATATGTATATGCTTATATAACTATATATTTATGTGTTAATATTCGTATATACACATATAAACACAAATATATATGTATATGCTTATATAACTATATATTTATGTGTTAATATGCGTATATACACATATAAACACAAATATATATGTATATGCTTATATAACTATATATTTATGTGTTAATATGCGTATATACACATATAAACACAAATATATATGTATATGCTTATATAACTATATATTTATGTGTTAATATGCGTATATACACCTATAAACACAAATACATATGTATATGCTTATATAACTATATATTTATGTGTTAATATGCGTATATACACCTATAAACACAAATATATATGTATATGCTTATATAACTATATATTTATGTGTTAATATGCGTATATACACCTATAAACACAAATATATATGTATATGCTTATATAACTATATATTTATGTGTTAATATGCGTATATACACATATAAACACAAATATATATGTATATGCTTATATAACTATATATTTATGTGTTAATATGCGTATATACACCTATAAACACAAATATATATGTATATGCTTATATAACTATATATTTATGTGTTAATATGCGTATATACACATATAAACACAAATATATATGTATATGCTTATATAACTATATATTTATGTGTTAATATGCGTATATACACCTATAAACACAAATATATATGTATATGCTTATATAACTATATATTTATGTGTTAATATGCGTATATACACCTATAAACACAAATACATATGTATATGCTTATATAACTATATATTTATGTGTTAATATGCGTATATACACCTATAAACACAAATATATATGTATATGCTTATATAACTATATATTTATGTGTTAATATGCGTATATACACATATAAACACAAATACATATGTATATGCTTATATAACTATATATTTATGTGTTAATATGCGTATATACACCTATAAACACAAATATATATGTATATGCTTATATAACTATATATTTATGTGTTAATATGCGTATATACACATATAAACACAAATACATATGTATATGCTTATATAACTATATATTTATGTGTTAATATGCGTATATACACATATAAACACAAATATATATGTATATGCTTATATAACTATATATTTATGTGTTAATATGCGTATATACACATATAAACACAAATACATATGTATATGCTTATATAACTATATATTTATGTGTTAATATGCGTATATACACATATAAACACAAATATATATGTATATGCTTATATAACTATATATTTATGTGTTAATATGCGTATATACACCTATAAACACAAATATATATGTATATGCTTATATAACTATATATTTATGTGTTAATATGCGTATATACACATATAAACACAAATACATATGTATATGCTTATATACCTATATATTTATGTGTTAATATGCGTATATACACCTATAAACACAAATACATATGTATATGCTTATATAACTATATATTTATGTGTTAATATGCGTATATACACCTATAAACACAAATATATATGTATATGCTTATATAACTATATATTTATGTGTTAATATGCGTATATACACCTATAAACACAAATATATATGTATATGCTTATATAACTATATATTTATGTGTTAATATGCGTATATACACCTATAAACACAAATACATATGTATATGCTTATATAACTATATATTTATGTGTTAATATGCGTATATACACCTATAAACACAAATACATATGTATATGCTTATATAACTATATATTTATGTGTTAATATGCGTATATACACATATAAACACAAATATATATGTATATGCTTATATAACTATATATTTATGTGTTAATATGCGTATATACACATATAAACACAAATATATATGTATATGCTTATATAACTATATATTTATGTGTTAATATGCGTATATACACCTATAAACACAAATACATATGTATATGCTTATATAACTATATATTTATGTGTTAATATGCGTATATACACATATAAACACAAATATATATGTATATGCTTATATAACTATATATTTATGTGTTAATATGCGTATATACACATATAAACACAAATATATATGTATATGCTTATATAACTATATATTTATGTGTTAATATGCGTATATACACCTATAAACACAAATACATATGTATATGCTTATATAACTATATATTTATGTGTTAATATGCGTATATACACCTATAAACACAAATATATATGTATATGCTTATATAACTATATATTTATGTGTTAATATGCGTATATACACCTATAAACACAAATATATATGTATATGCTTATATAACTATATATTTATGTGTTAATATGCGTATATACACCTATAAACACAAATATATATGTATATGCTTATATAACTATATATTTATGTGTTAATATGCGTATATACACCTATAAACACAAATATATATGTATATGCTTATATAACTATATATTTATGTGTTAATATGCGTATATACACCTATAAACACAAATATATATGTATATGCTTATATAACTATATATTTATGTGTTAATATGCGTATATACACCTATAAACACAAATATATATGTATATGCTTATATAACTATATATTTATGTGTTAATATGCGTATATACACCTATAAACACAAATACATATGTATATGCTTATATAACTATATATTTATGTGTTAATATTCGTATATACACATATAAACACAAATACATATGTATATGCTTATATAACTATATATTTATGTGTTAATATGCGTATATACACCTATAAACACAAATACATATGTATATGCTTATATAACTATATATTTATGTGTTAATATGCGTATATACACCTATAAACACAAATACATATGTATATGCTTATATAACTATATATTTATGTGTTAATATGCGTATATACACATATAAACACAAATACATATGTATATGCTTATATAACTATATATTTATGTGTTAATATGCGTATATACACCTATAAACACAAATACATATGTATATGCTTATATAACTATATATTTATGTGTTAATATGCGTATATACACCTATAAACACAAATACATATGTATATGCTTATATAACTATATATTTATGTGTTAATATTCGTATATACACATATAAACACAAATACATATGTATATGCTTATATAACTATATATTTAGGTGTTAATATGCGTATATACACCTATAAACACAAATACATATGTATATGCTTATATAACTATATATTTAGGTGTTAATATGCGTATATACACCTATAAACACAAATACATATGTATATGCTTATATAACTATATATTTATGTGTTAATATGCGTATATACACATATAAACACAAATACATATGTATATGCTTATATAACTATATATTTATGTGTTAATATGCGTATATACACATATAAACACAAATACATATGTATATGCTTATATAACTATATATTTATGTGTTAATATGCGTATATACACCTATAAACACAAATACATATGTAAACTTAAATAACTATATTATGTGTTAATATGCGTATATACACTTAAAAACACAAATACATATGTATATGCTTATATAACTATATATTATGTGTTAAAAATGCGTATATACACATATAAACACAAATACATATGTATATGCTTATATAACTATATATTTATGTGTTAATATGCGTATATACACATATAAACACAAATATATATGTATATGCTTATATAACTATATATTATGTGTTAATATGCGTATATACACATATAAACACAAATATATATGTATATGCTTATATAACTATATATTTATGTGTTAATATGCGTATATACACATATAAACACAAATATATATGTATATGCTTATATACCTATATATTTATGTGTTAATATGCGTATATACACATATAAACACAAATATATATGTATATGCTTATATAACTATATATTTATGTGTTAATATGCGTATATACACATATAAACACAAATACATATGTATATGCTTATATAACTATATATTTATGTGTTAATATGCGTATATACACCTATAAACACAAATACATATGTATATGCTTATATAACTATATATTTATGTGTTAATATGCGTATATACACCTATAAACACAAATACATATGTATATGCTTATATAACTATATATTTATGTGTTAATATTCGTATATACACATATAAACACAAATATATATGTATATGCTTATATAACTATATATTTATGTGTTAATATGCGTATATACACATATAAACACAAATATATATGTATATGCTTATATAACTATATATTTATGTGTTAATATGCGTATATACACCTATAAACACAAATATATATGTATATGCTTATATAACTATATATTTATGTGTTAATATGCGTATATACACCTATAAACACAAATACATATGTATATGCTTATATAACTATATATTTATGTGTTAATATGCGTATATACACATATAAACACAAATATATATGCATATGCTTATATAACTATATATTTATGTGTTAACATGCGTATATACACCTATAAACACAAATACATATGTATATGCTTATATAACTATATATTTATGTGTTAACATGCGTATATACACATATAAACACAAATATATATCTATATGCTTATATAACTATATATTTATGTGTTAATATGCGTATATACACCTATAAACACAAATATATATGTATATGCTTATATAACTATATATTTATGTGTTAATATGCGCATATACACCTATAAACACAAATATATATGTATATGCTTATATAACTATATATTTATGTGTTAATATGCGTATATACACATATAAACACAAATATATATGTATATGCTTATATAACTATATATTTATGTGTTAATATGCGTATATACACATATAAACACAAATATATATGTATATGCTTATATAACTATATATTTATGTGTTAATATGCATATACACATATAAACACAAATATATATGTATATGCTTATATAACTATATATTTATGTGTTAATATGCGTATATACACATATAAACACAAATATATATGTATATGCTTATATAACTATATATTTATGTGTTAATATGCGTATATACACATATAAACACAAATATATATGTATATGCTTATATAACTATATATTTATGTGTTAATATGCGTATATACACATATAAACACAAATATATATGTATATGCTTATATAACTATATATTTATGTGTTAATATGCATATATACACATATAAACACAAATATTTATGCGTTGGTATTGCGAAAGCTCAATTTTTCCCTCCATTCGTAATCTAGGCCAAAATGGGACCTCCGTTTGGGCAAGCGACCAAGCTGGAAGCAGAGGATAGGAGCTTTGCATTTACTGCTGCAACAGCCAGTCTCTGGAGCCCCACAACACCTTTCCTTAGCCATAAGTATAGTGGCCTGGGTGCTCAGCAGCATCTATGCTCGGGTAGAGTCGTGTAGGGTGAAAATCAACTCCTCCACCACCATTTGAAGCACACAATGAGAACGCCAGCAGGTGTGAGGGACTGACTCCATTTTTTTAAAGTCTGTTTATTAAGTTATGTTAGAAGTTTTACTTATTTGTTTGCTTATTTCCCTCCAGTTCAAGGGACTGTTCCGGAATGTCATAGAACTACCTATCTTTCAAATCCTTAATTGTCTATACAGAAAAGATGACTGACTTTCAACCATCATTTGTAAACTTTATTATCAAAGATTGTGACACTAGAGGCAAGTATATTTTGTTGTTTGAGAAATTTGCACTGAGACTTGTTTAATTGTATTGCGTTTTCACATGATTTCCATATGCTTATGTTTAACAATTTGCTGGTTAATTGCTTTTCATCGCCAATAATAAAGTCAAAGTTATGGCTCGAATATGCCTGACTGTGAAAATGATTACCTGGAATCTAATACCCTGAGGGCTGATGTGGCTCTCCCAATGGAGACACATTTCACAGAGAGATAGTGTACACGCCTGATGCATGGAAGAAAGGTCTGCCAATCTCTATTCAGAGGATCTTAGATAAAGAAGGTAGATTTATCATTTTGAAAATAACCTTATATGAAAATACTTACTACCTATACAGGCCTAGATTACTAGTGGAGCTCAATATTGCGCTTTAGTGAGCGCGATATTTGTGCTCCACTCAGTAATCCCAGTGCACGTAAATGTGTAATGTTATTACAAGTCAGGCGCAATGCGAACGTGTCCTCTATGTAAAAGCACTTTCAGTTCCGTTTTTCTTTTTTTCCAAACTCCCCAAGTCCCCTCACTTTAACCCCTTATAACAGCTTTGTGCAGTTTAAAAAAAATGCTCATATTTTCATTTCATTTTTAAATAACTGTCCTCTTTATTTGGGGGGGGGACTTTTTTTAATTAACCAGAGTTCTGACCTCTGGTTAATTGTGCTAAGCACAAAGCGAGATGGCAAGCTCACAGGAGTATTAATCAGCCGCTTGTAATGGCTGGTTATTTAACATGTGCAGATGCTAATATCTGCATACTTCCCAACCGAGAGCAAAACCCGGAGTCCCCAAGTTCATATTGTCCCATATTACTGCTTAACAGTGATTACAAATTGCTGATTAAGATACTTGCTGATAGATTGGCGACTATTCTCCCATCTTTTGTCCTCGCGAGGGGTATTCAACAGGGGCTCCCGCTATCCCCCCTATTTTTTTACCTAGCATTAGAGACATTGGCCCAGCAATTGAGATAAGAAATGGAGAGCATACGGATTAGGGATAGTGAAGCAAACATGTTGCTATATACAGATAATATGCTCCTCTTTGTAAGAAACTCCCATACTGCTGTACCCAAAATAATGACAGGCATAGAAAATGTTGGCAGTTTCTCAGGACTGAAAATTAATATTGACACGTCAGAACTCTCAGATCTGGCAAAGTTTAGATCATCTGGCCCTATATCATGGATAGCGGAACTGTTATTATTGAGGGACGGAGAAGCAGATAATTATACTAAATTTGTTAACACTGTAATGTTATTGGCTAGGAGACTTATATTGTAATGCTGCCTAAGACACTACCAATGAATAAAGCTTTTAAGAATCAAATTTATAAACAAACTAGGTGATGAGCCTGCCCAGAGGGCAGTCTATGTTTAAAAAACATAGAGAAATGGCATATTCTTATCACTCATGTGTTTTTTTCTTTACCCCTGATTTTTGAAGTATATCTTATCCTGTTATTTTTTATAATAAAACTTACCACTATTTTTTCTAAGAGGTTCGCTGGATTTCTTTTCTGTTCTTGGATATGTTTAAAAAATACAAACCCCCAAGCTAAATTTACAAAATAAATAAAAAAAATAAAATTACAGAAAAAAATAAACAAAGCTATCCAAAATAAAAAATGTAAACCTAAACTTGTACCCCTATCAAAATACCCCCCAAAATAAAAACACCCCCTAATCTAATACTAAACTACTAACAGCTCTCTAAAGGCATAGCTCTAAGTTAAACAACTCATTTACATTAAAAAAAATTGCTAAATGCCCCTACAGTAAAACCCCTCACCCACCAAACCCCCCAAAATGAAAAACAGAACATTTAAAAAAACATAAACTACCCATTGCCCCAAAGGGGCATTTGTATGGGCATTGCCCTTAAAAGGGCATTCAGCTCTTTTACTGCCCTTTAAAAGACTATAAGCTCTTTTCCAGTCTAAAAACCACTAATCTAAAAAAAAAAGCCACCCCAAACAATAAAAATAAAGCCTAAGACTAAGCCCCAAATAGGTACTCACCGTTCCTGAAGTCCGGCAGAGAAGGTCTTCTTCCAGGCGGCTCCATCATCTTCTATCTTTAACCGGAACAAAGGCGGCAGATAATTATACTAAATTTGTTAACACTGTAATGTTATTGGCTAGGAGACTTATATTGAGGGAGATGGGGAGGTGGAAATGAGGCGCTAGAGATAGCACTAGGGGTTAAAAGTACTATGGATAAAGAGTGATATCTTACTATTATATTAGTGTGTATTTAGAGAGTTAAAGGCTTGTAGATGTTGAAATCACATCAGATTAGATAATTAGCGACAGGTGTAAAACATATAAAGGTCTTGTAAATGTAGAAATCACTAATGAACTAGTGACAAAATGTAAAACATAAATAAACAACAATTTATTACAAATGTAACCCTGTTAATAGAAAAGCACAAATCTTAGTGCTATAAAATGGGCATGTAAAATATACAATAAAAATTATAAAATACCTAAGTGTTACAACACTGATTCATAGATTCAAATTACTTTGATTAGCACAAAAAACAGTAGGTTTTCTGAGTGGGAACTTTTCTTAAGTATACCAACGGTTAAACCACAAAAACTGTTACAGAAGTTATATTAGCGGTGATACAATGGCCTCTATTTAACAAGGTCTGGTGGACCTGATCCGACAGTGCGGATCAGGTCCACCAGACCTCGCTGAATATGGAGAGCAATACGCTCTCCGTATTCAGCATTGCACCAGCAGCTCACAAGAGCTGCCGGTGGAACGCCTCCCCCTGCAGACTCACGGCCAATGTGCCGCCAGCAGGGGGGTGTCAATCAACTCAATCGTACTCGATCGGGTTGATTTCCGGTGATGTCTGTCCGCCTGCTCAGAGCAGCCGGACAGGTTATGGAGCAGCGGTCTTTGTGACCGCTGCTTCATAACTGCTGTTTCTGGCGAGTCTGAAGACTCGCCAGAAACATGGGCCATCAAGCTTCTTTCGGAGCTTGATATATAGGCCCCAATGTATCAGATAAAAGTCAATCCTTGCAATGATGCCGTTACGGATATATATCATGCAGTTACTTTCAAGTTATAATCCCATATGCAGCGATATTAGCTGTGTAGTGGAGTATTAGTGGCAAATATCAGATGACAACGGTATTGACGTTTGTAAATGAACAGGAATACTTGTAATTTTAAGTCAGTTCACTGAATATTCCATTTAAGTAAGGGTTATTAGTGTAAATGTTCTTACCCTTATTTGAAGATGAATCAAGCTAACCTTCTGCCAGATTACGAGTTTTGTCGGTAAAGACTTGTGGTGCTAACAAGCCTTTTTTTTCCAGCGCTCACTTAAGCCAACGCTGGTATTACAAGTTTTCTGAATGGCTGCGTTAGCCTCAGAAAAGTGAGAGTTGATCAAATTTAGCTCCACTTCTCACTGTAAATACCAGCGTTGCTTAAGGTAGCAGTAAGCTGGCTAAAACGTGCTCATGCACGATTTCCCCATAGGAAACAATGGGGCTGAGCTGGCTGAAAAAAAACCTAACACCTGCAAAAAAGCAGCGTTAGGTTTTTTTAAGGCGGGATTGTGTGGGTTTTAGAGTAGGGGTGTGTGGGTGGTGGGTTGTAATGTTGGGGGGGGTATTGTATTTCTTTTTTTTACAGGTAAAAGAGCTAATTACTTTGGGGCAATGCCCCGCAAAAGGCCCTTTTAAGGGCTATTTGTATTTTAGTGTAGGGTAGGGAATTTTATTATTTTGTTTTTTTTTAATTTTATTAGGGGGATTAGATTAGGTGTAATTAGTTAAAACTTCTTGTAATTTTTTTTTTTTTTCTGTAATTTAGTGTTTATTTTTTTTCGTAATTTAGTGTTTGTTTTTTTCGTAATTTAGTTTATTGTATTTCATTGTAATTAATTGTAGGTAGTTTAGGTAATTTATTTAATGATAGTGTAGTGTTAGGTGTAATTGTAACTTAGGTTAGGATTTATTTTACAGGTACTTTTTGTATTTATTTTAACTAGGAAGTTATTAAATAGTTAATAACTATTTAATAACTATTGTACCTAGTTAAAATAAATACAAACTTGCCTGTAAAATAAAAATAAACCCTAAGCTAGCTATAATGTAACTATTAGTTATATTGTAGCTATCTTATGGTTTATTTTACAGGTAAGTATTTAGTTTTAAATAGGAATAATTTATTTAATTGTAGTTATTTTTTATTTTTTTTATTTTAAATAATTTTTTTATTGAGGTTTTGCGATAGGAAAAACGTACAATGGTAGCCTTGTTACAATAAAGATAGGCGGATTATTATGCAATAAACATTGTTGTATATTGAACAAAAAAAAATAGAAAGAATCATAAATGAAAAAGAGACTTAACAATATATAACAACAAATAGGCTTCTAAAACCTCCATTTTCTAAATACAATAGCTTAGTTGGTTGGTTAGTTAGATGACTCCTCATGGGCTTTTCAAGCACTAGGGACTGAAAAAGCTTAAGGTAACCAAATTGGTAGCCACATATGGGCTTTCAAATATCCAACAACAATCAGCGGGTAAGCACCGCTCTAAACCTTAGTTATTGGACAAGAGTCATATATATGTTTACCCAGAGAGAGGAGGGGAAGGGGGTAAACAAGTAACTATAGAATAGACAATGTAATCTGTAGTCCCTAAGGATCACTGCCTCACTTATAAAACTAAGGGTACCTTGCAAATAAAAAGGGAAACTGCACACAAATAAATTCAAGGTTGTATGGACTGTATGTCTATCTTAAGGTCAAGAGCCTCATGCCAACAGTAGATGTATAAAGGAAAACTGGGCCGAAAATATAAACTAAGTTTAACTGACAGATGTCATTTCCATGTAAGCTATGTTGATATGCATTAGAGAGGATCATGCCTCATAGCATAAATTGGCTAAATCACCTAGCCTTCCATAATGTTGAGAGAGGGCATAGAATTATGTCGCTTACACCAGACTTACTTCATAATCTTGCATACGCAGGAATCAAAATATAGAATTATAGCTTAGTATGCATAATCTCAAAGCATTTCAATCTATAGAACCCTCATTTAAACAGAATTGGAAGGTGTCTAATAGCGGTATATATCTTTGAAATGAATATGGAAATAAAGTCTGTTGCATCTAGGTACACAACTATTAACCATACACCTATAAATCTGAAATTGAATATCTAAGCACTGGGAAGATTTAATATGGAAAAGAGCGTGGGATAGCTGGTGAGATTAGTTCAGAATTATGTGCCTGCCATCGATACTTATGGTAGAAGTAGTAAGCTGAGTATCACTAGGTTGCTATTACTAAATGGATATAAAGGAGAGACGTTGTGGTAGAAGATGAATGTAATCTTCAAAAAGTTTTTGGGAGATATAAATAAGTAAGGAAAGTTCCTCCCTAGTAGTTCCCAATTTATGCAAGTCACAACTCTCTATATTTTAGTGCTATAACCCTGCTCATAAAACTAAAGACATGTAGTGAAATATAGGGCATAATTCTCTCCAAAAACTAGAATATTTTGTGTGCTAAAGAGACTAAAATACTAAGACAGAAATGTAGGCTCTTTTATCCCACTAGAGACTAATTGAATAGATTGCAGAAGTCATAATGGCTCCTTCCTGTCTTTTATAAAAGAGTAGTCCCAAGGTGTAGTTAACTCAGAAGGTGCAGAACATTTGTGTAACATTAAATTATTACTTCAGGCATGTTATAAATATAAAGAGCACAAAGCAAATAAGGTGAATTAAACTATTAACTAGGACTTTCCATGTAATATCAAACTGAACTGATTCCCTTGGTAAAATAAAGGGTTAAGCGGAAAAGTGAGACAAACCACGTATTTAAGAGTAAAATTTACATAATGACCAGAATAGCGAGATTGTCCATGGGAAGATCTTGGCGAAAAGTCCCCTATCTCAACAGAGTGGATGGTAGCAAGTAAGTCAACCCCATAGCCAGGTATGAAATCAAAGAGTCAATCTTTACTCACAGCAAACTGCAAAGTACCTTGAAACAGTCCATATCGGGAAAGATTTGCCTAATTCCTCTATCTAAAAAGAGTGAGTGGTAGCAAGTAAGTCAATCAACCCCATAGCCAGATAAGAAATCCAAGGATCAAACTTTGCTCACGGCAAACTGCAAAGTACCTTGAGACAGTCCATATCAGGATAGATTTAGCCAATTCCTCTACGGGTGTGACTGCACCAGCTACTGATCAGAAAAGGGCTCACCATGGGGGGGACTGTGAAAAGGGTGCCATTAAGAGCGCTCCTGTGAGCGAATGTGAGCCGCCATGGAAGAAGACTGCAGGTGAGTGCAAAAAAGCAGAGTCGCATCTGACCCTGTTAGTGAGGAACCCACCGGAAAAATTAGGTCACCCGACATCACCGGAACCTTTGTTGAGATAATACCACACATCAGGTGCTTGGACACAGCCACAAACGCTTGAAGCCTCTTCTTCGCCGGTGTTATCCCAATCTCTAGAGAGGTATTATTAGATGCATCTTCCAGGCCTCTGCTACTATGGCATAAGCTATTAACATCATGCAGTTCCACAGGCGGTAACTCCCACAGAGCAGGAGTAGATAGTGTATACTCAGCTGCACTTAGAAGAGGTTGTGAGCAGCGATACTGAGGGTTATGGACAATGGTACTCGCTCTTTGTATATCCATAAACGGCTCCAAGTGGGGGCTAATTCTTATGACCAATTTTAGTTGCTCAAAATTATCGTTCATTTTCTGTGCTAACGCAACTAGGAGAGCCTGAAGTTCGTTATGCATTATCCTATCCATATTGAGAAGCGATTGTACCCCCCTCCTATTAGTAGTGAAATAGCTCTGCTTAACCCAGCAGGGGGGGTAAGTTGATGGCAAAAGGCAGCCGCTGTGCCTGCTCAGATAGCTTAGTGGACGGTTTCTTAGCTTCAGACTACACAAAATATATATATTGTTCAGTTCAGCTTTGCTTCTTGCATCTAATTCCTCATGAAAGTCTCCTGATTTCTCAGTTGGAAAGTGGTTAAATAGTTTATCAACTATACGAGGCCTAGAGCTTCTGAGTTTCACGTCTGGTCATGACGGCTGCTAGGACACGCCCCCAATTGTAGTTATTTTATTTAGATGTATTTAAATTATATTTAAATTAGGGGGATGTTAGGGTTAGGGTTAGACTTAGGTTTAGGGGTTAATAACTTTATTATAGTAGCGGCGACGTTGGGGGTGGCAGATTAGAGGTTATTAAAAATTACTAGTGTTTGCAAGGCGGGAGTGCAGCAGTTTAGGGGTTAATACATTTATTAAAGTGGCGGCGATGTCCGGTCAGCAGATTAGTGGTTAATAAATGTAAGTAGGTGTCGGCAATGTTAGGGCAGGCAGATTAGAGGTTATTAAAAATTACTAGTGTTTGCGAGGCGGGAGTGCGGCGGTTTAGGGGTTAATACATTTATTAAAGTAGCGGCGATGTCCGGTCGGCAGATTAGGGGTTAATAAGTGTAGTTAGGTTGCGGCGACGTTGGGGGTGGCAGATTAGGGGTTAATAACTATAATGTAGGTTGCGGCGATGTTAGGGGCAGCAGATTAGGGGTTCATAAGTATAATGTAGGTGGCGGCGATGTACGGTCAGCAGATTAGGGGTTCAAAATATTTATTATAGTGTTTGCGATGTGGGGGGGCCTCGGTTTAGGGGTTAATAGGTAGTTTATGGGTGTTAGTGTACTTTTGAGCACTTTAGTTAAGAGCTTTATGTTCTGGCGTTAGCCCATAAAACTCTTAACTACTGACTTTTAAATGTGGTAGAAGTCTTGCCAGGAGAGGGTCTACCGCTCACTTCTTCCAAGACTCGTAATACCGGCGTTAGGCAAATCCCATAGAAAAGATAGGATACGCAATTGACATAAGGGGATTTGCGGTAGCCTCGAGTCGCGGATGAAAAGTGAGCGGTAGACCTGTACCTGCCAAAACTTGTAATACCAGCGTTAGATAAAAAGCAGCGTTACGACCCCTTTACGCTGCTTTTTAAGACTAACGCAAAACTCGTAATCTCGCCGCTTATTTGCAGCGTTCTGCCTTATTCCCCAGCGCTTGCCGCATCTACTTACTCCGTATTTTTGGCAGCCTCTCAGGTGGGGGAGTTCCGGGAGGTCAATTGCCCTATGACCTGAGTCCCCATCTGGATCCTCTGTGCCCGTAAACGTAAGGGCAGACACCTCAAGCTGTAGTCTTTTTTTATGTACTTGCGCAAGTTATTCCTTAGAAGGTTCTTACTTGAAGTCTTTCCTGCACTTTAGTACTGAACGTACGCAGGAAATTTTCCAGTCTCCTTCACACTCCCATCGACATGTTTCGCCAGGTGAGAGGCCACCTGAGAGGCTGCCGGAAATACGGAGTAAGTAGATGCGTCAAGCGCTGGGGAATAAGGCAGAATGCTGCAAATAAGGTTAGCTGGATTCATCTTCAAATAAGGGTAAGAACATTTAAACTAATAACCCTTACTTAAATGGAATATTCAGTGAACTGACTTAAAATTACAAGTATTCCTGTTCATTTACAAACGCGAATACCGTTGTCATCTGATATTTGCCACTAATACTCCACTACACAGCTAATATCATTGCATATGGGATTATAACTTGAAAGTAACTGCATGATATATATCCGTAACGGCATCATTGCAAGGATTGACTTTTATCTGATACATCGTATCACTGCTAATATAACTTCTGTAACCGTTTTTGTGGTTTAACCGTTGGTATACTTTAGAAAAGTTCCCACTCAGAAAACCTACTGTTTTTTGTGCTAATCAAAGTAATTTGAATCTATGAATCAGTGTTGTAACACTTAGGTATTTTATAATTTTTATTGTATATTTTACATGCCCATTTTATAGCACTAAGATTTGTTCTTTTCTATTAACAGGGTTACATTTGTAATAAATTGTTGTTTATTTATGTTTTACATTTTGTCACTAGTTCATTAGTGATTTCTACATTTACAAGACCTTTATATGTTTTACACCTGTCGCTAATTATCTAATCTGATGTGATTTCAACATCTACAAGCCTTTAACTCTCTAAATACACACTAATATAATAGTAAGATATCACTCTTTATCCATAGTACTTTTAACCCCAAGTGCTATCTCTAGCGCCTCATTTCCACCTCCCCATCTCCCTCAATATAAGTCTCCTAGCCAATAACATTACAGTGTTAACAAATTTAGTATAATTATCTGCCGTCTTTGTTCCGGTTAAAGATAGAAGATGATGGAGTCGCCTGGAAGAAGACCTTCTCTGCCGGACTTCAGGAACGGTGAGTACCTATTTGGGGCTTAGTCTTAGGCTTTATTTTTATTGTTTGGGGTGGCTTTTTTTTTTAGATTAGTGGTTTTTAGACTGGAAAAGAGCTTATAGTCTTTTAAAGGGCAGTAAAAGAGCTGAATGCCCTTTTAAGGGCAATGCCCATACAAATGCCCCTTTGGGGCAATGGGTAGTTTATGTTTTTTTAAATGTTATGTTTTTCATTTTGGGGGGTTTGGTGGGTGAGGGGTTTTACTGTAGGGGCATTTAGCAATTTTTTAAATGTAAATGAGTTGTTTAACTTAGACCAATGCCCTTTTAAGAGCTGTTAGTAGTTTAGTAATGTAATAAATTGTTGTTTATTTATGTTTTACATCTTGTCACTAGTTCATTAGTGATTTCTACATTTACAAGACCGTTATATGTTTTACAACTGTTGCTAATTATCTAATCTGATGTGATTTCAACATCTACAAGCCTTTAACTCTCTAAATACACACTAATATAATATACTGTCAGAAAAAATGTGCAAAAATTGTACCTTTAGGGGTACAACAGCTTGTCACTGGGGCAGTACCCTCAAATGTACACCTGCTGTACCCTTTAAAATGGGTACAAATTGGTACCCTTGCAGATTGTACCTTTCAAAGGCAAATATGTACCTTTGGTGACTAGATTGGACCTCAGTCCTATGGTACCATATTGTACCCATAAAAAATGGTGCAAATCTGGCCTTTTAAGGGTACTGCCCCAGTGACAAGCCCTTTGTACCTCATGATGGCAAATTTGTACTCACTCAACACAGCATAATACAAACACTGTTTCATTAAATTTAGCATAGAACATTCAAATATGCATACTTTTTCATGAAGTATTACAATAGCTACAATGCAGCTTTAATAAAAAGTTTGTATACATAACTGTAGCAATTCAAAAGACTGATACAGAACCACCTGAAACAGCCAGGCTAAACAACCCATTCCAAAAGGAACTACTCAATATGTTTTGTATCACTCTGTACTAGACTCTAAAAACACCCCATTTAATTTAGGGTGACATGCCACATAAAACATATATATAGAAAACATATAGAAAACAACCTAATAATAAAATATAACTTTAACAAAAAGAAGGGGGATTCGGGAGAGGGATAAACGATAAAACTCACAGCCATACATTGAATTGTCACTCTATGCAAAATATATGCAAATGAGTCTATTTCCCTAGTACACACTTTGGTGATGAACCTGCTACCATTAGATGGAGCTGTGTTACACATGTCAAGGAACTTTCAACCAACAGATGGCGCTATGGCATGTTACACAATGTCCATGTATGTGACTGGGGAACGGTTACAATTTTATTGTATTTTTTAAAAAACTGGTTCTTAAATAGCTCTTGTTCACTTTCCAATTGACTTTTATCACTAAATTTGCTTTGTTCCCTTGGTGGTATTTTTGAAAAGCTAAACCTAGGTAGGCTCAAACTGATTTTTAAACCATTGAAAACCGCCTCTTAGCTCAGAGCATTTTGAAAGTTTTTCACAGTTAGACAGTACTAGTTCATTTGTGTCATATAGATAACAATATGCTCACTCCCATGTAGTTATTTAGGAGTCTGCACTGATTGGCTAAACTGCATTTCTGTCAAAAGCACTGAGATAAGGGGGCAATCTGCATAGGATTAGATACAAGGTAATCACAGAGATATACTGTAAAGTATATTAATAGAACTGTGTTGATTATGCAAAACTGGGGAATGGGTAATAAAGGGATTATCCATCTTTTTAAACAATAACAATTCTGGTGTAGACTGTCCCTTTAAGTATTTTTTTTGCTTTGCCCCCTTCTTGCATATTACCAACAACAATTGAACATAATTATTTTGCTGTACAACATGTATGTTGCATTCATTTTGGGTGACTGTCAGTTATATGAATATGAATAATTGAGCTGTACAAATGATATGGACTTGCAGGGTTTAGCAGCCTTGAACCACCCATCCCCCTCAACCTTTTAGTCACACAAGTGATTGTACCTTTTTGGGGGGATTAAATGGTACAGACATGGACCCTTTGACAGTTGGAAACATATTTGTACCTTATTTACAGCTAAATGGTACATATTAGTTCCTTAAGGTGTAATTATGATCCATAGAGGGTACAACCATAGCAGTTGTACCCTAAGTGTTCACAAACAGACCCCAACCGTACCCTTTTTTCTGACAGTGTAGTAAGATATCACTTTATCCATAGTACTTTTAACCCCTAGTGCTATCTCTAGTGCCTCATTTCCACCTCCCCATCTCCCTCAAATTATTCACTATCTAGGAAGAAGATAGTAGGAATTTGAGGCTTAGGGGCTATTAACTCTAGCGCTTTTTTATTTACCCCCCTTTTTTTCTAGGAGACATATTGTAATGCTGTCTAAGACACTACCAATGAATAAAGCTTTTAAGAATCAGATTTATAAACAAACTAGGTGATGAGCCTGCCCAGAGTGCAGTCTATGTTTAAAAAATATAAACCCCCAAGCTAAATTTACACACAAAAAAAAAAATTACAGAAAAAAATAAACAAAGCTATCCAAAATAAAAAATGTAAACCTAAACTTGTACCCCTATAAAAATGCCCCCCAAAATAAAAACACCCCCTAATCTAATACTAATCTACTAATGGAGAAGGTCTTCTTCCAGACGACTCCATCATCTTCTATCTTTATCCGGAACAAAGGCGGCGCGGAGCGGAGGTGTGGCGCGGAGCGGAGGTGTGGCGCAGAGGTGTGGATCAGTCTTCCCCGATGTGTGTATCCTCAGAGGCGGTCCTCGGCGGCGCGGAGGCTCCTCTCCATCCTAGGTCCGTTGTACACTGAAGATTGAATGCAAGGTACCGCAATGAATTTGGGGTACCTTGCATTACTATTGACTAAAATTTTGAAATCAGCCAATAGGATTAGAGCTACTGAAATCCTATTGGCTGTTCAAATCAGTCAATAATATTTTAGAAGCTCTCATCCTATTGGCTGATTTCAAAATTTCAGTCAATAAGAATGCAAGGTACCCGAATAAATATGGGGTACCTTGCATTTAATCTTCAGTGTGCGACAGACGATCACATGAAGAGGAGCCTCCACACCACCGGGGACCATCGCCGCCAAGGACCACCGCTTTTGAGGACCACTGCTGAGGATCCGTGCATCGGATTAGGGATTTAATGAACTTGAAAAATAGCTGATTTTTAAGGATTTTTTTATTTTGGGGGGTTTGGTGGGTGTTTTTTTTTACTGTTGGGGGGACTTAGTATTTTTAAATGTAAGATAGCTGTTTAACTTAGTGCAATGCCCTACAAAAGGCCCTTTTTTATTTTCATAAGGATTAGATATAATTTTTAAAAAAAATTTGATAATTTTGTTTATTTTTTCTGTAATGTTAGACTTTTTATTTTTTGCAATTTAATGTTAGGATTTTTTTATTTTAATTGTAATTTAGTAGTAATTGGGGTAATTTAGGGGGTGTTAGGTTAGGGGGCTTAGTAATTAAATTTGTTATTTGCGTTGTGGGTGGGTTTGCGGTATAGGGGATTATTAATTAGGTTTATTGTGATGTGGGAGTTTGGCGGTTTTAAGGGTTAATAGATTAATTAGGTTTATTGCAATGTGGGGGGTTGGCGGTTTAGGGGTTAATATTTTAATTATGCTATTTGCGGATTAGGGGTTGCGGTTTAGGTGTTTGTTAATAGTTTGTGTGGGAGGTTAGGTTTTTTTTCGTTATACTTTGTGCAGGTGATTACTTTTTCTTTTATTATTTCTTGCGGGTAATTACGTGTTTTTTTAGTTATTTTGTGCGGGCGGTTGCGTGTTTTTTTGTTTTAAGGCTTCAGGTTTGCCTACGCTGCATCCAGGTGGATTCTTTCGGCTGCGCGCACAGCCAACATTCTTTTGGCTGCCTCGCACAACCAACATTCCTTTGAGAATGCGTGCACAGCTAGGGACGGTGACGGACGCGTTACAAACGCGATTATAGTATAGATAAGGATAGAACAGGCGAATGTGAAAGGGGATATTCCCACCCACATAAAGTATTTTCCCTCAAATGTATTTATATGCGCGCTAACTACCCATTACAACACCATATAGTAGCACCCTTCTCTTCCTCTGAGTTTATAAGAGGAGCAATTACGTGGAAAGTGGGGTTTTCTGACAGACTAGGAAGATGGGGGAAGGCCATGCAATGCCCTAGGTTAGTGTTAATTAGTCTTATCCTGGAAATCTCCTTAGGCGGGTACTTTCTGCTGGAAACATTGAAGCACTTTAATTAAAATGTTTAATTGAAATTTGATTGTTTGAATTTTGTTTTAATATAAGAATGTTATATAGAAAAATTTAGCGCTTGATGCACTCAAAGTTGTTTCTATGTACATCGTTGATCATATACCACTGTGTCTTATTTATTTAAGGTGTGTTTTCAAATGTCAAAGCATCATAGTGTAAAATAATGCGACACGTTGTCTGTTTTATCTTTGTTGTATCATTGTTTCAAGCATGTTTTATAAATAAAGAGATTAAAAAATAAAATAACAAATATACATAAAATAGCTACGTTTTAATTAGAAATTTTGAATATTTGTACTGTATATGTATATAATTATATATATTTATGTGTTTATATACACATATTAACACATAAATATACTGTATATGTATATGCTTATATATATTTATGTGTTTATATACACATATTAACACATAAATATACTGTATATGTATATGCTTATATATATTTATGTGTTTATATACACATATTAACACATATACTGTATATGCTTATATATATTTATGTGTTTATATACACACATTAACACATAAATATACTGTATATGTATATAATTATATATATTTATGTGTTTATATACACATATTAACACATAAATATACTGTATATGTATATGCTTATATATATTTATGTGTTTATATACACATATTAACACATAAATATACTGTATATGTATATGCTTATATATATTTATGTGTTTATATACACATATTAACACATAAATATACTGTATATGTATATGCTTATATATATTTATGTGTTTATATACACATATTAACACATATACTGTATATGTATATGCTTATATATATTTATGTGTTTATATACACACATTAACACATAAATATACTGTATATGTATATAATTATATATATTTATGTGTTTATATACACACATTAACACATAAATATACTGTATATGTATATAATTATATATATTTATGTGTTTATATACACACATTAACACATAAATATACTGTATATGTATATAATTATATATATTTATGTGTTTATATACACACATTAACACATAAATATACTGTATATGTATATAATTATATATATTTATGTGTTTATATACACACATTAACACATAAATATACTGTATATTTATATAATTATATATATTTATGTGTTTATATACACACATTAACACATAAATATACTGTATATGTATATAATTATATATATTTATGTGTTTATATACACACATTAACACATAAATATACTGTATATGTATATGCTTATATATATTTATGTGTTTATATACACACATTAACACATAAATATACTGTATATGCTTATATATATTTATGTGTTTATATACACATATTAACACATAAATATACTGTATATGTATATGCTTATATATATTTATGTGTTTATATACACATATTAACATATAAATATACTGTATATGTATATAATTATATATATTTATGTGTTTATATACACATATTTGAACCAAGTAGCAGGATGAGGAAGAGGTTAATGTGGCTTCGAAATCACTCAGTGTGGTAGATAGTGGGTGATTATTCCATTAAGAACAACATATACAAAAAGCAAGTGATGAATGTTTTATAAAAAATGTTCCCTTTCAGCTGCGATGCTGCTCCTTATATGTGGATTCTAATTACTATTACTATCGAATGTCCACAATGACAGTGGGGAAATAAATCCCTGAATGCAACTATAGGAAACAGTACCTGCTTTACATTGCGGTCTATGGGAACTGTGTGTTCCCTGTAAATATATATGTATATGCTTATATATATTTATGTGTTTATATACACATATTAACACATAAATATACTGTATATGTATATGCTTATATATATTTATGTGTTTATATACACATATTAACACATAAATATACTGTATATGTATATGCTTATATATATTTATGTGTTTATATACACATATTAACACATATACTGTATATGTATATGCTTATATATATTTATGTGTTTATATACACACATTAACACATAAATATACTGTATATGTATATAATTATATATATTTATGTGTTTATATACACATATTAACACATAAATATACTGTATATGTATATAATTATATATATTTATGTGTTTATATACACATATTAACACATAAATATACTGTATATGTATATGCTTATATATATTTATGTGTTTATATACACATATTAACACATAAATATACTGTATATGTATATGCTTATATATATTTATGTGTTTATATACACATATTAACACATAAATATACTGTATATGTATATGCTTATATATATTTATGTGTTTATATACACACATTAACACATAAATATACTGTATATGTATATGCTTATATATATTTATGTGTTTATATACACACATTAACACATAAATATACTGTATATGTATATAATTATATATATTTATGTGTTTATATACACATATTAACACATAAATATACTGTATATGTATATGCTTATATATATTTATGTGTTTATATACACATATTAACACATAAATATACTGTATATGTATATGCTTATATATATTTATGTGTTTATATACACATATTAACACATATACTGTATATGTATATGCTTATATATATTTATGTGTTTATATACACACATTAACACATAAATATACTGTATATGTATATAATTATATATATTTATGTGTTTATATACACATATTAACACATAAATATACTGTATATGTATATAATTATATATATTTATGTGTTTATATACACATATTAACACATAAATATACTGTATATGTATATGCTTATATATATTTATGTGTTTATATACACATATTAACACATAAATATACTGTATATGTATATGCTTATATATATTTATGTGTTTATATACACATATTAACACATAAATATACTGTATATGTATATGCTTATATATATTTATGTGTTTATATACACACATTAACACATAAATATACTGTATATGTATATGCTTATATATATTTATGTGTTTATATACACACATTAACACATAAATATACTGTATATGTATATAATTATATATATTTATGTGTTTATATACACATATTAACACATAAATATACTGTATATGTATATGCTTATATATATTTATGTGTTTATATACACATATTAACACATAAATATACTGTATATGTATATGCTTATATATATTTATGTGTTTATATACACATATTAACACATATACTGTATATGCTTATATATATTTATGTGTTTATATACACACATTAACACATAAATATACTGTATATGTATATAATTATATATATTTATGTGTTTATATACACATATTAACACATAAATATACTGTATATGTATATGCTTATATATATTTATGTGTTTATATACACATATTAACACATAAATATACTGTATATGTATATGCTTATATATATTTATGTGTTTATATACACATATTAACACATAAATATACTGTATATGTATATGCTTATATATATTTATGTGTTTATATACACATATTAACACATATACTGTATATGTATATGCTTATATATATTTATGTGTTTATATACACACATTAACACATAAATATACTGTATATGTATATAATTATATATATTTATGTGTTTATATACACACATTAACACATAAATATACTGTATATGTATATAATTATATATATTTATGTGTTTATATACACACATTAACACATAAATATACTGTATATGTATATAATTATATATATTTATGTGTTTATATACACACATTAACACATAAATATACTGTATATTTATATAATTATATATATTTATGTGTTTATATACACACATTAACACATAAATATACTGTATATGTATATAATTATATATATTTATGTGTTTATATACACACATTAACACATAAATATACTGTATATGTATATGCTTATATATATTTATGTGTTTATATACACACATTAACACATAAATATACTGTATATGCTTATATATATTTATGTGTTTATATACACATATTAACACATAAATATACTGTATATGTATATGCTTATATATATTTATGTGTTTATATACACATATTAACATATAAATATACTGTATATGTATATAATTATATATATTTATGTGTTTATATACACATATTTGAACCAAGTAGCAGGATGAGGAAGAGGTTAATGTGGCTTCGAAATCACTCAGTGTGGTAGATAGTGGGTGATTATTCCATTAAGAACAACATATACAAAAAGCAAGTGATGAATGTTTTATAAAAAATGTTCCCTTTCAGCTGCGATGCTGCTCCTTATATGTGGATTCTAATTACTATTACTATCGAATGTCCACAATGACAGTGGGGAAATAAATCCCTGAATGCAACTATAGGAAACAGTACCTGCTAAAAAATGATATGTCTATGTTTGGAAGCCGGCTCAGCGCACTCACCGATCTGTCCTCTCGAAGTCCAGGCTCCGTTACAGATACTGTCAGTCGACCGCCCCGCACCTCAACTGCTGCTTGCCTTTCCTTTGTTCTCCAGTCGTCCCTACGAAGGCCAGGCTTCGTCACAGTGGGTCCCGGTAAAGAAACGCTGCACCGATGTGCAGCCGCTAGCTTCTCTGGAGCCGTCAAACCGGAAATGACCACAATACTCTGTGAACCAATGGGGGAGCTGGAAGCAGGAGGTGCGTCCGTGGGCTTGTGCGTCTGGGCCAATGCAAGTATCCAAATCTCAATGCTGTGAATTATCTCACCAAAAAAGCCGACTCCACGGCTTGCCACTTAGGAAGTGTTGCTGCTCGTAAGGGCATTAGACATCCAACCCAAAAAGAAAGAACAATGAGCAGCAACGATAAAGTAAAATAAAACATAGCTTTTATTGATGCAAAAGCATTAAAAAGTTCATGGAGGTGCAAAGATACAAGTGAAGTAAGACAGTATACGCGTTTCGGCGTTGTGCCGCAATCACTACTGCTAAAGAACACTCTATGAGCTTAACTTAAAAAGGGTGTGTAAACCCCCTATTGGTTAAAACATATTCAAATAAGGATACTCCTTTATGACATCACACAATTGTATCTAATGAGACACTGAACCTGTCAGAATAATTGTCTAACACAACAAACAATAATAAGATCAACCCTAGTTCCTAAAGCTCATATATGACTATATATATATATACACACAACCATCCTGTTGCAATAACGGACATTAATTAATGAAAAGATGTATAGAACAAAAATGAGCAAAATAGACATCAGTCCTACATCTACAAATCTTGATAGATTATGTTATAATAAAAAACAGATGAATAGGGCCCATAATTAATGATGCTACAGCTTAAAGTAGACATACATAAATATGTATATATAAATATCCATGTTGAATATTAAATATGAAAATAAGCCATAGCAACAAAAGTATAAATTGGGCAATCGTTATCTATTGCATACATGGTATGTGTATATTATGAGGGGTTAAAGCTGGATATAATAGAACCAAAACCCTTTGGTATATAGATAGTAAAATGAGATAAAGATATAATAATACCACTAAAAGAGGAATACTATGCAGACAGCAAACCTAGGTATATGGTATATGGGATAATGTCCATATTGTGAATGGATCATTCCCAATAGTTGATTAAATCGTACTCAGCATTGAGGCCAAGCGGTAATTTGGTAGAAAGTTTAAATATCCAAAGCATCTCACGCTTTTCAAGCAGCTTTTGTCTATCCCCACCCCTTTTAGGAGTGGGTATGTGATCTATGGCCTGCCACTTGAAAGAGGCATCATCTTTGTTGTGTTTGGTACAGAAGTGTTGGACTATAGGCAAGGATGATTTCCCCACTCTAATGGTGGATAAATGTTCCCTAATATGGGACCTTATGTCCCGTGTCGTAAGCCCTACGTACTGAACCTTGCACAAAGTGCAAGTTATGAGATATATTACAAACTGAGATGTACAGTTTAGACAAAAATTTATCTCATATGTACGTTGTGTGACACAGGACGTGAATGTATCAGATGTATTTATATAGTCACACGGTTTGCACCTGCTACTCCCACACCTGAACATACCCTTGTGTGTGAGCCATGAACTCACTGTGGCCCGAGGGTGACTCAAAACAGTAGGTGATAAGTAATTGCCAAGAGTTTTATTATGGCGATAAGAACACCTCATCCCTTCAGCCACACAATTAGTGAGTTTATCGTCTGCTACAAGGAGTTTGAAATGTTTTTTAACAATACTGCATACTTCATTATAGTCAGTACTATAATCAGTCACAAACGTTACTTTGTTGGTATTACATATTGGTTTTTTGTTGTTAGTGATTCTTTTCCCATGTAACATTGGTGTGCGATCCATACACTGTACTTCCCTGGCTGCCCTATTGATAACTTTTTTCGGATACCCCCTATTTTTCAAACGATCTACAAGATCTGTTTGATGTTCCATGTACACCTTTTCTGTCAAGCAATTCCTCTTCGCTCTAATCATCTGACCCTTGGCTATGGAGTATAATACACTTTTGGGGTGGCAACTTTTGGCGTGTAGAACCGCATTGCCTGAAATAGGCTTTCTGTAAATGCATGTCTCAATTTTGCCTGTAGTTTTGCCATAGAGAGTTATATCCAAAAAATTGATGGTATCCCTGTGTATTTCATGTGTGAAATTTAAATTTAAATTGTTCTTGTTGATGTAAGCCAAAAACTTAATCAAATCTCCAGCATTACCTTGCCAAATTAACAACAGGTCGTCAATGAAGCGACTGTAGTATGCAATGCTTTGTCTGAAGGGGTTCCCATCTCCATAGACGTGGGACAGCTCCCACGCTTGAAAAGCGTGAGATGCTTTGGATATTTAAACTTTCTACCAAATTACCGCTTGGCCTCAATGCTGAGTACGATTTAATCAACTATTGGGAATGATCCATTCACAATATGGACATTATCCCATATACCATATACCTAGGTTTGCTGTCTGCGTAGTATTCCTCTTTTAGTGGTATTATTATATCTTTATCTCATTTTACTATCTATATACCAAAGGGTTTTGGTTCTATTATATCCAGCTTTAACCCCTCATAATATACACATACCATGTATGCAATAGATAACGATTGCCCAATTTATACTTTTGTTGCTATGGCTTATTTTCATATTTAATATTCAACATGGATATTTATATATACATATTTATGTATGTCTACTTTAAGCTGTAGCATCATTAATTATGGGCCCTATTCATCTGTTTTTTATTATAACATAATCTATCAAGATTTGTAGATGTAGGACTGATGTCTATTTTGCTCATTTTTGTTCTATACATCTTTTCATTAATTAATGTCCGTTATTGCAACAGGATGGTTGTGTGTATATATATATATATATATATATATATATATGTATATATATATATATATATATATATATATATATATAGTCATATATGAGCTTTAGGAACTAGGGTTGATCTTATTATTTTTTGTTGTGTTAGACAATTATTCTGACAGGTTCAGTGTCTCATTAGATACAATTGTGTGAGTCATAAAGGAGTATCCTTATTTGAATATGTTTTAACCAATAGGGGGTTTACACACCCTTTTTAAGTTAAGCTCATAGAGTGTTCTTTAGCAGTAGTGATTACGGCACCGAAACGCGTATACTGTCTTACTTCACTTGTATCTTTGCACCTCCATGAACTTTTTAATGCTTTTGCATCAATAAAAGCTACGTTTTATTTTACTTTATCGTTGCTGCTCATTGTTCTTTCTTTTTGGGTTGGATATATACACATATTAGCACATAAATATACTGTATATGTATATAATCATATATATTTATGTGTTTATATACACATATTAACACATAAATATACTGTATATGTATATAATCATATATATTTAAAAATGCTTCCCATCGCTGTGCAACTTACCCCCTTTGCTGCCCTTAAGTTCTGTGCTCCATCTGACGGCATCAGAACAAGGCTCCCATTGGAGCCTATGGAAGCGCTTTCTTGTGAGCGCAATGTTTCCCAGAAATGCAAATGTGAGCTTGCGTTCGCATAGCTGTCAACTTGGAATACCAGTGCTCCACTTGTAATCTTGTCCTATATGTGTGTACATATGTATTTATATATGTATTTATGTATTTACAGACATATATTCACATATAAACACATACATAAGTGCATACACACATATACAGTATCTCACAAAAGTGAGTACACCCCTCACATTTTTGTAAATATTTTATTATTATTTTATCTTTTCATGTGACAACACTGAAGAAATGACACATTGCTACAATGTAAGGTAGAGTGTGCAGCCTGTATAACAGTGTACATTTGCTGTCCCCTCATAATAACTCAACACACAGCCATTAATGTCTAAAAAGTGGAAATGTCCAAATTGGGCCCAAAGTGTCAATATTCTGTGTGGCCACCATTATTTTCCAGAGCTGCCTTAACCCTCTTGGGCATGGAGTTCACCAGAGCTTCACAGGTTGCCACTGGAGTCCTCTTCCACTCATCCATGACGACATCACGCAGCTGGTGGATATTAGAGACCTTTTGCTCCCCCACATTCCATTTGAGGATGCCCCACAGATGCTCAATAGCGTTTAGGTCTGGAGACATGCTTGGTCAGTCCATCACCTTTATCCTCAGCTTCTTTAGCAAGGCAGTGGTAGTCTTGGAGGTGTGTTTGGGGTCGTTATCATGTTGGAATACTGCCCTGCGGCCCAGTCTCCAATGGGGGGGGATCATGCTCTGCTTCAGTATGTCACAGTACATGTTGGCATTTATTGTTCCCTCAATGAACTGTAGCTCCCCAGTGCCGGCAGCACTCATGCAGACCATGACACTCCCACCACCATGCTTGACTGTAGGCAAGACACACTTGTCTTTGTACTCCTTACCTGGTTGCCGCCACACACACTTGACACCATCTGAATCAAATAAGTTTATCTTGGTCTCATATGACCACCGGATAGGGTTCCAGTAATCCATGCTCTTAGTCTGCTTGTCTTCAGCAAACTGTTTGTAGGCTTTCTTGTGCGTCATCTTTAGAAGAGGCTTCCTTCTGGGACGACAGCCATGCAGACCAATTTGATGGAGTGTGCACCGTATGGTCTGAGCACTGACAGGCTTACCCCCCACCCCTTCAAACTCTGCAGCAATGCTGGCAGCACTCATATGTCTATTTCCCAAAGATAACCTCTGAATATGAAGCTGAGCACATGCACTCAACCATGGCGGGGCCTGTTCCGAGTCAAACCTTTCCTGTGAAACCGCTGTATGGTCTTGCCCACTGCGCTGCAGCTCAGTTTCAGGGTCTTGGCAATATTCTTATAGCCTAGGCCATCTTTATGTAGAGCAACAATTCTTTTTTTCAGATCCTCAGAGAGTTCTTTGCCATGAGGTGCCATGATGAACTTTCAGTGATCAGTATGAGAGAGTGTGAGAGCTATAACACCAAATTTAACACACCTGCTCCCCATTCACACCTGAGACCTTGTAACACTAACGAGTCACATGACATTGGGGAGGGAAAATGGCTAATTGGGCCCAATTTGGACTTTTCCACTTAGGGGTGTACTCACTTTTCTTGCCAACGGATTGCACATTAATGGTGTGTTGAGTTATTTTGAGGGGACAGCAAATTTACACTGTTATATAGGCTGTAAACTCACTACTTTACATTGTAGCAAAGTGTCATTTCTTCAGTGTTGTCACATGAAAAGATATAATAAAATATTTACAAAAATGTGAGGGGTGTACTAACTTTTGTGAGATACTGTATATATATATATATATATATATATATATATATATATACACATACATACATATATAAGTGCATTGGAGCCCATTGCCTTTAAGTAGATGAAAACATGTAAAAGCATATTTATTATTATTTATATTCATATTTAATAAAGGTTTTAACTATGTATTTACTGTAAATATTTCACATTCCAATGTTCTGCACATAGTATAGAAGAATATGTACTATTTATTTATTCATAAATAAATATTTCTACATATATCTGATGGTATTTTGGTACAATATAAATTTATACATATATATATATATATATATATATATATATATATATATATATATATATATATATATATATATATATAGCCAAGAAGTGCACTCTCACTCAGTCTAGCGGCTGCCAGGGTACTATTATATATACAGATGAGACAAACAAAACTTGCGCTTGCAAAACAACTTGCAAAAAAGTAGTTCACAGTAAAGGATTTTTTAAAAAAGATCAGAGAGTGCAAGTTTTGTTTGTCACATCTATATATATATATATATATATATATATATATATATATATATATATATATTGGGGCCGATTTATGTAGCTGCGAATGCAACTGTTCCCACGCAAGCCTCCAGGCTTGAGGAAGGGGAGTATTCCCCGAAACGTCACTGAAATAAATCTTCTGTTATATTAAGACCAGAGAGCGCTGTCTTCTACTTGCCATATACAGTATATATATATATATATATATATATATATATATATTGGGGCCGATTTATGTAGCTGCGAATGCAACTGTTTCCGCACAAGCCTCCAGGCTCGCCGGAAACATAAGTTAAGAAGCACATAACTTAAGTTAACTCGTCTGCCACCTCTAAGGCGGTGGACAGCAATCATCCCGATCGGAAATACTTGTGCCACAATAAATGCTGACAGCGTATGCTACAGTGGATCATGTCCGCCCGCATCTTCATAAATCGGCCCCATGGTATCAAAATACCATCAGATATATGTAGAAATATTTATTTATAAATAAATAAATAGTACATATTTTTCTATATGAATGTGAAATATTCATATTTTCATGTCAGTTTAGTGCACATGAGAATATGCAATCGTAGTTGTACGCGAGTGGGGTGTTTTTTTCCACTTTTTTTGCTCCATTGACTTTTATGGGGGGAATAAATAAACGCGCACGCGCATTCTAACTTTGGCTTTTTGAGCTCGTCGGGTAAGTGAGCAAAAACAGTTTACTTCCAAATAATACGACCGCAAAAAGCTTACTTCTAGCGCAGTTAACGCTCAAGCTCTACTTTTAATCTGGCGCTGTATTTTTATTTTCTTCATTAGTATAAGTGACAACACAATTAGGTCAATCTCTATTGTTATATTTCTGTTGTGGCTCATTTTGATAAAGCCAAGTCTCAGTCTTGATAAAGGTCTTTCCATGACCGAAACGCGTCGACTGGTAAGCATACTTCCATATATTTATTGATTTTAAAACAACCTACACTATTTTATCTTTCTTTTACAGAAGAAGGACCCAGGGATTGTAACAAACATTTGCTAAGAAGATAGTATTCTGGTTTGAATATGGCTAATAGGCATTGACATTGACCTCCAGCACTCACATTTGGATAATTACTACTACAGCTTTTAGGATTCACATTTTTTCACAAAAAAACTCTTTTTTTTTTTAGACATTTGGATTCTTCTTAAAGGGACACACAGCCTATATTGGTTCATCGACTACATACATTTATAGCTTTGGATATATTCACGATTTGAACACATCTTTTGACTACCATTATTGTTTTCAGGATTCACATTTTTTTAGACATTTGGATTTTTCTTAAAGGGACACACAGCATATATTGGTTCATTGACTATATACATCTATAGCTTTGGATATATTCATGATTTGAACACATCACACCAACTCTTGATATTTGTCAAAATTTTATATTTTGTGGTGTTTTATTTTGTATTTTGTATTTTTGTTCTTATTTCACCATTGTTGAAGATCACATTTTTTTTCCACATATTTCTCACTATCCCTCAATATTCTCATATTTTCATGTGTTGTGGTAGTGTATACTAGTTTTAATTCCATTGATGTCCCATCTGTTTTCTACTATGTCTTAAACACATAGTCAAAGCCTGCACTGAGAGCTTTAATCATTTTTGATAAGTTTGTAAATTGTAACAGAATTACACATTTTTAGGAACAATTGTTTGTCATTTCAAGTGCTAAATTGGCTCTATCAATATTTGTTTAATATCTCATTTAGCTACTATTGTTGTACAAATATGTTCGTTTATTCATGGATCCATGTTTTAAATTTTTTAACTTGTTTATTTAATTAAAATGTTTAAATAATAAAATGTTTATGTAAAAATTGACATCATTGTAATCGGTCCAGACCCAGCCTCCGTCAAGTTGGCGCTTTGGTATACTTTCCATTAATTCGACCTTTCCATAATTGACAACTAGGTGTCAATATATCAAAGCTAACAGTCTCTTTTCTAGTAGGTGCTAGGTGCACACCACTGTCAATCTCTATTCTTATATTTCTGTTGTGGCTCATTTTGTGTGTGAAACAGTTTAGGTATTTATGTGATTATCTGAGGCATGCACGTTGTCAGTCTTCCCTAGCAAATTAGGTGTGAAGGTTGAAGAGGTGAAAACTTGAAAAAGATTATACAAGTGTGTCAATAATAGTTTTTTTTAAGTTTCTGTTCAGTAGACAGTTGCTGTCATTACAATTATCAATCCTTCCATAAGTGTTGATTATATGGTGGTATCAAAAAGTATTTTTCTAAAAATAGCATGCACTCTATACAAAGCCCTGTCAAGCAATATTAGATATCTTTAAAGTATTTGTATTTTTCACTTTATTTTAGGAAAAGTGAAGCCTTTTTTAAATTTGTTTTGCTATGTTATATCCCTGACCTAGTTAGGGTTTTATTGTTTTAAGCAAAATTTATGTATGAGAAAGAGCAAAACCCATATTATAAATATTGACATCTTAAAAAAATCTTTGTATAATTATTTAAATAAATACCAATGCAGACCATAATGCAATATAAAGATGAACATAGCATATTTTAATCACATTTTTGTAGGAAGAACTACTCCTATTGGTTTATTAATACATAAAAAAATGTAAAGTGCATATTTAGATCATGACAACAGAAGTCAAATGTAATTAGCTGTATTTTAACTCCAAATAGTGGTTGCCTTTCAAGATAACCTCCATTCCTCCAGATAAGTAAAGTATTTACAAGATGGAAGATACCTTCACATCACATACCAATGTGTCATGCGAATGTCTAGGCACACTTCACGTTCACGAGTTGGTGCATCCAGCTGCTATTTTTCCCACGTTTTTTTTCTATTTTAAAACTGTGACTAAGCAGCTAAATAAAGCAATGACAAATATGTTATAGCTTTCCAATTTGATTAATTCATATAATTCCGTCAGGTCGTGAATATTTTATGCTTTATAGGAGTGAGCAAATAAAGAATTATTCATACAATATATGTATTATACGTTAAGAAATGCTTAAAAAAAAATATAGAACAAATGCAGGAGATTTGTGTACATTTCTATTACACTGCAGTGCATATATGATCTGGATTGTAAGAGTACAAATGCAATAGAAAACCTCAATCCTCCAGTGTGTGAAAATGATCCCAATATATTTATATGACATATATATATTATGTGTATTAGAAATGAAGGTACATATTGTACCTATAAAAACACTAAGCTACCAGTTTTCTCAAAATAGACTGGGTGTATCACATGACATGCTAAGCTTTAAGTAGACCAAGTGCAAAAAAAACCTAGAGGTGAACCAAAACATGATATACACACTTTCTCAGTTAGATAGATAGATAGATAGATAGATAGATAGATAGATAGATAGATAGATAGGGGCTGACTTATCATTGTGCGAGCGGACATGATCTGATATTGCGGATCATGTCTGCTGCACATCAATAAATGCTGACAGCATACGCTCTCTGCATTTATCATTGCACAAGCAGTTCTTCTGAACTGCTGGTGCAATGCTGCCCCCTAGGTATATGTTAGGTGGGATGTGCTGTGTATTAGAGCAGTATTATGTACTGTAATAGTAGGTGTAACCCATAGCAGAGTGATATAACCTAATATACTGTACAATACTAGAGTAATTGTGATTAGTCCATGGCCATCCGAATGTAACCAAACACTATGCGTTTCAAAAACACTATGGTTGACTTTCACTTTAAGTGCCAAAAATTTTATTCAGGCAGCTGTATTTTACAAAAATGCAACAAATGTTGCACAACAAAGAAAGAGCCTTACTCTTGTTAAAAAATTAACAAAGAAATACAAAGGTGGATGCATTCTACACATGCATATCAAATAACTTTATTAGAAATTGTAAGAAGCATAAAAAAACAGTCCATTACAAACCATTACACACACTTGCGCACAAACACAGATTAAAAATAGCTTGAACAAAGGGTGTCTTATAGAGAGAGTCTCCATAATTATGCTGAATAAATGGTCAGATTATTGTAATAAATAGTGCTGAGTGGAAGGATTTCTTAATATCAACTAAACTCCAAACATACAAAGGTTAAATAGTGTGTAGCCTATTCACAAATTCAAGCACAGCTGATACTCAAAAAACTCCTCCTGACTTCTAAGGTAGAAATAAATATAGATACCGAAAAGGAGAGTGTCTAATTGTAATTCTAGCATCCTGGTAAGCAACATAAAAAAGGGACAATGCCCATAGTGAGAGTGCGCCTAACACACAATTCACAAATGCATCCTCAGACCATTTATTCAGCATAATTGTTGAGACTTTCTCTATAAGACACCCTGGCCTCTAGTTATTAAGGTCTGTCGAACCTGATCCGACAGTGCGGATCAAGTCCGACAAACCTCGCTGAATACGGCAAGCAATACGCTTGCCGTTTCAGCATTGCACCAGCAGCTCACAAGAGCTGCTGGTGCAACGCCGCCCCCTGCAGACTCGCGGCCAATCGGCCGCCAGCAGTGGGGTGTCAATCAACCCGATCGTACTCGATCGGGTTGATTTCCAGCGATGTTTGTCCGCCTGCTCTTTGTGACCGCTGCTTCATAACTGCTGTTTCTGGCGAGCCTGCAGGCTCACCAGAAACACGGGGCATCAAGCTCCATTCGGAGCTTGATACATATGCCCCCCTGAGTTCAAGCTATTTTTAATCTCTGTGTGTGTGCAAGTGTGTGCATTGGTTGACTGTTTTTTTATGCTTCTTACAAATTTCTAATACTACAAAGTCAACTGTTGTTCAAATGATGTAATTGTATGGCAACATCACAACGCTCATTGTAGTGTATAAGAACATTCAAATAAAAATTAAAATAATAAAAAAAATCCAATCAAACACCTAGATTACAAGTTTTGTGTTATCAGGGGTGCGGTGCTAACGAGCAGTTTATGCTCACCGCTCACTTACAGACAGCGCTGGTATTATGGGTTTTTACAAACCTGGCGTTAGCCGCAAAAAAGTGAGCGAAGAGCAAAATTTTGCTCCACATCTCACTCCAATACCAGTGCTGCTTACGTTAGCGGTGAGCTGGCTAAACGTGCTCGTGCACGATTTCCCCATAGGAATCAATAGGGGAGAGCCGACTGAAAAAAAACCTAACACCTGCAAAAAAGCAGCGTAAAGCTCCTAACGCAGCCCTATTGATTCCTATGGGGAAAATAAATTTATGTTTACACCTAACACCCTAATCTTACACTTATTAACCCCTAATCTGCCGTCCACAATATCACCGACACCTACATTATATTATTAACCCCTAATCTGCCGCTCCGGACACCGCCTCCACCTACATTATACTTATGAACCAGTAATCCTCCTCCCCCAATGTCGCCGCAACCTAACTACATTTATTAACCCCTAATCTGCCGCACACAACGTCGCCGCCACTATATTAAAGTTATTAACCCCTAAACCTAAGTCTAACCCTAACCCTCACCCCCCCCTAACTTAAATATAATTACAATAAATCTAAATAAAATTACTACAATTAACTAAATAATTCCTATTTAAAACTAAATACTTACCTATAAAATAAACCCTAAGCTAGCTACAATGTAACTAATAGTTACATTGTAGCCATCTTAGGGTTTATTTTTATTTTACAGGCAACTTTGTATTTATTTTAACTAGGTACAATAGTTATTAAATAGTTATTAACTATTTAATAACTACCTAGTTAAAATAAAGACAAATTTAACTGTAAAATAAAACCTAACTTAAGTTACACACCTAACACTACACTATAATTAAATTAATTAATTTTATCTAATTGTAATTAATTGTATTTAATTTAGTTAATTAATATAATTATAGTGTAGTGTTAGGTGTAATTGTAACTTAGGTTAGGTTTTATTTTACAGGTAAATTTGTCTTTATTTTAACTAGGTAGTTATTAAATAGTTAATAACTATTTAATAACTATTGTACCTAGTTATAATAAAATACAAAGCTGCCTGTAAAATAAAAATAAACCCTAAGATAGCTACAATGTAACTATTAGTTATATTGTAGATAGCTTAGGGTTTATTTTATAGGTAAGTATTTAGTTTTAAATAGGAATTATTTAGTTAATTGTAGTATTTTTATTTAGATTAATTGTAATTATATTTAAATTAGGGGGGGCTAGGGTTAGGTTTAGGGGTTAATAACTTTAATATAGTGGCGGCGACGTTGGGGGCGGCAGATTAGGGGTTAATAAATGTAGGTAGGTGTCGGCAATGTTAGGGACAGCAGATTAGGGGTTAATATTTAACTAGTGTTCGCGATGTGGGAGTGCGGCGGTGTAGGGGTTAATATGTTTATTATAGTGGCGGCGATGTCCATTTTGGCAGATTAGGGGTTAAAATATTTATTTAAGTGTTTGCGATGTGGGGGGGCCTCGGTTTAGTGGTTAATAGGTAGTTTATGGGTGTTAGTGTACTTTTTAGCACTTTAGTTAAGAGTTTTATGCTACGGCATTGTAGTGTAAAACTCTTAACTACTGACTTTTAAATGTGGTACCAGGCTTGACAGGAGAGGGTCTACTGCTCACTTTTGATCAGACTCGTAATACCGGCGCTATGCAAGTCTCATTGAAAATATAGGATACGCAATAGACGTAAGTGGATTTGCGGTATTTCCGAGTCTGGCCAAAAAAGTGAGCAGTGAGCCTGTCATTTCAAGACTCGTAATACCAGCGGGCGTTAAAAAGCAGCGTTGGGACCGGCCAACGCTGCTTTTTAACCCTAACGCAAGACTCGTAATCTAGCCGAAAGTGATCTGAAACTAGGAATCCCATAGCGCTGATATTACGAGTCTGTCCTGGGAGGCCAAAAAGTGAGCGGTACACCCTACCCTGTCAAGAGTCCTAACGCATTTAAAAGTCAGTAGTTATGAGTTTTATGGTACAACGCCGTAACGTAAAACTCATAACTAAAGTGCTAAAAAGTACACTAACACCCATAAACTACCTACTAACCCCTAAACCGAGGCCCTCCCGACATCGCAAACACTATAATAAAAATTTTAAACCCTAATCTGCCGCTCCGGACACCGCCGCCACCTACATTATATTTATGAACCCCTAATCTGCTGCCCTCAACATCCCCGACACCTACATTATATTTATTAACCCCTAATCTGCCACCCCCGACATCGCTGACACCTTCATTATAATTATTAACCCCTAATCTGCCACTCCGGACACTGCCGCCACCTACCTACACTTATTAACCCCTAATCTGCTGTCCCCAATACCTACATACTATTTATTAACCCCTAATCTGCTGCCCCCAACATCGACGACACCTACATACTATTTATTAACCCCTAATCTGCCGCCCCCAATGTCGCCGCCACTATATTAAAGTTATTAACCCCTAAACCTAAGTCTAACCCTAACACCCCCTAACTTAAATATAATTACAATAAATCTAAATAAATAATCCTATCATTAACTAAATTATTCCTATTTAAAACTAAATACTTACCTTTAAAATAAAACCTAAGATAGCTACAATATAACTCATAGTTACATTGTATTTAGCTTAGGATTTATTTTTATTTTACAGGCAAGTTTGTATTTATTTTAACTAAGTAAAATATTTATTAAATAGTTATTAACTATTTAATAACTACCTAGCTAAAATAAATACAAATTTACCTGTAAAATAAAACCTAACCTAAGTTACACTAACACCTAACACTACACTATAATTAAATAAATTAGCTAAATTAAATACAATTACCTAAATTAAATTAAATTAGCTAAAGTACAAAAAAACCTCATTAAATTACAGAAAATAATAAACAAATTACAGATATTTAAACTAATTACACCTAATCTAATAGCCCTATTAAAATAAAAAAAGCCCCGCAAAATAAAAAAACCCTAGCCTAAACTAAACTACCAATAGCCCTTAAAAGGGCATTTTGCAGGGCATTGCCTCAAAGTTATCAGCTCTTTTACCTGTAAAAAAAAATACAAACAACCCCCCCAACAGTAAAACCCACCACCCACACAACCAAACCCCCAAATAAAATACTATCTAAAAAAAACCCAAGCTCCCCATTGCCCTGAAAAGGGCATTTGGATGGGCATCCTTAAAAGGGCAGTTAGCTCTATTGCAGCCCAAAGTCCCTAACCTAAAAATAAAACCCACCCAATACACCCTTAAAAAATCTAACACTAACCCCCTGAAGATCGACTTACCGGGAGAAGTCTTCATCCAAGCCGGGCCGAAGTCCTCAACAAAGCTGGGAGAAGTCCTCATTTAAACCGGGCGAAGTGGTCCTCCAGACAGGCAGAAGTCTTCATCCAGACGGCATCTTCTATCTTCATCCATCCGACGAGGAGCGGATCCATCTTCAAGACATCCGACGCGGAGCATCCTCTTCATCCAACAACTAAAGCTGAATGAAGGTACCTTTAAGTGACGTTATTCAAGATGGCATCCCTTAGATTCGGAATTAAGGTAGAAAAAATCCTATTGGCTGATGCAATCAGCCAATAGAATTGAAGTTCAATCCTATTGGCTGATGCAATCAGCCAATAGGATGGAGCTTGCATTCTATTGGCTGATTGGAACAGCCAATAGAATACCAGCTCAATCCTATTGGCTGATTGCATCAGCCAATAGGATTTTTTCTACCTTAATTCCGATTGGCTGATAGAATTCTATCAGCCAATCGGAATCTAAGGGACGCCATCTTGGATGACGTCACTTAAAGGGACACTATACCCAAACATTTTCTTTCATGATTAAGGTAGAGAATATAATTTTAAACAACATTCCAATTTACTTCTATTACCTAATTTGCTTTATTCTTTAGATATACTTTAATGAAGAAATAGCAATGCACACAGTGAACCAATCACAGGAGGCATCTATGTGCAGCTACCAATCAGCAGCTACTAAGCATATCTAGATATGCTTTCCAGCAAAGAATATCAAGAGAATGAAGCAAAAATAGATAATAAAAGTAAATTAGAAAGTTGTTTATAATTGTATGCTCTTTCTTAATCATGAAAGAAAAAATGTGGGTTTCATGTCCCTTTAAATGTACCTTCATTCAGCTTTAGTCGTTGGATGAAGAGGATGCTCCGCGTCGGATGTCTTGAAGATGGACCCACTCCGCACCGGATGGATGAAGATAGAAGATACCGTCTGGATGAAGACTTCTGCCCGTCTGGAGGACCACTTCACCCGGCTTGGATGAAGACTTCTCCCGGCTTCGTTTACGGACTTTGGCCCGGCTTGGATGAAGACTTCTCCCGGTAAGTTGATCTTCAGGGGGTTAGTGTTAGCTTTTTTAAGGGTGCATTGGGTGGGTTTTATTTTTAGGTTGCCCATCCAAATGCCCTTTTCAGGGCAATGGGGAGCTTAGGTTTTTTAGATAGTATTTTATTTGGGGGGTTGGTTGTGTGGGTTGTGGGTTTTACTGTTGTGGGGGTTGTTTGTATTTTTTTTTTTACATGTAAAAGAGCTGATTACTTTGGGGCAATGCCCCGCAAAAGGCCCTTTTAAGGGCTATTGGTAGTTTAGTTTAGGGATTTTTTTTATTGGGGGGGGGGCTTTTTTATTTTAATAGAGCTATTAGATTAGGTGTAATTAGTTTAAATATCTGTAATTTGCTTATTATTTTCTGTAATTTATTGTTTGTTTGTTTTTGTACTTTAGCTAATTTAATTTAATTTAGGTTATTGTATTTAATTTAGTTAATTTATTTAATTATAGTTTAGTGTTAGGTGTTATTGTAACTTAGGTTAGGTTTTATTTTACAGGTACTTTTGTATTTATTTTAGCTAGGTAGTTATTAAATAGTTAATAACTATTTAATAACTATTCTACCTAGTTAAAAATAAATACAAACAAGGATAAAATATAATTTAATATAATTAATACACATAGAACATAGTATTACAATATCCTCTAAATATTGTTGTGGCCACAACCGCTAAAAAATAAAAGGAATATTCCAAAAAAAAGAAAAAAATCCAAATAAAGATCTTTAAAGAATATCTTGTCACACAGGGAATTCCAAAATAGAAGAGCAAATGAAATAGATGTCGACTTATCAGGGAATAAAATAGAAGACTTTTTTCCTTGTCATGGATGCAAAGCCTGCAAAATCAGTACAAAAACCAAAATTGTTGAATCTAGTCACTCCAATTTTAAATTTCATATAAATGAGGTCATAAGATGTACAGATAGTAACGTAGTGTATATAATTCAATGCCCATGTAATAGGCAGTATTTAGGTCAAACGAGCCGCCCCTTAAGAGAAAGGATAAGACAACATCTATTAAATATTGACTGGGGCTTCGAGGATAACTTGTTATCTAAGCACTTTAAGGATTATCATAACTAAAAAAACTAATGGGATGAGATATTGGGGATTAAAAAAGATAACTCTACATAAGGAGTGGCAATATCACTAGAAGTTTACTTTTAACTGAAGCTGAACTAATTTTTAAATTTAACACCTTAACTCCAAATAGTCTAAATGTGGAGCTGGACCTAAACCCATTCATTTGATTTAACGACTGTTAAGATAGTGGGTACAGCTTCCAAGGACAGCCAAGTGGAAATCAAAGCTGAACTGAAACTGTGCAGACAGCTATAGTGGAAGCCGATCAAAGGACCGATAAGTCAGTGGTGTGTAAGCTGGTTCGAAAATCAAAGACACAGCAGAGTGAAAGCTATTCTGTATTCTGTGTATCAAACAGGTAATTACAAGTGACTAATATTGATAAATACATTGTTAATATATACCGCAGATAGCGGATTGGATGCTGATTCGCAATATCAACAGCACTTGTTCAAATTAAGACCTGCACATCGATTGGCTGCCACATTACCTTGTGTCTATTTGGATATAGTAACGGCTGGAGAACACTGACTATTCTAACATCAAGGTCCTCTGTTTATATTATAAATTGTGGATTGCTTGGATTATTTACATTTTACTTGCATGGGCAAATACGTTTCCAAAAATACACCCTTTTTGTACAAAGTGTCCACAAAGTGAATAACAAACTGATACTAAGATACTTCATTTAGCAGCGACCATCATATATCAAACTTTATTTGGAATTTTTTCTTATTTTTCTTATTTTTTAGAATATTCCTTTTATTTTTAACGGTTGTGGCCACAACAATATTTAGAGGATATTGTAATACTATGTTCTATGTGTATTAATTATACTAAATTATATTTTATCTATGTTTGATTAAGAGCCAATTTTTAGAGTGCTTTTTTATACTATACAGCGCATATATATATATATATATATATATATATATATATATATATATATATATTAGGAGATTGCTGATATGTTATAGATTCTGTATAATTTATTTGCATACAGTGTATGGATAGTTGAGTCATCCTTATATATAACATTATCTACCTTTAGCCTACATGTTATATGGGCGCCACTCTCTATACTTTTATTGAATCTATTTCTACTTGAACGTGTGTGAGAAGATCACGTTCTCTAAGAGTGTGCAATAAAGGACCTATAGATAGTGAGGTCTGGAGAAAAAGTTTTTTGAATTTAAAATAAATACAAATTTGCCTGTAAAATAAAAATAAACCCTAAGCTAGCTACAATGTAACTATTAGTTATATTGTAGCTATCTTAGGGTTTATTTTACAGGTAAGTATTTAGTTTTAAATAGGAATAATTTAGTTTATGATAGGAATATTTATTTAGATTTATTGTAATTATATATATATATATATATATATATATATATATATATATATATATATATAGAGAGAGAGAGAGAGAGAGAGAGAGAGAGAGAGAGATTAAGCCAGCAGATAAGGGCAGCAATTTAGCTCTTTTAGATGAATCCTTCTATCTGAATGAGGTAAAAAGACAATTAAATGATAAATCACAATATGAGAAACTTTCTAGAAATCCAATGATACAAATAAAGTTAAAACTTAATAGAATTCTACAGGAAGCGAAAATGGAAGGTCTCATTTCCCCTAATGAGTTTAAATGTATGTGCCCAGTGTGTCCAGTGATGCCAACATTTTATGTAATTCCCAAAATTCATAAAAATAGGTCACATCCTCCGGGAAGGCCAATTATATCCGGAATTGGTAACATCAGTGAACACATTGGGGAATACGTTGACTATTTCCTTAGGCCCCATCTCCTCTCCCTCCCCTCCTGTGTGAAAGATACTCCGGACTTATTAAGAAAATTAGATGATCTTTCAGTTAAATCAAAGACAATTTTAGTGTCACTAGACATGGAAAGTTTGTATTCATCTATACCCCATGAGAAAGGAAACAATGCATGTGAGCACTTTTTAAGAACTAGAGGATCAGATAGTGACAGACACATGGCTTTCGTCATTGATCTCCTACAGTTTATTCTTGAAAATAATGTTTTTCAATTTGACAATTCCATCTATAGACAGGTCAGGGGGACAGCCATGGGGGCAGTTTGTGCGCCAATTTATGCATGTCTTCATCTGGGGGCATGGGAGTTAGACTTTTTGAGAAATTTGGTGCAACGTTTGACTCCCATGTGTCCCTTTGGATTAGATATGTAGATGATATCTTTATGCTATGGGATGGCCCCCTGGCTTGTCTGCATGAATTTGTCTCAGATCTGAATAAAAATAATCGAAATATTTTTCTTACTTATGCGTTCAGTGAAAAAGAACTGCCCTTCTTGGATATTTCCATTAAAAAAGAAGGTAATCTTATTTCAACAGAAAATTACCGTAAAAACACGGCTGCAAGCAGCCTTTTGGAAGCATCTAGTAGCCATCCAGAACCTTTAAAAAAAGGTATTCCATACGGCTAATTACTAAGACTAAAAAGAAACTGTTCCTCTAAAATAACGTTTGAGTATCATGCAGACATAATTTGTAAACGGTTTATTGAAAGAGGCTATTCTCATAATTTAATAAAACGTACTTTGAATAAGGTAAGAAAACTAAATAGAAATGATCTTCTATACTCAAAAGTAGATAAAAATGTGACAATAATTTAAGATTTATTACAACTTACAATTGTCAGTGGCAAAATATTAAAGAAATATTGTCCCAGAACTGGCACATTCTAACTTTAGATGACAAAATTGCAGAAAAAGTCCCCTCCTGACCGCCAAGAAATCTCCTAACCTAAAAGATAAGTTAGTAAAAAGTAGATTTGTAAGGTCAGAACCTGAAAGTAATTGGTTGAATAAGTATTAACAAGTAAAAGGCAATTTTCCATGTGGACATTGTGTCTATTGTCCATGTATGCTAAAATGCAAGTCCTTCTCAGCAAACAGTGGTAAACGGTTTGACATTGGATGCTTCTCTAATTGCAACTCTGTAGGGTTTGTTTACCTCTTACAATGCTCCTGTCCCCTGTTCTACGTTGGAAAAACGAAATGTTTGTTCAAGGACAGGGTACAGGAGCATAGAGATGACATCCTCTACGAAAGAGATACGAGTGTAGCTCGTCATTTTAGAGATGTACACAATAGCAGCACTGTTTCTTTAAAATTTGTAGGAATTGATAGGGGAATAATGAATGGAAGAGGAGGAGATGAAAACAAATGTATTTTAAATAAAGAAGCCAGGTGGACTTATATGTTAAAAACAGTGTCCCCATATGGTCTCAATGAAAGAATAGAATATGGGTCTTTTCTGGGCTTATTGTTATTTATCAAATTTTACAGGCTATACGCTAGAATGATTTTTTCAGATGTCTGTTTATTTGTCCAGGATTTAAAATTAAAGGAAGGTCCTCTAATAGAATATTCTTAAGCCTGATATATTCCTTCTGAAAACTTGGTTTATGTCAGCCTTTAAGTATAAAGTCTTAGAAAGGTATCGTAAACATTATTTAATTTAACAATTTACTATAGATATTGCAACTTCTTCTATTTTTTCTATTGGTTTCCATAACCTATAATTATATGTTTTGTTTGGATTACAGCACACATAGGGTTAGGATTATGCAATTGATTTATTTTACATGTATCACTCTATATACACTCTAAAGTTTACTTTGTATCACATAAGCTAGGAGGCTTGGCTTGAGCGGCCAATCAATTGGAGAGCCAGTATGGTTGCGGCCACTCCCCCAACAATGAAAACCAACAAAAGTCTGGAGTATTGAGTGATTGACAGTCCTGACGAGGCCCCTTTTCGCTCAGCATTGTGGGGCAAAACGCGTGTCGACACTTTCAAACAGGAGCAGTAGTGTCTAGCTGTCCGGAGTAGAAACCACAGAGGCGGAGATACTTTACCTATCTAAGTCGGTGTCCCTATGAGCAAGGAGACGCGACTTTCAGATGGAATAGGTGAAACAAGTACTGCATGTCGGAGGTAGCTGTCCCGGTCCGTTGTTGTGGCCTGTGATGTTTGAAATCTGGACTTACCTGCATCTACTACAACAGTCTGTAAAGGCTGCACCTGTCAATAATAATCTTTACCACTTGTGGATGTAGATGACAAAGAACTGCATACTTTGTGGAAATTATACAGCTGGCTTTGGAGGACATTCTTACCTTGGCTTGTCAGATGGTGCTAATTGGCGTATACATGAGAAACACGCCTGAGTGATCATCGTGCTCGAAGGCTCTCTAATCCAGTGTTGTTGTCGAGGGGACATTTACAATTTATTCTAACAGGTCGTATTTACCTTTGTAATATGCTCTCCATACCCTGTCATTTTGCTGTTTAGAAATTGTTACACTTTAAGTCTTCCTCTCATTTTGTTGCAAGATAATTTGCCTTGTTTTGACATAGGTTCCCGCAAGTATGTTCAGTATATATCTGTTGTTAGCATCCACTGCAGTGGTTATATTAGTTTTGACATGATGCTTTTAGCTTAAATGTATTTCTTTTGCATGATGTACCGAGTCCACGGATTCATCCTAACTTGTGGGATATTGTCCTTCCTGACAGGAAGTAGCAAAGAGAGCACCACAGCAGAGCTGTCTATATAGCTCCCCCCTTTACTCCACCCCCCAGTCATTCTCTTTGCTGGCTTTAAGCAGGAAGGGTAAAGAGAAGAGGTGTTAATTTCTCTGCAACTGACTGCTTGGAGATTGAACGCTTGATTCTATCAAAGCGGGGTTTCTCTGAGTCAGTCATAAATACCTTGATTCACGCTCGAAAGCCTGTTACCAGGAAAATTTATCATAAGATATGGCGTAAATATCTTTTTTGGTGCGAATCCAAAGGCTTCTCCTGGAGTAAAATCAGGATTCCTAGGATTTTGTCTTTTCTCCAAGAGGGATTGGAGAAAGGATTATCAGCTAGTTCCCTAAAGGGACAGATATCTGCTCTGTCTATTTTGTTGCACAAGCGTCTGGCAGATGTTCCAGACGTTCAGGCTTTAGTTAGAATTAAGCCTGTGTTTAAACCTATTGCTCCGCCATGGAGTCTAAATTTAGTTCTTAGAGTTCTTCAGGGGGTTCCGTTTGAACCCATGCATTCCATAGATATTAAGCTTTTATCTTGGAAGGTTTTGTTCCTAGTTGCTATCTCTTCAGCTCGAAGAGTTTCTGAACTATCTGCATTACAATGTGACTCTCCTTATCTTGTGATCCATGCTGATAAGGTGGTTTTGCGTACCAAGCCTGGGTTCCTACCTAAGGTTGTTACTAACAGGAATATCAATCAAGAAATTGTTGTTCCTTCTCTGTGTCCTAATCCTTCTTGTAAGAAGGAACGTCTGTTGCACAACTTGGACGTGGTTCGTGCTTTGAAATTTTATTTGCAGGCAACCAAAGATTTTTGTCAAACATCTTCTTTGTCTGTTGCCTATTCTGGAGAGCGTAGGGGTCAAAAGGCTACGGCGACTTTTCTTTCCTTTTGGCTGAAAAGCATCATCCGTTTGGCTAATGAGACTGCTGGACAGCAGCCTCCTGAAAGGATTACAGCTCATTCTACTAGAGCAGTAGCTTCCACATGGGCTTTTAAAAATTATGCTTCTGTTGAACAGATTTGTAAGGCTGCGACTTGGTTGTCGCTTCATACATTTTCAAAATTTTATAAATTTGATACTTTTGCTTCTTCGGAGGCTATTTTTGGGAGAAAGGTTTTGCAAGCAGTGGTGCCTTCTGTTTAGGTTCCTGTCTTGTCCCTCCCTTCATCCGTGTCCTAAAGCTTTGGTATTGGTATCCCACAAGTAATGGATGAACCCATGGACTGGATACACCTTGCAAGAGAAAACAGAATTTATGCTTACCTGATAAATTTCTTTCTTTTGCGATGTACTGAGTCCACGGCCCGCCCTGTCTATTCAAGACAGATAGTATTTTTTTATGTAAACTTCAGTCACCTCTGCACCTTATAGTTTCTCCTTTTCTTCCTTGGCCTTCAGTCGAATGACTGGGGGGTGGAGTTAAGGGGGAGCTATATAGACAGCTCTGCTGTGGTGCTCTCTTTGCTACTTCGTGTCAGGAAGGACAATATCCCACAAGTTAGGATGAATCCGTGGACTCGGTACATCGCAAAAGAAAGAAATTTATCAGGTAAGCATAAATTTTGTTTTTTCTGTTGTGACTTTTATTGTATTAAATCAATTGCATTAGATCCGGCTTATGTGCGCTTGTTTTTCATGGGTCTAATCCCCCACTATATTCACAGTATATCATACAGCTCTACTGTGTAATTTTCTTTTCTTACAATACTGAACTAATATATATATATATATATACATACACACACATATACACCTATATATTCATTTAGATATATATTTTACAAAAAATAATTATATACACGCAAGTGATAAGTGTTAGTTTGTTTACTTCTAACATCAAAGTCCTGAGGTTAGAGCATCAGGTTTCGCTCAAATAATTTACTTTCAACTTGTAATATGCACACTAACCTGCACGTTTTAAAAGGTTACTTCCAGCTGTGTATGCACGTGAGCGAAAGCGCTAAATCAGAATCAGTTTTTTTCTTGCAGTGAGTGCATCACAGTTTAACTGCACATTTTAGGGTTAGATTACAAGTGGAGTGCTGACAGTTGCGAGTGAGCCATATCGGGTATATCACAGGCTGTTTACACACATCGGAAGTAGCGTGCATATTACAAGTTGAAAGTTAACACGTTCGCTCAACTGCAATAGAATTCATGCACGTCGGGTAAGTGCAACTTTAACTATGGTTAACTTATGCTCAAATAAAGAGCGTACAGTCAAAGTACAGTTACACTCATAATAACTCTATCTAGTTAATGAAATATTACATAAAAATATTTTAAAAATTAATAAAAATTATGAAACATACTACAAAATATTCTAAATAATCCATAGAATATATCTATATATTTTACAGTATGTTTAATAATTATAATTTAAAAAAAATTTTTTATATGTAATATTTCAATAATGAGCCTTTCATTTGCGCTAACCTGCCTGTGTTAAGATCTAAATGGAGAAGCACAATACACAAAACGCATATTTTACATTTCCATGTTCCTTCACATAGAAAATAATGTACTTTTTATTTTTTAATATATATTTCTATATATATCTGATACTGTTCATGTAAAATACATATTTATACATATATATCTATAGGAATAGATATGCAGGTATAGGTATATATACATATATAGAAATATATATTTAAGAATAAGCCAAGTGCGGATATATCCCAAGTACAGAGATAGATGTAAGCTTACACACTACTACCTCACATTCAGGGAGACGGCACAGCCACCACTAGTCATCAGCCAGGTGTTCTGATCCATGGGAAAATTCTTGGTGAGGATGGTTTCTCTTACTCAAGAATGAAATCCTTGTGCAGTGATGCAGCCTTGATCGCCAGTGCTCTGCCAGCAAACGGATGTAGATGGCTTTTTAAAAAAAAAAAAGTTTTACATACATGCTGGGAACAAGCTTCTGCTTTTGAGAAAAAGAACCCTGCTGCATTCATACTGTTTTATTAACCCCTTCCAGCATTAGCTAGGCTTTGATTAAAACAAATAAGCCATCTACATCCATTTGCTGGCAGAGAACTGCCGATCAAGGCTGCATCACTGCACAAGGATTTCATTCTTGAGTACAAAAAAACAACCTCACCAAGAATTTTCCTACGGATCATAACACCTGGCTGATGACAAGTGGTGGCTGTACCCTCTCCCTGAATGTCTTAACTTAACTTATACGACTGAGGTAGTAGTGGGTAAGCTTACATCTATCTCTGTACTTGGAATATATCCGCACTTGGCTTTGAGGTGAAGGTGGATCGGATATCTTTGCTACACTTCTGAAATTACCAGATTTGCTCTCCACTTATAAAGACTATTAGCTCTGTGCACTTGTTTTTTATAGATTTTCTCTTTGCTGTGCCATATATATATATATATATATATATATATAATTCCTTTATCCTTTTAAAGAATAGACGCTGCACTCACTGGAAAGAATGTTCAATTTAATTTACATCACATAAACATGACAAATACCCAGATGTTTCAGTACCGAACTGGTACCTTTTTCAATGGGTAATCAAAGCTGTGTCTCAAGCATTCACAAACTGACACAGTATCCACCCTATTTACACCAACCGTGCTCATCATTTCCAGTCCGACTGAGCCAATGTAGTGTCGCCACATCACTGTTAGTATACGCCTACAGGCAATACTCAGGAACATGGCTAATTAGCATAGCCACTCCCCATGTTACGTGTTCCAAATCCGTCACAACTATGGCAATGTCATGATCCAGCCTAGAATTGAACCTGGGACCTGTTTCTATTTCTGCTGCTGTCCTTTCCCAGCCTGTTGTTTTACCTCTTTGCCACCAGATGGCTTGATCACAGGCTAAGAATATTGTTTTTTTCTGTTTGCTGCAACTTTGGCTCTCTGGCTCCACCTGCTTACCAGCTGAAACAAATAATATAATCAGCAGCCTGCTATATTTGGGAGGTTTGCTTGTAGTTCTGGGCCTTGACATTTAGTGTTATACTCTGACAGACCCTCTGGTCCTGTTTCCTGAGTGAAATACAGATTTGTTGGATTTCCTGGTGCCTGATTTCTGCTTCATTTACAGACTGCTCATCTTGATTTTCCCTTGCACTGTGTTCCGTTTCTGGACTGATTTCCTGGCAATTGATCTTGGCTAATCCCCTGATATTTCCTAAGGACTGCCTCAGGTACTTTTGCTTGCTTGTTACCTGTTACTACAGAGTTCCAATTTGTAGTCTATGCAAGTTTCCTGTCTGTTATTACAAAGATCTGTATTCCTGCCTGTTACTACAGAGTTCCAGTCTACAGCATATACAAGTATTCTGCCTGTTATTACAAAAATTTGCATTCCTGTCTTATACTACAGTGTTCCAGTCTACAACATATGCAAGTACCCTGCCTGTTATTACAAAGAACTGCATTCCTGTCTGTTACTACAGAATTCCAGTCTACAGCCTATAGTTCCAGTCTACAGCATATAGTTCCAGTCTACAACGTATGCAAGTATCCTGCCTGTTATTACAAGGATCTGCATTCCTGTCTGTTACTATAGAGTTCCAGTCTACAGCCTATAGTTCCAGTCTACAGCATATAGTTCCAGTCTACAACATATGCAAGTACCCTGCCTGTTATTACAAAGAACTGCATTCCTGTCTGTTACTACAGAGTTCCAATCTACAGTCTATAGTTCCAGTCTACAGCATATGAAAGTATCCTGCATGTTATTACAAAGATCTGCATTCCTGTCTGTTACTACAGTGTTCCAGTCTACAGCATATGCTAGTATCCTGCCTGTTATTACAAAGACCTGCATTCCTGTCTGTTACTACAGAGTTCCAGTCTACTGCATATGCAAGTATCCAGCCTGTTATTATAAAGAGCTGCATTCCTGCCTGTTATTACACAGTTCCAGTCTACAGCCTATAGTTCCAGTTTACAGCATATGCAAGTATCCTGCCTGTTATTACAAAGATCTGTATTCCTGCCTGATACTACAGCCTATAGACTTTGCCTTATTTAGTTTGCATATCTCTGCATTGCTAATTATCCTATCAATAAAACCATCGCCTTTATTTCCTAAAACTTTGTACCTGTTTAATTATGCCTAAAAGGAAAGATTCACACAGATAAAACACAACTTTAAAGGGACAGTCTACCATAGAATTGTTATTGTTTTAAAAGATAGATAATCCCTTTATTACCCATTCCCCAGTTTTGCATAACCAACACAGTTATATTAATATACTTTTTACCTCTGTGATTACCTTGTATCTAGGAACCTTCTTCCAGCCCCCTGATCACATGACTATGACTGTTTATTACCTATTGTCTTAAATTTAGCATTGTTTTGTGCTAAATCTTAAATAACCCCCTGTGCCTGAACACAATGTTATCTATATGGCCCACGTGTACTTTGTCTCTTTGTGTTGAAAAGAGATTTAAAAAGCATGTGATAAGAGGCAGCCCTCAAAGGCTTAGAAATCAGCATATGAGCCTACCTATGTTTAGTTTAAACTAAGAATACCAAGAGGAAAAAGCAAATTTGATGATAAAAGTAAATTGGAAAGTTGATTAAAATTAAAAGTCCTATCTGAATAATGAAAGTTTAATTAATACTAAACTGTCCTTTTAACCTCAGAACCTGACACCTCTGCACAACAGCTCCCAACTCCTGAACCTGCTCCCTTGCTCCCAACTGTAGCGGGAACTCACACTGGCAGCAGCACAGCCGAACCAAGAATATACCACTCAGTGATTAAAAACTAGCTACTTTTTTAATACATATAGAACAGTGTAGCCATTCATGTAGATCAATAATAAACTTATCCATAATAAAATATAATTAATAAAACAATGGTATTTGATCCCTCCTTCCTGCTCATCAGAATATTTTTAGAAACCTTTTTAGGGGCGGATTAGTACATTTCTTCTTAATATTGCCCATTATTTGGGGCATTATTTGGTCCATGTGATATACACTCCCTTCGATAACAAAACTTCAGAAGAAACCATTGCTTAATCTATGCCAGATAAAACCTAGACCGAACAGTCATAGAATAATCCAGCTATAGAAACACATTGTAATCCAATTGTGTATTCAAACCTCTAGGGGCAACAGTGTCCAGACGATAAATCCATAGTGCCTCAATCTGTAATATTTTTTTGTGCCTATTACAAACTATAGTCAGTGGTGGCACATAGTCAGTCAACATGGTCCTGAGGCTAGCAGCAGTGTGTCCCAATTGCATGAAATGTCTAGCCACAGGCTGATCTGATGATTGCTTCTCAATCACTCCCCTTATGGCATGGCGATGACTAGCCATCTTCTCCCTGAATGAGGTAGAGGTCTTGCCAACATAAACAAGAGAACATGGGCATGTCAAGATGTAGATCACAAAATTGCTGGTACATGATAATCTGTGGTATATTTTATAATGTTTTCCTGTACGGGGATGATGAAACTGAGACCCCATAATCATGCTGTTACATGGGATACAGTCTCCACATTTATAGCATCCCAACTTCTTTTTTCCATCCATCCAAGTGCCTTTTTGATAGCATCTTACCGGGTCATTATGCACAAGGATGTCCTTCAGATTGGGGGCTTTCATGTACACAATTCGGGGTGCATCCATCTGTGAGAATGGAAGTAGTCTATCAGATTTCACAATGTCCCAGTTAGTTCAAATAGATTCCTCCAACACCTTGTGTAGGGGGGTAAATGTCGTGATTAAATTTATTTTATTCACGGTATCCTTCTCCATGTTCTTGTTGAGAAGTGATATTTGATCATGTTGTAAAACTTTATCATTTGCTCTATTAATGTCCAATGATCTGTAGCCCCTCTCTTTAAGTTTTGTCTTCATCTCTTCTTCTTCTGTTACTCTGGTGTTATCAAGTGTATTGTTACGTGCTACTTGCATGAGTTGTGAGGAGATGATACTCTTCTTCTGATGTTCAAGGTGAAAACTAGTAGATAAGAGCAGAGAGTTTTTATCTGCAAGTTTGGAGTATAAAGACGTAGCAATTCTAAAACCTTCATCGCATACATGCTTAGTGATATTAAGATCCAAGAATGATATGGTATCATTGCTGTACTCATATTTAAAATGCATGGATGTCTCCAAGTTATTAAAGACCTCAATCCAATTCACTAATGAATCTACTGTGCCCCTCCAGACCAAAAAACACATTGTCTATATACCTAACATAACATTTTATGTTAGGAATAGACAAAGTGTTCATTATGAAGGTTTCGTACCAGAGCATGTATAGGTTGGCATATGCGGGAGCCATATTCGAGCCCATAGCAGTCCCTTCTATTTGCAGGTAAAATTCTTTCTCAAATTTAAAATAATTATTTTCCAAACAGAAAGTAAGTAACTCAAGCAGTAACTTTATGGGGGATCCCGCATATGCCAACGATGCACTTAACATGGATCTGACAGCCTGCACACCTCCTACATGGGGAATCACGGTGTACAGGCTGTTAACAAATAAGTCACCATGTTCCAACCACTAAATGTCAACTAGTCTTCTAATCAGAGAGGGTGAGTCCAATAGATAAGAGAATGATTCCTTAACGACAGGCTGAAGATGATAATCGACAAATTCTGTAACCTGAGAGCATAAAGAACCCCTGGCAGAAACATTAGGTCTACCAGGGGGATTTACCAGAGTCTTATGTACCTTAGGGAGGAGATACAATACCGGTGTGACATGAATTCGTACTCATTATCATTTATCACGCCTGCTTCAAACCACATTTCAAAATATAGTCCAATGATTTTTTAAAGGACATAGTAGGGTTACCCCTTAATTTGATGTATGTGGCGACATCTGATAACTGTCTATAGGCTTCATTTCGATAATTAGAATAATTTTGTATCACTATGGACCGACACATGTCTGCTGCATGTATAATAATAGAGGTATCAGCTTTGAGACTCTGTAAGACCAATTTCTCTGCTTTGGTGAGATTTGAAGAATATTTTTCAGGTTTTGCTTGTTCACAGGTGCTAGTAACCATCCGTGTAAAACTTTGGATGGAGGGATTGGAGTTGACAGGGTCAAAGTTGCTCGGAGCTTTGAATCTACTAGACATGGTCTATGGTATGACCTTAAAGAAATCCCTTAATCTGAGTTGCCTTTGCAGTTTATACATATCCACATTTATGTGGAATTTATAAACTTTGGGAGTAGGAACAAAAGACAGACCTTTATTCAGCAGATTCCTCTCATTGTCACTTAGAGAGCGGTCACTAAGGTTATAGACAATATCTATTTTTTTTTCTTTGTACCCTCCCCTTCTGACATACTTCCTCCGTCGTTTCTTTTTGTTGCAGGTAGGGGTGGTTTGTTTGCCAACCTTGTTGTAATTCCTCCTAAAGGGAGTTCTGTACCAGTAGCCCCATTGGGCGTCTCAATGTCACCCTCCGATGTATCCCCACCACTACTGTCAACCGTCTCAATGTTGCATCTGTTTTTTAACTGTCTTCTACGTCCATATTGAAAATTAGAATCATCCTTACCATAGAGCCACCTATAAATCCTCTTTTCACTGCATTTCGCTTCCACCATGACTAATTTGTAATTCTTAAATTAAAGTAAATCATTGCGATATTTAATAATCTGTGCCCCAAGTTTTTTTTGCCCAATTCTCATTAGAGTCATTAACTAGCACATGGTAACTTTGTTGTTTCACTTCATTGATTTCAATCTTAATTAAATTATACAGCCTGTAGATTCCTCAACTACCAGCAGGATAAGATCATACGAGCACTTGTTTAAAATCAAACACCACTTTCTACAGAAATCAGGATTTGATCTCCCTATAGTGGGAATATTTTTAATTCGAAAGCCTCTAGGTATGTGCTTATTCTTATGGTAGTTGGACAAATATAGAGTGTGCAGATGATGATCTACTTCTCTCTTCTGTAAATTTAATAACTTGTGGTACACATGTTTTTGGTCTGGAGGGGCACAGTAGATTCATTAGTGAATTGGAGTGACCCATACATTTTAAATATGAGTACAGCACTGATACCATATCATTCTTGGATCTTAATATCACTAAGCATGTATGTGATGAAGGTTTTAGATTTGCTACGTTTTTATACTCCAAACCTACAGATAAAAACTCCCTGCTCTTATCTACTAGTTTTCACCTTGAACATCAGAAGAAGAGTATCATCTCCTCACAACTCATGCGAGTAGCACGTAACAATACACTTGATAACACCAGAGTAACACAAGAAGAAGAGATGAAGACAAAACTTAAAGAGAGGGGCTACAAATCATTGGACATTAATAGAGCATATGATAAAGTGTCACAACATGATCAAATATCACTTCTCAACAAGAACAACATGGAGAAGGATACCGTGAATAAAATAAATTTCATCACAACATTTACCCCCTACACAAGATGTTGGAGGAATCTATTCAAACTAACTGGGACATTGTGAAATCTGACAGACTACTTCCATTCTCACAGATGGATGCACCCCGAATTGCGTACATGAAAGCCCCCAAACATCCTTGTGCATAATGACCCGGTAAGATGCTATCAAAAAGGCACTTGGATGGATAGAAAAAAGAAGTTGGGATGCTATAAATGTGTAGACTGTATCCCATGTAACAGCATGATTATGGGGGTCTCAGTTTCACCATCCCCGTACGGGAAAACGTTATAAAATATACCACAGATTATCATGTACCAGCAATTTTGTGATCTACACCTTGACATATCCATGTTCTCTTGTTTATGTTGGCAAGACCTCTACCTCATTCAGGTAGAGGATGGCTAATCATCGCTATACCATAAGGGGAGCGATTGAGAAGCAATCATCGGATCAGTCTGTGGGTAGGCATTTCATGCAAGCGGGACACACTGCTGCTAGCCTCAGGACCATGTTGATTGACTATTTGCCACCACTGACCAGAGGTGGTGATAGGCACAAAAAATTATTACAGATTAAAGCACAATGGATTTATCGTCTGGACACTGTAGCCCCTAAAAGTTTGAATACACAATTGGATTACAATGTGTTTCTATATAGCTGGATTATTCTATGACTGTTCAGTCTAGGTTTCATCTGGCATAGATTAAGCAATGGTTTCTTCTGAAGTTTTGTTATCGAAGGGAGTGTTTATTACATGGACCAAATAATGCCCCAAATAATGGGCAATATTAAGAAGAAATGTACTAATCCGCCTAAAAAGGTTTCTATCATATTCTGATGAGCAGGAAGGAGGGATCAAATACCATTGTTTAATTAATTATATTTTATTATGGATAGGTTTATCCTTGATCTACATGAATGGCTACACTGTTCTATAAGTATTAAATAAGTAGCTAGTTTTTAATCACTGAGTGGTAGATTCTTGGTTCGGCTGTGCCGGTGTGAGTTCTCGCTACAGTTAGATTTGCCATAGTTGTGACGGATTTGGAGCATGAGACATGGGGAGTGGCTATGCAAATTAGCCATGTTCCTGGGTATTGCCTGTAGGCGTATACTAACAGTGATGTGGCGACACTACATTGGCCCAGTCGGACCGGAAATGATAAGCACGGTTGGTGTAAATAGGGGTGGATACTGTATCGGCTTGTGAACACCTGAGACACAGCTTGGATTACCCATTAAAAAAGGTACCAGTCCAGTACCGAAACGTCTGGGGGTATTTGTCATGTTTATGTGATGTAAATTAAATTGAACATTCTTTTCAAGACTGGTGAGTGCAGCGTCTATTCTTTATAAGGATAAAGGAATTTTTATAAGTGGATACGCAGCACCCTGGCTGTTGCAATATTGGATTAGTGAGTGCACCTGAACTTGGACTTTTTTATATATATCAATATTTAATGTCATGTTAGCGCACTTGAGAAAACGCTATGGTTATTTTTCCACTTTTTGTGCTCCATTGAAGATTATGGGAGAACGCATTCATTCGGTTGCAATATTGTAATTTTTTATTTTTGCACACATCGGGTTAGTGCACAAGCGGAAACTTTTTACTTTCAATTTGTAACATGCACGGTATCCGAAGCACGCATAAAACCAAAGTCGAGCGCAGTTAGTGCAAGAGCAGGAGCAATAATGGTGCTCCACTTGTAATCTAACCCTTATAGTGCAGCGGAAGCATTGTCGGGTTTAATTTAAACCCTTTAGACTAGATTACAAGTGGCATGCTATTTAGCTAGACAGAAGCTTTTTGCACGCGACGGATAGTGTGAGTTTTACAAGTTGATAGAAAAAATTTGCTCGCACAAGATACCGGATGCACACTAAATAAATATTGTGAGCACGAATCTACACATAGCAGTAAAGGGTAAGCACAGAAGAAAAAAAACTAACACCTATTGTCAGCGCGCTAACCCGACAGGAGTTATGAATATTTCACATTCCAATGTTCTTCAATTACAGGATAATGTAATTTGTATTGTAAATATATATTTCTATATATACTTATACCTGTATATCTATTCCTATAGCTATATAGGTATAGATATATATTTTACATTATTATTATTATTATCGGTTATTTGTAGAGCGCCAACAGATTCCGCAGCGCTATAAACAAAGGGGGAGTACAACAAAACAATTATAGGGTAGAGGGCCCTGCCAAGAGTTGCACTGTTGTAGTCAGCTCTTAAGATGGTGATCTACAAACAGCTGGACTTTTAGGCTTACATGCTAAGAGGGTTCAGGGGATTGCAGTGGGGGAGAGGAGCTGGTATTAGGAAAGGTTAGCGTAGGTTGTATGCGTCCCTGAACAGTAGAGTCTTTAGGGAGCACTTGAAGCTTTTAAAACTAGAAGAGAGTCTTGTGGAGCGAGGCAGAGAGTTCCACAAGATGGGAGCCAGTCTGGAGAAGTCCTGTAAACGGGAGTGTGATGAGGTGACAAGAGAGGAGGAGAGTAGGAGGTCATGAGCAGAGCGAAGGGGACGGGAGGGAGAGTATCTGGAGACAAGGTCTGAGATGTAGGGGGGAGCAGTGCAGTTGAGGGCTTTGTATGTAAGAGTGAGAGTTTTGTGTTTGATCCTAGAGGCAAGAGGAAGCCAGTGAAGGGATTGGCAGAGAGGCGCAGCAGATGAAGAGCGACGTGTAAGGAAGATGAGTCTGGCAGAGGCATTCATTATGGATTGTAAAGGAGCTAGGCGGCAGGTGGGGAGACCAGAGAGGACAGAGTTGCAATAATCAAGGCGGGAGAGAATGAGAGAGTGGATTAAAATCTTAGTTGTGTCTTGTGTAAGGAAGTGTCTAATTTTAGAGATGTTTTTAAGGTGGAAGCGGCAGGCTGTAGCCAAGGACTGAATGTGAGGAGTGAAGGAAAGATCTGAGTCAAATGTGACCCCGAGACATCGGGCATGCAGGGTAGGGGTAATGACAGAGTTGACGACAGTTATAGAGATATTGGGGGTGGAGATTTTGGAAGAAGGGGGGAAAATGAGGAGCTCAGTTTTGGAGAGATTTAGCTTGAGGTAGTGAGAGGACATCCAGGAAGAGATGTGAGAAAGACAGTTAGTGACACGGGTTAGCAAGGAAGGAGATAGTTCTGGTGCAGAGAAGTAGATTTGGGTGTCATCGGCATACAAATGATATTGGAAACCGTGGGACTTAATTAGGGAACCTAGTGATGACGTATAGATTGAGAAGAGAAGGGGACCGAGGACAGAGCCTTGCGGTACTCCGACAGAAAGTGGTGACGGGGCAGAGGAGGCCCCAGAGAAGGCTACACTGAAGGTACGGTTTGACAGGTAGGAAGAGAGCCACGAAAGGGCTGTGTCACAGATGCCGAAGGATTGGAGGGTTTGGAGCAAAAGAGGGTGGTCGACAGTGTCAAAGGCTGCGGACAGATCAAGGAGGATAAGCAGAGAGAAGTGGCCTTTTGATTTAGCTGTAAGTAGGTCGTTGGTGACCTTAACAATAGCTGTCTCTGTGGAGTGATAGGGACGAAATCCAGATTGAAGCGGGTCAAGAAGGGAGTTTAACGTAAGGAAATGGGATAGGCATGCATATACTAGTTTTTCGAGAAGCTTTGAAGCAAGAGGGAGGAGGGAAATTGGGCGGTAGTTGGATGGGGAGGTAGGATCAAGGGAAGGGTTTTTGAGGATAGGTGTGACCAGTGCATGTTTCATTGATGAGGGAAATGTACCAGTGCTGAGGGAGAGGTTGAAAATGTGTGTTAGTATAGGGGTAAGGGTAGCAGAGAGAGAGGGGAGCAGCTGTGAGGGCATAGGGTCAAGGGGACAGGTAGTGAGGTGAGAGCGCAGTATAAGTGCTGAAACTTCGTCCTCAGTAACAGGGGAGAATGAACTAAGTTTCAGGTTATGAGGGTTGTGGTTGAGTGAGAGTATTTGAGGGGGGGAGAGAATGGAATTGTGTTGAGAACTGATTTCATGTCTGATGGAATCAATTTTGTTAATGAAGTGACTGGCAAAGTCTTGAGCTGACAGAGAAGTTGTATTAGGAAGTGGAGGAGGGCGGAGGAGAGTATTGAAAGTGGAGAACAGACGTTTTGGGTTTGAAGAAAGATTAGAGATAAGAGTAGAGAAGTAGTGTTGCTTGTGGAGATTAAGGGCAGAGTAGTAGGAGTTCAAGATGAATTTGTAATGAAGAAAATCAGCTGAACTCCTTGATTTTCTCCAATGCCGTTCAGCAGTACTGGAACATCTGCGTAGGTACCGTGTCAGAGGAGTATGCCAGGGCTGGGGATGAGTGTGTGATTTCCTAGCAGTGGTAAGAGGGGCGAGATTGTCAAGGACGGATATAAGGGTGGAATTATATTGGCGGATAGATTGTTCAGGGCAGGAAAAGGAGGATAAGGATGAGAGGAGCGGTTGAAGGGAATAAGCAAGTTGTTGCTGATCTAAAGACCTAATGCTTCTGTGAAGTTTGGTGTGAGGAGTAGAAGGTGGGAGAGTTGTAGGAAGGGATGAAATGTTGCAGGTAAGGAGATGGTGGTCAGAAAGAGGAAAAGGGGAGTTTGAGAAGTTTGAGAGAGTGCATCGATAGCTAAAGATCAGGTCAAGGGAGCAGATGAGGCAGTGGGATTGTTGAGGGGGATGTTGAAGTCGCCAAGAATGAGGGCAGGGGTGTCTGAGTAAAGGAAATAAGGAAGCCAGGCAGCAAAGTGATCTAAAAATTGAGTTGGGGAGCCTGGGGGGCGGTATATGACTGCAACACGTATAGAGAGGGGAGAGAATAGCCGAATCATGTGTGCTTCAAATGAAGAAAATGTGAGTGAAGAGAAGGGCTGTATTTGTTGGAAGGTGCAACGAGAGGAAAGTAAAATACCGACACCACCTCCTTGTCTATTGCCAGACCTAGGAGTGTGGCTGAAATGGAGACCCCCATGTGACAGTGCAGCAGTGGATGCTGTATCTGAAGTAGAGAGCCAGGTTTCTGTAAGAGCCAGAAGGTTAAGAGAGTGGGAGATAAAGAGATCATGGATAGAAGTGAGCTTGTTGCAAAATGGAGCGAGAGTTCCAGAGTGCACAAGTGAAGGGGGAGGGGTTTTTAGATGTAAGAGGAATGCGATTAAGGTTACCAGAGTTTAGTTTATAAAGTCTATTGAAAGGCACACAAGGATGTGAAAGGTTAGGAGGTTGTGAGGGACCAGGATTAGGGGAAATGTCGTCAGCAGCTAGTATGAGCAAGAGGGAGAGTGACATGAGATGAGAAGCAGATTTGCAGTAATGAGACTGTTGTTTAACTGAAGTGCAGGGGGAGAGAGAGTATTTAGGAAAAAGTAGAGTTCATGAGTACAAAAGTAAGGTGAGTATAAGAGAGATGGGCTAATGAACAGTGCAGGTGGAGAGGGAGAAGGAGTAACTGAGTAATGTAGTTTGTTGTAGAGACAAGAGGTAGCAAAAAGGAGTATGAAGATATTGAGCATTATTCTGAAAGTGGGAACCAAGTAAACACATAAGACACAGTGTTACAGCAGCACTTGCAAAAGGATACAATGAGATACATAAAACATATATATATATATATATATATTATATTTTACATTAACATTATCATATATATTATATAAATATAAATATAATTTAATAATAAAAATTACATTATTTTCTTTGTGAGGAACATAGGAATGTAATGCGCATTGGGGATCGGTTAAAGCGGTGTCGGGTTAGCGCATATAAAGAATTGCTAAATTCAATGCGCATTGTTGAAATATAAAATATTAAAACTTATTAATAAAAATTATAAACATTATTATACATACTGTTAAAAAATCTAAATATTCCATAGAATATCTATACTATAATCGCGTTTGTAATGTGTCCGTCACCAGTTGCGCACGCATCCTCAAAGGAATGTTGGCTGCGCAAGGCAACCAAAAGAATGTTGGCTGTGCGTACAGCCAAAAGAATCCACCTGGATGCAGCAAAGCTGTATCCCAGTGGATTCCGAAAATAGCAGGGTGGTGAAAGAATCTGCCATTTTCAGGATTCCACCTGGATGCAGCGTAGGCAAACAAAGCCTTTAAAAAAAAAACATGCAACCGCCCGCATGAAATAACTAAAACACACATAACCGCAGGAAATAAATAAAAAAAACAACCGCCCGCATGAAGTATTAAGAAAAAAAACGAACCACCCTCACGAAGTACAAAAAAAACCTAAACCTTAAATCGCTAAACTCCCACAACAGAAACTACCTAACCCTTACACTGCCAAAACCCCACAACGCCAACTAAATAAATTACAATATTAACCCCTAAACCGCCAAACCCAACAACTCCAACCAATTATACTATTAACCCCTAAACTGACAAACCGACACATCGCAATAAACCTAATTAAACCCTAAAGCCTACAACCCACCACATTGCAATAAACCAAATTAACCAAAAAACTAAAGAAGTCCTAAGGTTAGCCCACAAAGAGGAGGGGCGAAACGTGTCATGTCTGACGTTCCTTGTACCGGCAACTTTTGAAACAAGTTATTATTTCAAGGCCTATAGTGAAAATTGCTGTAAAATCTTCAAGGAGAATCAAGATTGCAAGCGTGAGTTCCAAGCTCAAGAAGCCTTGTTTGTTCCTGTGTTTGTTTCTGTGGAAGAGGAATTGCGATACTGGATTCTACAATACATAAAGGATGTCAGCTGTTTTTTTTTTGTTTGTTTTTTAATAATATTTTTTTATTGAGGTAACGAGAAATTACAACCAGAAATACAGAAAATATGTCGGAATATATATCTTAGTTTGAAGGATACATCTTTACAGTTTTCTTAAAGAGAATAAGTTTGGTCTAAACCTTCAAGATAGTGAAATTACAATGGTAGATGTCTTGTCTACTAGATATATATAGATATAGGCCTTAAGCATACAGAATAGCAAGATCATCATAGAGTCGCATTAGGGACCTGTGTGTGGAAGATGTAGAAAGCTGGGACATATTATAACACAACCTCTTTTTATAACCTTTGACTAAATGAAAATAATGATGATGAGCCCCCATTTACTATGGAGTTCTTATAACAGTTTGTCTACTTTAACTACGTCAGGGTAAAATGGGGGTTAATATAAGGGTTTTATTTGGGGGATGGGGATTTCAGCGGGCCAGAGCCGCTCCAAGTGGGGAAGGTGGGGGGGGGGGAGCGGAGCCTGTTAGAGTAATGGTCTGGTCTGGTGGAGCTTTGGGGTCTCTAGGTTTAGTGTCCTGAAGAAAATACATATAGGGGGATGAGTTAATGTAAGCTATATACATGTAAACAGGCGAGGCTATAGTAAATGACCTCAAAATAGCCTATCCCTGCATGACTATGAATAAATAATATGCTAAATCTCCTGTAGGGCGATATTAGGAGCTTGAGTTAAAACTTGTTGTCAAATGTAAGTTGTTTGCATTACCTAGGAAGTGTCCGGCCAAATATAATAAAGCCATATTTAGAGTTCAGAGTACATTATAGTGTCAACATTTCTGCAATAAGGCGTGACATACCAATATAGTATAAAAACTGGATATCACACGTAAAATTTTACAAACGGCTAAAACTTTAACATATACTGGATTACTATAGATAAGGTAAACCTTAGAACATAGTATAAGCAATGCCAGTAATCTGGCTGGTTGTTAATCTGTATTTATGTGGGGTAGTTGTCAGTGTCTAGCTTGATAGTACAGGCTAATAGTTAAAATAAAGCATGCTCAGCTGCCTCAAAGATTGCTTGACTATTAATAAGGGATAATGTAACATAACTTCTCTGACTACTTAATATATAGTGAAATAATAATATAGATATCCAATATATACACCTTGGTATAAGATTAATATCAGCTTAAAATATTAAACAAAGATAGCTTGGTAGTGACTAAATGAGAAGGGGCTGTCCGTTTCAAACCATTAACAGGAGGGTTTAACAAGATATGCCCGATAGAGACACAATATGATGTGACGTAGATCTCCAAACACCTAGACAACAAGTATCAGTGATAGGGTTAGGGTTACTTAATAAGCTTGAGTTAAACTTGTCAAATGTAAGTCATTTGCATTGCCTAGGAAGTGTCCAGCCAAATATAATAAAGCCATATTTAGAGTTCAGAGTACATTATTGTGTAGACATTTCTGCAATAAGGCGTGACATACCAATATAGTATATAGTGTAAGAACTAGGTATCACACATGTAAACTTTTACAAACGGCTAAAGCTTTAACATATACTGGATTACTATAGATAAGGTAAACCTTAGAACATAGTATCATTGCACATCCATGGAACCAACATATGCATTCTAGATAAAGAGCTCTAACTAACTTGAGGAACATAAGCAATGCCAGTAATCTGGCTGGTTGTTACTCTGCATTTATGTGGGGTATTTGTCAGTGTCTAGCTTGATAGTGCAGGCTAATAGTTAAAATAAAGCATGCTCAGCTGCCTCAAAGATTGCTTGACTATTAATAAGGGATGGTATAACATAACTCCCCTGTCTACTGACTACTTAATATATAGTGAAATAATAATATGAATATCCAATATATACACCTTGGTATAAGATTAATATCAACCTAAAATATTAAACAAAGATAGCTTGGTAGTGATTAAATGAGAAGGGGCTGTATGTGTCAAACCATTAACAGAAGGGTTTAACAAGATATGCCCGATAGAGACACAATATGATGTAACGTAGATCTCCAAACACATAAACAATAAGTATCAATGATAGGGTTAGGATTACTTAATAAACAATCTAAAGAGAGAACACCCTAAATTAAGGGTTAATAAGATGTACATGAAAAAGACACAGTGTATTGTAACATAGATAGAAAAAGAAAAATGACAGCTCAAGGGTCCTGAGAGACGATTTAGGCTGCTGCATGTATCTTTAGAAGCTGTCCTTTATCCTATGCCCGTAACCAATTTTAAGCCAGCGTTTAACGGCTGCAGTAAAGTGAAGGGGCTGAGTGACCAGGCAGAAAAGTTCTGTGGCAGACCACTGTGGTACTGGATTGGGGAATCCCAGACATCTGTCCCTTCATAAGGTAGAAACTGTAGGTCAACTCCGCAAATCAACTCACATGATGTTGTTTCCATGGAGTCTTCTAGGTATACGCACCGCTCCGGATCAGCGGCTATCTCAGAGCCCAGCATAATAGGTTCAGGATCCGGCGTTCTCAGGCTATCTCGCAGTTCCTCCTTGTTCGGTATGTGCTGATATCTAAATGCTCTTACCGGAGCAGTAGTTGCTTTCAGGGAAACAGGAATTTCTGAGTCATAAAGGGACTGCGAACGGGTAGCTATGTTGGGATCTGATCTGTCGCCGCCATCTTGCCTGTTGCATGGGGTGGAGAACTGCTCAGAGAGCTGCGTGAGTAACAAGTTCATTGCTGAAAAATGATCCTCCAGGCTCCCACTAACCTGCTCCTCGAACTTGTGGAGTGCAGCCTCCATATCCATTTGGTAAGTATTAAGAGGAGGGTTATTCAGAATTAGGATGACTTATATCCTCACTGTCTCTGCAGATAAATTAGGCTCCAGGCCGCGATGTCCCTTGGAGGGCTTAAAAGTCAATAGATTGAGGATTCGCTCATCAAGGGGTTAACAGACGTGGTCACTCACAGCTTCCAAGTAATTTAAAGGTCCGGGTCATTATGGCATTGTATGGTTATCCATCTTCAATGAATTTTAGTAGAGGAGCTCCATGTACACACGTCTACTCTCCTTGCAGGCAAACTCCGCCCCTCGGATGTCAGCTGTTTTGATTGCTGTGTTTGCTGCAGCCCAGCACAAATGGTTGGTTTGTTTGTATCAAGTAGATGATCCGCAACAAAGGAAAAACAGGAACAGTACCGCTAGATGTGGTGAGGCTTCTTTAACATAGCTTGCTACTCTTTCCTGTAAGTGATATGATACAATTGTAGCAAGCTTTTACGGTCCTCAAGAACTCTGACGGAGCGTGTGTTACACACTAAGTGATCCAAACGGACGGTCCATATAATATATGCTGTTTGTATTTTACATTTGTTTGCTACTTTGTGCAATTTTGTGCACACTTATTAAGGCATAAGGAAAGCAGATTTCAGTGAGCGTATTTTTTACACTGATGTGCTCACTATATCTTTATACAAATTTAGTCTATGTCACCCCTGGCCTGATAATACTTGTTACATGTATGTTTATATATATGTTTTTACAAGACTTTGACTCATTTAGTGAATTAGGTGTCGTGGACAGCTGTGGAGAGAATTTAATAAAACCACTTTTTCTTTATGGGATTTGAGTGCTGCCTTGTCATTCTTTAAATAACCACATACATACTGGTTGTTTCTTCCTTTTTATTTTTTATTAAACCTAATTAACCTATTAACTCCTAAACTGCCAACACCACACAATGCAAATAACTAATTTAATTACTCATGCTTTGGTTTGTAAAGCACTTTTATTGCTCTTGAGAAAGACGGCTGGGACCGTTGAAACGCTTTTGCGTTGAGCCAAATAAAGACAAACTTTTTTACTGAATCTGTGATATTGTCTTTTCATATTGGGAAGGAGCCGGTAACCTGCAATATACACTGTGAGTAGATATTCACCTTTGTATGGTGTATTGTCTGATATTTCAGCACCACTATTTTGCACCTAGAGTTATACAACCGAGGAAGGAAAGGAAGATACCAACGACTGATACGAGCTGAACCAGCGCCTCCAGCTAGCACACCTTTAATTACTAAGCCCCTTAACCTAACACCCCCTAAATTAACCTCAATTACCACTAAATTACAATTAAAATAAAATGTCTAACATTAAATTAGAAAAAATAAATTTAACATTACAAAAAATAAAAAATTTTAACATTACAGAAAAAAATTAACAAAATTATCAAAAATTACAAAAATTAAACCTAATCCCTATGAAAATAAAAAAGCCCCCCCATAAAAAAACACCCCCTAATCTAAACTACCAATAGCCCTTAAAATTGCGTTTTGTAGTACATTGCCCTAAGTTAAACAGCTCTTTTATGTTTAAAAAATACTAAGTCCCCCCTAACAGTAAAAAACCCCACCCACCAAACCCCCCAAAATGAAAAAACCTAAACTACCCATAGCCCCAAAGGGGCATTTGTATGGGCATTGCCCTTAAAAGGGCATTTAGCTCTTTTACTGCACTTAAAAAGGCATTCAGCTCTTTTAAAAGCCCATTAAATCCCTAAATGATTTAATTGGCATTCAGCTATTTTAAAAGCCCATTAAATCCCTAAATCTTAAAAATAACCCCCACCAAAAAATTAAAAAATCCTAAATCTAACCCCCAAATAGGTACTCACTGTTCCTGAAGTCCAGTAGAGAAGGTTCTTCTAGGTTGCTCCATCATCTTCTAGCCTCATCCGGAGTGCAGAGTAAATGTGGTGCGTAGCGGAGGTATGGAGCTGGCTTTCCTGATGCACGGATCCTCAGCGGCGGTTCTCATCGGTGTTCTCATCAGCAGTACTCAGCGGTGTGGAGCTCCTCTTCATGCGATCGTCTGCCGCACACTGAAAATTAAATGCAAGGTACCCCATATTTATTGGGGTACCTTGCATTCCAATTGGCTGAAATTTTGAAATCAGCCAATAGGATGAAAGCTACTAAAATCTTATTGGCTGATTTGAACAGCCAATAGGATTTCAGTAGCTCTAATCCTATTGGCTGATTTCAGCCAATAGGAATGCAAGGTACCCCAAATTGAATGCGGTACCTTGCATTCAATCTTCAGTGTACGAAGGACATCGGATGAAGAGTAGCCTCCACGCCGCTGAGAAATGCCACCGCCTCCAATGACTGCCGACCTTTGAGGACCGCCGCTAAGGATCCACGCATCGGGAAGACAGCTCCGCACCTCCGCTCCACGCCATCTTTGTTCCGGATGAAGATAGAAGATGATGGAACCGACTGGGAGAAGACCTTCTCCGCCGGACTTCAGGAACTGTGAGTACCTATTTGTTGTTTAGTCTTAGGCTTTTTTTTATTTTTTTGGGGGGTTTAGGGTTTTTTAGGCTGATAGCCCTTTTAAGGGCAGTAAAAGAGCTGAATGCCCAATTAAGGGCAATGCCCATACAAATGCCCCTTATGGGGCAATGGGTAGTTTAGGCTTTTCTTAGTGTTTTTTTTTATATTGGGGGATTTTGTGGGTGGGGGGTTTTACTGTTAGGGGTAATTGGTATTTTTTTTGGGGTAAAAGAGCTGTTTAACTTAGGGCAATGTCCTATAAAAGCCATTTCAAGGGCTATTGGTAGTTTAGTATTGGATTAGGGGGTGTTTTTATTTTTGGAGGGATTTTTTATAGGGGAATTAGTTTAGGTTTAATTATTTTTATTTTGGATAGCATTGTTTATTTTTTTCTGTAATTTTACATTTTTTATTTTGTTAAATTTTAGCTTTGGGTTTTATAGTTTTTTGTTTTTTTGTTTTTTTTTAAATAGACTGCCCTCTGGGCAGGCTTATCGCGAGAGAGAGAGATGAGAGAGAGATTTTACTGTGTTTATAATTTTTAATAATTTTCATTTATATTTAATATTTCAGTAACACGCAATAAAGTTAGCAATTGCAGTGGGGACACAGTGGGATTCTGGCTGTTTGCTATAGGCTCTCGCTCCCTACAGTAGTCACGTAACATACGTGTAAACCCTTATCTAACTGAAACAATATTTGTTATTGCAATGGTGGCTCCAAGGGCATACCTTTTCATTTGGGTGTAAAATATTTAACAGCAATAATCATTTCTCAGTGTCTAGCTATATTGCACACCAAGTGCCTGTTGCCTATACTTTTATTAGTATACCATCTGTATTACATATATCGTAGTACGATGTACCCCTTATCTAACTGAAATGATATTGTTATTGCAGTGGGGGCACCAAAAAAAAAAAAAAAAGCTAGTAGCTAAACATTGTTAGTCGGATAGAGTGTACTATGTTTCCAGCAGCCTCCACCACCACCACCAGTAGTACCACTGCCACCAGCACCCTCACTACCAGTTCAGAGTATGAGGCCTATTTAACAACGGCTTTGCAGACCTGATCCGACAGTGCGGATCAGGTCCGCAAGACCTTGCTGAATACGGCGAGCAATACGCTCTCCGTATTCAGCATTGCACCAGCAGCTCACAAGAGCTGCTGGTGCAACGCCGCCCCCTGCAGATTCGCAGCCAATCGGCCATCAGCAGGGGGTGTCAATCAACCCGATCGGGTTGAATTGTGGCGATTCCTGTCCGCCTGCTCAGAGCAGGTAGACAGGGTTATGGAGCAGCGGTCTTTAGACTGCTGCTTCATAACTGCTGTTTCTGGCGAGCCTGCAGGCTCGCCAGAAACACGGGGCATCAAGCTCTATATGGAGCTTGATAGATAGGCCCCTATGTGTCTACTTCTACCTGGCTAATGAGCAGAAGTGAGACAGCAACTGTTGCCTCTGCTTTACAGAGTCAAATATAATTTTCAAGGCCATAATCTGCTGCTCCAGCTCAAACATCAAGAGCAGCAGCAGTTGTGGCAACAGCAGCAGGGTTATCTTCAGCATCCGATGGCCACTGTATCCATGGGACTCTAGGCATGTGTTTGTCCTCCTTCTTCCTTGGAGTTGTATTTATGAGGTTTATGTACTGTTATACTTACCTAGTTTAGTAAGTCTGCTACCTACTGCTGCCACTCTTGCTACTTCTTGCTCTGTGATGGTCATCTCCTCCTCCTCCTCCCTTAGAGGTGTATTTATGAGGTTTATGTACTGAGAGGCCATCTAGTTCAGTATGACTGCAGCTGCCACTCTTGCTCATGCCCTTCCTTGTGGTCATCATCACTTAATTTAGAAAATGTTTGCAAACTGTTGGCCACTATGCAAAAGGGCCTCTAAGCACATTATTCCTCCTCCCTTGAAGGTGTATTTTTGAGATTTGCGTATTAGAGGCCTATTTAGTACAGTAAGTCTGCTGGCGCATCTGCTCCTCAAGCCCTTCTCAGAATTGAGTCTCCAAAGATAACTATTAACTGCAAACTTGTATGGAGCAGATGTGTGAGAAAGTGAGGAACGTGGATACTTCAGCATGAGGGAGTTGAAAATAAAAAAAAATAAGATGGTACAGAAAGGTTACAATGGAATGAAGTGAAAAGTTAGAAGAGGGGGAGACAATAAGTTGGTGGGAAACGTTAGTACTAGTGAATCATTAATATTACTGCTGTAATTACCAGATGTCAATACCTTTATTTCTATATACAGTATATCTATATATGATCTATAGAAAGATAGAAACAGATATATAAAAATAAAAATAAAGTTTTATTCTATGTGAAGAAAAATTTAAATGTAAAATATTCATAACTACCTTCGGCTTTAGCGCAGTTAGTCCAAAGTGGTGTCGGGTTAGCGTGCGAGCGATAAGTGTTAGTTTTTTTTTTATAGTTTAAAACAGTGCACTCTATTGAAGTCTATGGGGAGAAGAAGTTAACACGGTAGTGATATCCGAAGTCCGGATGTTATTGATGTTGAGCGGAGTTAGTGTGGGAGTGGAAAAATCCATTAATGCTCCACTTGTAATCTGGTACATAGTGTATATATATATATATATATATATATATATATATATATAATTACACACACACATATAACCGTTTCCAAAATTCAGACTTTTACATTAATATTTTATTCAAAAATAAAATTATTAATCATTACCCCAACAGTAAGTCCCAATCTTATCTGCCTAAATCTTTGGTTTATTTTTTATGTTCTAAACGCAAATGATAGTCTATATTTACAGTACTATATTATCTTTGTGATTGTACTATGTATACATAAGTATTAAACATTAAACACGGGGGGCATCATTTTATTGCAGGGGGCTGGGGGCATAATTTATTGCAGGGGTGTTGGGGGCATCATTTTAATGCAGGTGCATCATTTTTTGCAGGGGGACTGGGGGCATCATTTTATTGCAGGGGGCTTGGGGCATCATTTAATTGCAGGGGGCTCAGGGCATCATTTTATTGCAGGGGACTGGGGCATCATTTTATTGCTGGGAGCATCATTTTATTGCAGGGGTGCTGTGGGCATCATTTTATTGCAGGGGGCTGGGATATCATTTTATTGCAGGGGGGCTGGGGGAATCATTTATTGCTGGGGGCATCATTTTATTGAAGGGGGCTGGTGGAATCATTTATTGCAGGGGGACTGTGGGAATCATTTAATGATGGGGGGCTGGGGCATAATTTATTATGGGGGGGCTGGGAGCATCATTTTATTGCAGGGGAACTGGGGGAACCATTTATTACTGAGAGGCATAATTTATTACAGGGGGGCTGGGGGCATTATTTATGGCTGGGGCATCATTTCATTGCAGGGGGCTGGGGGATCATTTATTGCAAGGGGGTTGGGGCATCATTTTATTGCAGGGGGGCTGGGGGAATCATTTATTGCAGGTGGGCTGGGGGTATCATTTTATTGCAGGGGGGTATAATTTATTACAGGGGGGCTGGGGGCATCATTTATTGCAGGGGGCTAGGGGCATATACTGTGCATATATAAACATGTATTGTGTGTGCAGACCTTTTGTAATGAGGTGCTTAAGTGCTGATATATACTGTGCATATATAAACATGTATTGCGTGTGCAGACCATTTGTAATGAGGTGCTTAAGTGCTGATATATACTGTACATATATAAACATGTTTTGGACTAGTTAATGATTTTAAAATATTATATTAGCCTAAAGCCTTTTATCTGCTGAACTAGAAAGCCGTGGTCTTATAAATAAATACAAGTCTGTAACTGTGTGACAAGCAGTTTAGAAATGGTCTAGCCTTAACATTACAACAAATAAAATCTAAAATTAAACAAAATAACAAAACCTAACATTACAGTGTGCAGCGGACGATCGGATGAAGAGGAGCCTCCATGTCAGATGTCCGCACCGCCTCAGCTCCGCGATCCCTGGATGAAGATTGAAGATGGCTCCGTGACACTGGGATGAAGATTGAAGATGGACCCGCTTGGATGAAGACCTTCACCGCCGGACTTCAGGAATGGTGAGTACCTATTTCGAGGTTAGTGTTAGGTTTTTTTTGGGTGGATTTTTTTTTTTTAGATGAAGGCTTTTTTTTTATTTTTTTTTATGAGCAGTAAAAGAGCTGATTGCCCATACAAATGCCCCTTTAGGAGTAATGGGTAGCTTAGTTTTTTATAGTTAGGTCTTTTTTATTTTAGGGGTTGGGTGTGTGGGGTTATACTGTAAGGGGTTAATTTGTATTTTTTTTTTAAGTAAAAGAGCTGTTAAACTTAGGGCAATGCCCTATAAAAGACCATTTTAAGGGCTATTGGTAGTTTTGTGTTAGATTAGGGGGTGTTTTTATTTTGGGGTGGCTTTTTTTGTTTTTATAGGGGTATAAGATTAGGTTTAAAAATTTTTATTTTGGTTAATTAAGTTTATTATTTTCTGTAATATTAAATTTTTTATTTTTCGGAATTTTAGAGCTTGTTATTTTGTGTAATGTAAGGTTTTGTTATTTTGTTTAATTTTAGATTTTTTTATTTTTTGTAATGTTAGTTTTTTGGGGGGTGTTCATAGTATTAGGATTTTTTTATTTTGTAATTTAGGTTTTTTAGTTTTGGTATCTTATGTTTTAAAATAGTAATGTTAGGTTTATTTATAGTTTAAAGGGATATGAAACCCAAAAATGTTCTTTCATGATTCAGATAGAGAATACAATTTTAAACAACTTTCTAATTTACTTATATTATCTAATTTGTTTCATTCTCTTGGTATCATTTGTTGAAAGAGCAGCAATGCACTAGTGGTTTCTAACTGAGACATGGGTGAGCCAATGGCAATCGCTATATAGATGCAGCTACCAATCAGCAGCTAGAACCTAGGTTCTTTGCTGCTTCGAGTCCTGAGCTTGCCAAGATAAACATTCCAGCAAAGGATAACAAGAGAAGGAAGCAAATAAAATAATAGAAGTAAATTGGAAAGTTGTTTAAAATGTTATTTTCTATCTGAATAATGAAAGAGTTTTTTGGGAAGCAAAATATGTTTCTAAACCAATCAAAACAATTTAAAAAAACTGTACAGTGGTATTGTATTATGTAAAGAGATAGGCAATTTATGACAAGTCTGGAATATTATTCCTTATCTGTTAACTGGCACAGTCAGTGGGTTCAGTCCCAAACTTCGTAGCAGTGTCGTATTGGGCCACCAGGATGCTGGGACTTTTCCCGGTGGGCCACTGCAGCTGGGCTGGCTGACATGCAGGCTGTCAAATTAAAGCATCATCCATTCCAGCATAATATATGCGGTGTTCAATTTGTAAATGTGTCCGGCACTTTTTTCCCCCTCCCTGATGCCTCCCCCTCGCTCACATGCTGTGTAAACAGTGAAAATTATATACAGTGTATATACATTTTACTGTTAACTACTTTATGACTAGTTCCTCAGTGCAGTGGGAGACCGGAGGTCACGTTAGTCCAGTGAGAAACTAAAAGGAAATTTATCAGTGAGGAATTATTTCCCCCTGCAGGCAGAGGCAGAGCAGCAGTAAATTATTTAGCAGAATATAAAAACAACCACGCGGCAACGCTTTGTAGTAAGCACTGTTGCAGAAGGAAAACAAAAATTATGATTTATGTTCCAGTGCCCTAAACTATCTCTCATTGCTCTTGATTTAACCTGAAAAGGTTTATAAGACATATTCTATGTAAACACTCCAGCTCTGTATTTATTGCCTCAGCTAGTGTATGCTCCAAATTGCAAGTATCCACACTTTCAACACTATATACGGTATATATACACACATACATATATATATATACATACATACATACATATTTTTATATATATATATATATATATATAATTATATATATACACACACACATATATATATATATATATATAAATCAATGTAAATATTTGCATAGGAAATTAGGACATCTAAGCAAGTATCCCCGCTTGCTTTCCCCCAGAAATTCTTAATATGCAATGTTTCCAATGCACAAGAGAATTGTGGGTAAGATATGCAAATTAGGTATGCAAATTCTCAGTTTTTTTGCTTCAAAAATACTGTTTTAACACAGCGATCCTTTTAAACAGGAATATGACAGCAAACCAGAAATCACTCACTAGACAGCCTGTTTCGTTCATTTTAGAACTCATCAGTAGGAGATAGATTTCTGGTTGCTGCATTGGAAAAGCTATTTTCATGGTTAAACCAAAATTCATTAAAATTATGGGGGGGGGGGGAGATAAAAAACTGAAATTAAAATCCTCCATGTCTCACAATTAAATCAATGTAAATATTTGCATAGGAAATTAGGACATCTAAGCAAGTATCCCGCTTGCTTTCCCCCAGAAATTCTTAATATGCAATGTTTCCAATGCACAAGAGAATTGTGGGTAAGATATGCAAATTAGGTATGCAAATATATATATATATATATATATATATATATATATATATGTGTAGAAAAAAGAGTTGTAAATCCTAAAGCGCAGACTGTATAAACTATTCAATAACAAATGTATCTTGTACAATACAATATAATAAGTCAAATAAACAAAACAAAAATTTAAATTAATATCGATAACCAAAAACGAATGCTTTAGTAGATACTCTAATAAATTTGAATAAATATTCCCATGCATAGACTAATATACGTATTACTGAATATAAAAAAAATGATATATACAATCTATTGACACACAAGAAATCAATTGAAATACAACAAATACAGAAATCTGAAGTACATAAACTTTTAAAATAAGTAAAAACAAAGTAAACCTAAAAGCACTGTGTATTTTTTTCAGTCCCCCTTGGGAGTCTACTTACACTTCTTAACCTCAATAGTATGAGGTAAGAGCCGCACAGCGTAGAGAGAGTCCCTCAGGAGCACTGTCAGAAAATTCCACCAATTGATTGAAGTGAGTCCGGTTCTGGAATCCGATTTTGGACGTGTTATATGAGAAAAGAGCAACACTAGTGCAACAACGTATAGATAAAAACACAGTCCCTTTATTAACAGTCAAATGCTCCAATGTTAAAACCTCAATATCATATGAGGTAATCGGTACACGTTAATATACAGATATAGTTTCATACGTCCTATCGTCTCTTGCCCTGCACCGGGTTCCAAAAGTCCAGAGTGCTAACAAACAGGTTAATCCTGAGGCGTTTTGAAGGAATTCACAAATACCACCTTCTTCCTCTGAGGATATTACATTATGTTAGTGGAAAGCTCACTTTAAACCAGAGGGGCGGCACGCCCCTTCCTTGTGGTTGATGTTGATTTGTTCTCAAGTTGCCAAATAGCGCTATCCTATTGGTTCCTCGTGTCACATGGTGATTCATTCAGTCTATTGGTTTTCAGTCTCACTATCAATGTGACGTAATCGTTATTGGGGAATATATATATATATTTATAAATATATACACATATATATATACATATATAGATATATATATATATACACACACATGCTCCTCTTGTAATACATACTCCGAACTAGATTCTGTGAAGAAAAAAAAAAAATCACAAAAAGAGGGCACTTCCTAGTGTAACACTGATGTCACGGTTGGGATACACAATTCTAGTTGAAGAACCATACTCACAAAAGTGGCAACACCCTATTGTGCTGAGTAGAAGATACTGGCTCTCGCTCCCTACAGTAGTCACGTAACATACGTGTAAACCCTTATCTAACTGAAACAATATTTGTTATTGCAATGGTGGCTCCAAGGGCATACCTTTTCATTTGGGTGTAAAATATTTAACAGCAATAATCATTTCTCAGTGTCTAGCTATATTGCACACCAAGTGCCTGTTGCCTATACTTTTATTAGTATACCATCTGTATTACATATATCGTAGTACGATGTACCCCTTATCTAACTGAAATGATATTGTTATTGCAGTGGGGGCACCAAAAAAAAAAAAAAAAGCTAGTAGCTAAACATTGTTAGTCGGATAGAGTGTACTATGTTTCCAGCAGCCTCCACCACCACCACCAGTAGTACCACTGCCACCAGCACCCTCACTACCAGTTCAGAGTATGAGGCCTATTTAACAACGGCTTTGCAGACCTGATCCGACAGTGCGGATCAGGTCCGCAAGACCTTGCTGAATACGGCGAGCAATACGCTCTCCGTATTCAGCATTGCACCAGCAGCTCACAAGAGCTGCTGGTGCAACGCCGCCCCCTGCAGATTCGCAGCCAATCGGCCATCAGCAGGGGGTGTCAATCAACCCGATCGGGTTGAATTGTGGCGATTCCTGTCCGCCTGCTCAGAGCAGGTAGACAGGGTTATGGAGCAGCGGTCTTTAGACTGCTGCTTCATAACTGCTGTTTCTGGCGAGCCTGCAGGCTCGCCAGAAACACGGGGCATCAAGCTCTATATGGAGCTTGATAGATAGGCCCCTATGTGTCTACTTCTACCTGGCTAATGAGCAGAAGTGAGACAGCAACTGTTGCCTCTGCTTTACAGAGTCAAATATAATTTTCAAGGCCATAATCTGCTGCTCCAGCTCAAACATCAAGAGCAGCAGCAGTTGTGGCAACAGCAGCAGGGTTATCTTCAGCATCCGATGGCCACTGTATCCATGGGACTCTAGGCATGTGTTTGTCCTCCTTCTTCCTTGGAGTTGTATTTATGAGGTTTATGTACTGTTATACTTACCTAGTTTAGTAAGTCTGCTACCTACTGCTGCCACTCTTGCTACTTCTTGCTCTGTGATGGTCATCTCCTCCTCCTCCTCCCTTAGAGGTGTATTTATGAGGTTTATGTACTGAGAGGCCATCTAGTTCAGTATGACTGCAGCTGCCACTCTTGCTCATGCCCTTCCTTGTGGTCATCATCACTTAATTTAGAAAATGTTTGCAAACTGTTGGCCACTATGCAAAAGGGCCTCTAAGCAGATTATTCCTCCTCCCTTGAAGGTGTATTTTTGAGATTTGCGTATTAGAGGCCTATTTAGTACAGTAAGTCTGCTGGCGCATCTGCTCCTCAAGCCCTTCTCAGAATTGAGTCTCCAAAGATAACTATTAACTGCAAACTTGTATGGAGCAGATGTGTGAGAAAGTGAGGAACGTGGATACTTCAGCATGAGGGAGTTGAAAATAAAAAAAAATAAGATGGTACAGAAAGGTTACAATGGAATGAAGTGAAAAGTTAGAAGAGGGGGAGACAATAAGTTGGTGGGAAACGTTAGTACTAGTGAATCATTAATATTACTGCTGTAATTACCAGATGTCAATACCTTTATTTCTATATACAGTATATCTATATATGATCTATAGAAAGATAGAAACAGATATATAAAAATAAAAATAAAGTTTTATTCTATGTGAAGAAAAATTTAAATGTAAAATATTCATAACTACCTTCGGCTTTAGCGCAGTTAGTCCAAAGTGGTGTCGGGTTAGCGTGCGAGCGAAAAGTGTTAGTTTTTTTTTATAGTTTAAAACAGTGCACTCTATTGAAGTCTATGGGGAGAAGAAGTTAACACGGTAGTGATATCCGAAGTCCGGATGTTATTGATGTTGAGCGCAGTTAGTGTGGGAGTGGAAAAATCCATTAATGCTCCACTTGTAATCTGGTACATAGTGTATATATATATATATATATATATATATATATATATATATATATATATATATAATTACACACACACATATAACCGTTTCCAAAATTCAGACTTTTACATTAATATTTTATTCAAAAATAAAATTATTAATCATTACCCCAACAGTAAGTCCCAATCTTATCTGCCTAAATCTTTGGTTTATTTTTTATGTTCTAAACGCAAATGATAGTCTATATTTACAGTACTATATTATCTTTGTGATTGTACTATGTATACATAAGTATTAAACATTAAACACGGGGGGCATCATTTTATTGCAGGGGGCTGGGGGCATAATTTATTGCAGGGGTGTTGGGGGCATCATTTTAATGCAGGTGCATCATTTTTTGCAGGGGGACTGGGGGCATCATTTTATTGCAGGGGGCTTGGGGCATCATTTAATTGCAGGGGGCTCAGGGCATCATTTTATTGCAGGGGACTGGGGCATCATTTTATTGCTGGGAGCATCATTTTATTGCAGGGGTGCTGTGGGCATCATTTTATTGCAGGGGGCTGGGATATCATTTTATTGCAGGGGGGCTGGGGGAATCATTTATTGCTGGGGGCATCATTTTATTGAAGGGGGCTGGTGGAATCATTTATTGCAGGGGGACTGTGGGAATCATTTAATGATGGGGGGCTGGGGCATAATTTATTATGGGGGGGGCTGGGAGCATCATTTTATTGCAGGGGAACTGGGGGAACCATTTATTACTGAGAGGCATAATTTATTACAGGGGGGCTGGGGGCATTATTTATGGCTGGGGCATCATTTCATTGCAGGGGGCTGGGGGATCATTTATTGCAAGGGGGTTGGGGCATCATTTTATTGCAGGGGGGCTGGGGGAATCATTTATTGCAGGTGGGCTGGGGGTATCATTTTATTGCAGGGGGGTATAATTTATTACAGGGGGGCTGGGGGCATCATTTATTGCAGGGGGCTAGGGGCATATACTGTGCATATATAAACATGTATTGTGTGTGCAGACCTTTTGTAATGAGGTGCTTAAGTGCTGATATATACTGTGCATATATAAACATGTATTGTGTGTGCAGACCATTTGTAATGAGGTGCTTAAGTGCTGATATATACTGTACATATATAAACATGTTTTGGACTAGTTAATGATTTTAAAATATTATATTAGCCTAAAGCCTTTTATCTGCTGAACTAGAAAGCCGTGGTCTTATAAATAAATACAAGTCTGTAACTGTGTGACAAGCAGTTTAGAAATGGTCTAGCCTTAACATTACAACAAATAAAATCTAAAATTAAACAAAATAACAAAACCTAACATTACAGTGTGCAGCGGACGATCGGATGAAGAGGAGCCTCCATGTCAGATGTCCGCACCGCCTCAGCTCCGCGATCCCTGGATGAAGATTGAAGATGGCTCCGTGACACTGGGATGAAGATTGAAGATGGACCCGCTTGGATGAAGACCTTCACCGCCGGACTTCAGGAATGGTGAGTACCTATTTCGAGGTTAGTGTTAGGTTTTTTTTGGGTGGATTTTTTTTTTTTAGATGAAGGCTTTTTTTTTATTTTTTTTTATGAGCAGTAAAAGAGCTGATTGCCCATACAAATGCCCCTTTAGGAGTAATGGGTAGCTTAGTTTTTTATAGTTAGGTCTTTTTTATTTTAGGGGTTGGGTGTGTGGGGTTATACTGTAAGGGGTTAATTTGTATTTTTTTTTTAAGTAAAAGAGCTGTTAAACTTAGGGCAATGCCCTATAAAAGACCATTTTAAGGGCTATTGGTAGTTTTGTGTTAGATTAGGGGGTGTTTTTATTTTGGGGTGGCTTTTTTTGTTTTTATAGGGGTATAAGATTAGGTTTAAAATTTTTTATTTTGGTTAATTAAGTTTATTATTTTCTGTAATATTAAATTTTTTATTTTTCGGAATTTTAGAGCTTGTTATTTTGTGTAATGTAAGGTTTTGTTATTTTGTTTAATTTTAGATTTTTTTATTTTTTGTAATGTTAGTTTTTTGGGGGGTGTTCATAGTATTAGGATTTTTTTATTTTGTAATTTAGGTTTTTTAGTTTTGGTATCTTATGTTTTAAAATAGTAATGTTAGGTTTATTTATAGTTTAAAGGGATATGAAACCCAAAAATGTTCTTTCATGATTCAGATAGAGAATACAATTTTAAACAACTTTCTAATTTACTTATATTATCTAATTTGTTTCATTCTCTTGGTATCATTTGTTGAAAGAGCAGCAATGCACTAGTGGTTTCTAACTGAGACATGGGTGAGCCAATGGCAATCGCTATATAGATGCAGCTACCAATCAGCAGCTAGAACCTAGGTTCTTTGCTGCTTCGAGTCCTGAGCTTGCCAAGATAAACATTCCAGCAAAGGATAACAAGAGAAGGAAGCAAATAAAATAATAGAAGTAAATTGGAAAGTTGTTTAAAATGTTATTTTCTATCTGAATAATGAAAGAGTTTTTTGGGAAGCAAAATATGTTTCTAAACCAATCAAAACAATTTAAAAAAACTGTACAGTGGTATTGTATTATGTAAAGAGATAGGCAATTTATGACAAGTCTGGAATATTATTCCTTATCTGTTAACTGGCACAGTCAGTGGGTTCAGTCCCAAACTTCGTAGCAGTGTCGTATTGGGCCACCAGGATGCTGGGACTTTTCCCGGTGGGCCACTGCAGCTGGGCTGGCTGACATGCAGGCTGTCAAATTAAAGCGTCATCCATTCCAGCATAATATGTGCGGTGTTCAATTTGTAAATGTGTCCGGCACTTTTTTCCCCCTCCCTGATGCCTCCCCCTCGCTCACATGCTGTGTAAACAGTGAAAATTATATACAGTGTATATACATTTTACTGTTAACTACTTTATGACTAGTTCCTCAGTGCAGTGGGAGACCGGAGGTCACGTTAGTCCAGTGAGAAACTAAAAGGAAATTTATCAGTGAGGAATTATTTCCCCCTGCAGGCAGAGGCAGAGCAGCAGTAAATTATTTAGCAGAATATAAAAACAACCACGCGGCAACGCTTTGTAGTAAGCACTGTTGCAGAAGGAAAACAAAAATTATGATTTATGTTCCAGTGCCCTAAACTATCTCTCATTGCTCTTGATTTAACCTGAAAAGGTTTATAAGACATATTCTATGTAAACACTCCAGCTCTGTATTTATTGCCTCAGCTAGTGTATGCTCCAAATTGCAAGTATCCACACTTTCAACACTATATACGGTATATATACACACATACATATATATATATACATACATACATACATATTTTTATATATATATATATATATAATTATATATATACACACACACATATATATATATATATATATAAATCAATGTAAATATTTGCATAGGAAATTAGGACATCTAAGCAAGTATCCCCGCTTGCTTTCCCCCAGAAATTCTTAATATGCAATGTTTCCAATGCACAAGAGAATTGTGGGTAAGATATGCAAATTAGGTATGCAAATTCTCAGTTTTTTTGCTTCAAAAATACTGTTTTAACACAGCGATCCTTTTAAACAGGAATATGACAGCAAACCAGAAATCACTCACTAGACAGCCTGTTTCGTTCATTTTAGAACTCATCAGTAGGAGATAGATTTCTGGTTGCTGCATTGGAAAAGCTATTTTCATGGTTAAACCAAAATTCATTAAAATTATGGGGGGGGGGGGGAGATAAAAAACTGAAATTAAAATCCTCCATGTCTCACAATTAAATCAATGTAAATATTTGCATAGGAAATTAGGACATCTAAGCAAGTATCCCGCTTGCTTTCCCCCAGAAATTCTTAATATGCAATGTTTCCAATGCACAAGAGAATTGTGGGTAAGATATGCAAATTAGGTATGCAAATATATATATATATATATATATATGTGTAGAAAAAAGAGTTGTAAATCCTAAAGCGCAGACTGTATAAACTATTCAATAACAAATGTATCTTGTACAATACAATATAATAAGTCAAATAAACAAAACAAAAATTTAAATTAATATCGATAACCAAAAACGAATGCTTTAGTAGATACTCTAATAAATTTGAATAAATATTCCCATGCATAGACTAATATACGTATTACTGAATATAAAAAAAATGATATATACAATCTATTGACACACAAGAAATCAATTGAAATACAACAAATACAGAAATCTGAAGTACATAAACTTTTAAAATAAGTAAAAACAAAGTAAACCTAAAAGCACTGTGTATTTTTTTCAGTCCCCCTTGGGAGTCTACTTACACTTCTTAACCTCAATAGTATGAGGTAAGAGCCGCACAGCGTAGAGAGAGTCCCTCAGGAGCACTGTCAGAAAATTCCACCAATTGATTGAAGTGAGTCCGGTTCTGGAATCCGATTTTGGACGTGTTATATGAGAAAAGAGCAACACTAGTGCAACAACGTATAGATAAAAACACAGTCCCTTTATTAACAGTCAAATGCTCCAATGTTAAAACCTCAATATCATATGAGGTAATCGGTACACGTTAATATACAGATATAGTTTCATACGTCCTATCGTCTCTTGCCCTGCACCGGGTTCCAAAAGTCCAGAGTGCTAACAAACAGGTTAATCCTGAGGCGTTTTGAAGGAATTCACAAATACCACCTTCTTCCTCTGAGGATATTACATTATGTTAGTGGAAAGCTCACTTTAAACCAGAGGGGCGGCACGCCCCTTCCTTGTGGTTGATGTTGATTTGTTCTCAAGTTGCCAAATAGCGCTATCCTATTGGTTCCTCGTGTCACATGGTGATTCATTCAGTCTATTGGTTTTCAGTCTCACTATCAATGTGACGTAATCGTTATTGGGGAATATATATATATATTTATAAATATATACACATATATATATACATATATAGATATATATATATATACACACACATGCTCCTCTTGTAATACATACTCCGAACTAGATTCTGTGAAGAAAAAAAAAAAATCACAAAAAGAGGGCACTTCCTAGTGTAACACTGATGTCACGGTTGGGATACACAATTCTAGTTGAAGAACCATACTCACAAAAGTGGCAACACCCTATTGTGCTGAGTAGAAGATACTGGAATCTCTCAGTGTCCAAACTCACTGATCCTTGGTACAGGATAATACTCATTTTTGTAGCTCCTGATAACAGCTCAGGACATAAGGGGCTCAGGCTTCCAGTACGATGATTAAAAGTTTTAATAAAATTACAACAATAAAAACTGAGGGTGTAACAACAACCCTAAGTATATAAAAACAATGCGTGAGAACAGTTGCAACACGTCTCTCAGCTATACTAGCTGTTTCATCAGTTAGCGGGTGTTAGGTTTGGTGGGTGTTAAGTTTAGGGGTTAATAGTTTAATTTAGTTTGTCGCAATGTGGGGGGCCAGCGGTTTAGGGGTTAATAGGTTTACTTAGTTTTGGCGATGCAGGGGGATGGCGGATTAGGGATTAATACTTTAATTTAGATAGTCGCGATGTGGGTGGGCAGCAGATTAATGGTTAATAGATTGATTAGGTGTTAGTGATGTGGGGATGGTGGATTAGGAGTTAATACTTTAATTTTGGAAGTTGCGATGTGGGTGGCATATTAGGGGTTAATAGGTTTATTATAGTATTTTCAATGTGGGGGATGGCAGTTTATGGGTTAATAGGTAGTTTATGGGTGTTAGTGTACATTGTAACATATTTTTTATGTTTTGTAAAACTTTTTTGTTTCTCAAAATTCATAACTACTGGTCTTTGATTGCGGAATAGATTGTTGCGATATAGGCTATAACGATCACGTTAAAGCCGTAACGCGTGACTTGTAATAACGGTGAAATGACCATTCCGCACTCAAAGGCCATTTATTTAACGGTAAAGCCATACCGCACAACTTGTACTCTCCCTCATTGTGAGATCCAAACTATTCTGAAATCCAAACCTTTTCTGGTTCCAAGCAATGTGTGTGTGTATTCCTCTTTGAAGAAACAGGCCCAAAACCAACCTCAGAGGTATCTGTTGCAAAAAAAAAAGAATTCTTTATCGAGATCAGGAATTTAAGATTTTAACTTTACAGCAAGTTCAGGACAGTGTAAGCGAACAAAAGCCTACTCATGTCATGAGTCTACCTACACATTGAATTTTCTTAACTAATGCTTAACTGGGCAGCTAGCCTGGTATCGGTCAGTACTTCCCAAACTGAAGTTGAAAATACAAAACAAAATTGCCTCAGCAGTTTCTCCCAGATTTTTTTCCATCTCCCTTTCTTTCATTTTAGGTTTGATAATCAAAAGCTCTGGTCAGGTCTCTATCTTGTTATGTTGGGTTTTAAATGTGGAGGAGAGACACATATACAGTACAGTACATATATATATATATATATATATATATATATACCCTCATAAATGAACAACCAGTTCAATAACTTGTTAGCCTGTTCTATGGAAATTTACCACCTGGGTGCAGCCTCTTTTTAGCCCAGTAATGCTTTTTACAGAGAAGAACTTTCCCGTAGTATATCAGTCTGATCCCGCCTATTACAGTCAGTCCAGTGCCTGAATACCAGGCAATTCCTCTCTGAACAAGGAACACAGCAACCCCAGACAATCATTTCGGCCTTCTTTGGGCCTCGTCAATGAGGTGCAGCCATATTCCTCTAAGCACACTGAGCAAGGAGTTCACATCTGGTTGCCCCTTTTCTCCCTTAGGGGGACATACACATAGAGAGAAGCATATATATATATATATATATATATATATACTATTATCACCATCAATATGAAACTACAATTATTTATAGGGGAATGAAACGCCAAGTACTGGGAATGTCCTCCTGCATTCTCTTTATAGTTAAATTTATTACATATACATTATTGCAGTTTACTCAAGTGTTTTTGCTGAATGTTTAGGTCTGTACAATGTAAGAGAGTAAAACAAAAAATATTTTGAATAAGGCAAACATGTCACTTTATAAAACTTAAAAAAAGGAATCTAAAACAGAATTAGTGCAAGGAGGCACTCTGACAAAAATCAATTGTGCGATATTACTTATATTGTAATATATTCAAACATACAATAAAAATAATGATAGTCATGTGTGTTACTAAACTAATAAAAATAATAGAAAATACACAGATGAAACAGTAGATGGTGACTATTCAAACAGCTCCTCCAAAACCGAGTACTCCAGCTAAGATCTTCTTTACTGAAATAGAAAATTAACAAAGGTAGCACCACATAGCATATCGTATCATCACTTAAAGAGTCAATGTATCAACTTGTGCTTGAATAAATATACTCACATCTAATGGTCACCAAAAAGGTCAGTATAAGATGGCTAAAAACCGTAGAGCTGATCAGTAAGCTCACTTAAAGGGACATTAAACCCAAAAAAATTTCTTTCATGATTCGTATGGAGCATCCAATTTTAAACAACTTTACAATTTACTTATATTATCAGTTTTACTTTATTCATTTGGTGTCCATTGTTGAAAGGTATACATAGGTAGGCTCAGGAGCAGCAATGCACTATTGGGAGCTAGCTGGTGATTGGTGTATTGAACGTATATGCCTGTCATTGGTTTTTGTCATATATTCAGCTAGCTCCCAGTAGTGCATTGTTGCTTTTCAACAAAGGGGGACAAGAGAATTAGGCAAATTTGATAACAGAAGTAAATTGGAAAGTTGTTTTAAAATTGTTTTCTCTATCTGAATCATGACAGAAAAAAAAATTGGGGTTTATGTCCCTTTAAAGAACCAGAGGATTCCACTGTCCAGGATGTTCCTACAGATCTCATAGTTATTGGGTGGTCTCAGGTTACAGCTTGGTCTCTCCAGGAACTAGAGGTAACAGCAACCAACTCGATCTTAGTATTGAACCAATACTAGAATAAAACGTTTTCCACTTGGAGAAATATTTAAACTTTAATAAAAGACCATTCATACGGTTAAATAAAAACATATATAAAACACTGCAATGCGTTTCTCAGACAGGGTGAAATACAGTACATACTCCAAGCTAATTAAACCATAGATTGATTAAACTGATTGTTAACATGAGTCCAACCAATAAAACACTCAAAATGTTAACTCCTTTATGACATATATTAATAATAATATGAGACATTTTAAAAAGAAAAATGAATTTTGCACAATATTAGACTAATGAATAAGTAAATGGTTTAAATATACAGTATATATATATATATATATATATATATATATATATATATATATATATATATATATATATATATATATATATATGCTATTTAAACCATAAATATGACACTACAATTATTTATAGAGTAATGAAAGCCAAGTCCTGGAAATGTCCTTCTGCATTCTCTTTATAATTAAATTTATTACATATACATTATTCATTATTGCAGTTAACTCAGGCAAAGTGTTTTTGCTGAATGTTTAGGTCTGTACAATGTAAGAGAGTTAAACCAAATGCTTTTGAATAAGGCAAACATGTCACTTTACATTATTCAGATTTAGCTTGCCAGCAAAAATATTAAGTTAAACAAGAACTCTTGTAAATGTCTGGATAAAATAACTATAAATGTTATTTTGTGATATATTTAAAGAGAGATATGATATGGAGAAGCTTCCTTCGCTTGCTATATTTGCTATCTAGGTAGTAAACAACATTTTGGGAAAATATACAGAGATAGTTAACACATTTCCCAACATTTCAAGTAGTTATAGAAGTGTATTTATTCAACCTCTATTTTAATTATTTACCATAGTTTCTGATATATTAATATGGCATTCACTACAGCAAATGTTAATTTAACACATATTTATTATTTCATTAACATGCGCTGCAGTCAAAATATTTATTGAAAAAAAACACATTTGATTTTCCTTAGGGTTCAGTTTCAAAGAGGACTTTAAAATTAAAATGAGGGGCATTTAATGGACCTAGGACTAATTGAGGGATTTTTAAATATTTTGGGAGGTATGCTGACAGCATTCTATATTACATGCTCATTTCGTCTATAAATATATATAAAATCTATATGATTTATTTTTTATTTTACTTTTTTTAGATGACAGTGGTTATCCCTGTAGGCCCTGGCTCTTGACACCTGTCCCAATGCCTCATACACATGCAGAAATTACATTTAATGAGTCTCACAGGTCAACAAGGAGTGCAATTGAGAGAACATTTGGCATATTAAAGATGAGATTCAGAGTTTTGGACCGTTCTGGTGGTGACCTACAATATTCAACCCAAAAATGTAATGATATAATTCTTGTGACATGCATTATGCAAAATATAGCTATTTCTCAAGGAAACCTAGAGGAGGTGTGTCTTGAAGATGTTCCAGATGATGTTTATGTACCTCAAGAGATAGTAAGAAGACATACCACTAGAGCCAGAGTTCAAAGTCGGACAGCTGCCAGTATATATAGAGATAGATATATAAAAAAAAAAATTTTAAATGAAAAAAACGCCTTTATTTTAATACTGGCAGACTTTCTACCAGTACTTAAGATGGCGGGGACAATTGTGGAGTGGGGGAGGGATGAGAGCTGTTTGGAAGGGATCAGGGGATGGAAGGCTGATCTCTACACTAAAGCTAAAATTAACCCTTCAAGCTCCCTACAAGCTACCTAATTAACCCCGTCACTGCTGGGCATAATACAAGTGTGGTGCGCAGCAGCATTTAGCGGCCTTCTAATTACCAAAAAGCAATGCCAAAGCCATATATGTCTGCTATTTCTGAACAAAGGGGATCCCAGAGAAGCATTTGCAACTATTTGTGCCATAATTGCACAAGCTGTTTGTAAATAATTTCAGTGAGAAACCTAAAGTTTGTGAAAAAGTTTGTGAAAAGTGAAAGAAATATATCAAAATGGGCCTAGATCAATACGATGGGTTGTCTACTACACTACACTAAAGCTAAAATTAACCCTACAAGCTACCTAATTAACCCCTTCACTGCTGGGCCTAATACAAGTGTGGTGCGCAGCGGCATTTAGTGGCTTTCTAATTACCAAAAAGCCATGCCAAAGCCATATACGTCTGCTATTTCTGAACAAAGGGGATCCCAGAGAAGCATTTACAACTATTTGTGCCATAATTGTACAAGCTGTTCGTAAATAATTTCAGTGAGAAACCTAAAGTTTGTGAAAAAGTTTGTGAAAAGGGAACGATTTTTTTTTATTTGATCGCAGTTGGCGGTGAAATGGTGGCATGAAATATACCAAAATGGGCCTATATCAATACTTTGGCTTGTCTACTAAAAATTAAACTATCGCTAATTTTGAAAAAAAAATGGTTTGGAAATAGCAAAGTGCTACTTGTACTTATTGGCCTATAACTTGCAAAAAAAGCAAAGAACATGTAAACATTGTGTATTTCTAAACTCAGGACAAAATTTAGAAACTATTTAGCATGGGTGTTTTTGGTGGTTGTAGATGTGTAACAGATTTTGGGGGTCAAAGTTAGAAAAAGTGTGTGTTTTTTCCATTTTTTCATCATATTTTATAAAAATTTTTATAGTAAATTATAAGGTATGATGAAAATAATGGTATCTTTAGAAAGTCCATTTAATGGCAAGAAAAACTGTATATAATATGTTTGGGTACAGTAAATGAGTAAGAGTAAAATTACAGTTAAACACAAACACTGCAGAAATATAAAAAGAGCCTTGGTCACAAACGGTCAGAAAATGGAAAAGTGCTGTGGTCACTAAGGGGTTAACCCACATAGCAAACTACCTATTAAAACTATTAACCCTTAAACCGCCATCCCCCACAACACACATAATTAAATTACTAAGCCCCCTAACTTAACACCCCCTAAATTAACCCAAATTACATAAATTAAAAAATACTAGTTACTATTAAAATAAAAAAACTAACATTACTTTAAAAAATTAAAAAATAAGTTTAAATTAAGCTAAAATTACAGAAAATTAAAAAATCTAACATTACAGAAAATAATAAACAAATTACTAAAAATTAAACCTAATCCCTATGAAAATAAAAAAGCCCCCCAAAATAAAAACACCCCCTAATCTAATGCTAAACTACCAATAGCCCTTAAAATGGCTTTTTGCCGGGCATTGCCCTAAGTTAAACAGCTCTTTTGTAGTTACAAAAAAATCTAAGTCCACCCCAACAGTAAAACCCACCACCCTCCAAACCCCCCAAAATAAATAAACCTAACACTAAAAAACCTAAACAACCCATTGCCCTGAAAAGGGCATTTGTATTGGAATTGCGCATAAAAGGGCATGCAGCTCTTTTGCTGCCCATAAAAGGGCATTTAGCTCTTTTAAGAAGTGCCCATTCCTAATCTAAATAAAACAAACCCCCCCCCAAAAAAAAAAGTCTAAACCCCAGGTTGGTACTCACAGTTGCTTAAGTCCGGCGGGGAAAGGTTCTGTTCAAGGCGATGAAGTCTTTTTCCAAGCAGTGACCTCTTCTTTCTTCTTCCATGAACAAGACAACGCGGAACTGAAGACCAATGACCATGGAGCTGAAGATAGGCGACCCTGGAACTGAAGACCAGCGACCCTGTAACTGAAGACCGGCGACCCTGGAACTGAAGACTGGCGACCGCAGAGCCACGGAGTGTGAAGGATCCTCTTAGTACGATCTGCGCTGTACACTGAATAGTGAATTCAAGGTACGAGATTAAAGATGGCGTCCCTTGAATTACTATTGGATGATTTGATTCTTCAAATTCAAATCAGCCAATAGGATGAGAGCTACTGAAATTTTAAATAGTAGTTGCTTCCTAACTTCTGCAGTGACACTACAAAATGTTTAATACTTACAAGGTAGTAGTTCTCCACGGGTCATTAGAAATTATTTTAACACACTGGTGATCACCTACCTGTATGTCATGCCAGAGGTGCTTATACCGTGAAGCAAAGTACCCCTGTGGGCAAAAAAAGGAAGTGGACATAGGAATGTAAGAAAGGAAAAAAAGAGATAGGGATCAGGATAGAGAAGGAAAGTAACATTGTTTCTAGAAAAAAAATTGTAAATAATTTTTTCAGAAGCTATGCATACTGCAAGGGGCAAACAAAAACATGGTAGTCATCAATTTTATTTTTTTACTTGTCAAATAAGAACTGCAAATCTAGTTGATTTAATACAGATTTCCTTTGTCACACACATACTTGGCAGCATTTTAATGTGGATACCCAAGTAGGAAAATATAAAATGCAATTTAAATTATACTTTTATTTATTTATTTTTTAAATTGAGTAGTATTCTGAAAAACGTTCTACTTTTGCAAGATAAATGGATAATACTCAAATATTTATAGAATAAGACATATTACTGTATATATATATATATATATATATATATATATATATACACAGTAATATCTCAATAAGGGGCGATCCTGACGTTTCATAGTGTGAAGGAGGGACACCTGGGGTAAATATAGTTCCATATTAAATGCAAGTTTGATTTAGACTTAAAACTTTATATATTATATACTTTAGTTTTATTCTGAATCTAAAACCCTTAGCGTCAGATTTGTATCAATGGCAAAATCATTGACCACAACATTTTTACAGCAGAATTTCAAGTGCTACAAAATTTTATCAGGCCTTAACCACCTGCAAGATCCCAGGTACAACATTATGGGTGATGGGTTTGGTTTCAAAGCTACAAAATATCAAAAAGATACAATTTTTACAGTTAATTTGAGCATTTAATTCCTTAGATATATGTAGCAATTGCCTGTAGCTGAAATACAATAATTTAAGATCTATAGTACATGAACAAATGGTAGTGATCAGACTAGATTTAGGTAATATACAGAAATTGTTATTTCCATTATGTGATGTAAACTGAAACAGTAGTTTGGGGTCAAATGTTAGATGAAATAGATGAGAGTTAAGACAATACAAAGTGAATTGAAGTATACATTAGTCATCTATGGCAGGGACACATCTGTAATGAGATTAGTACAAGACAAAAAAAGATTGCAAAAAACGTTGAACTTTAAAAACATACTAATTGTTTGTAATTATGTACACAGAACTAATTATTTATGTTATAAAGCCTTTAGACGTTTTTACAATAAATGGACATTTCAAAATTATTCAAGCTGGGAGTAAAAAAGTGGATTTATTACATTTTTAAAAACAAAATTTAAAAAAGCTAAATACTGTACATTGAATATTGAATGTCTTCCAACAGTCTGAATCAACAAAAAGCTGAAAAATTAGTAACATTGTTTTTTTTTTTTGTTTTTTTTGTCAATTAAAATGATATCAGTTGGAAATAAAAGATCAAAATATAGTGTTACTATCTGGTCATACAAATTCATGCTTTTATATTTCAAGAAGGGTGAGAGAAAAAAAATAATTTTAGTCAAAAACAGAAATGGCCAAAGTTTTCTTCTTTACAGCAAATCTGAGTTTGTTCTTTGTAGAACAAAATTGCGCTGAAATTTCTTTGTGACACATAATGAAGACCTTGGCCAAGCTATGCATAATAATCAACAGCTTTGCTCTGCTATTTTTGTTCAGATATTCTTTGCAAGCACTGTTTCATGTAGGAGTTTTTATCTCGGACTTCAATCACTGCGTCTCGGACAAGCTCAATGAACATCTGTGGCCACAACTTTTGCAGGGATTCATTTTTCATACTGATGTCAGCAGCTTCGTTCACAAGGCCCTGCACATAGGAATGGCAGAATGCCTTTTTCTCTTTGATTTCCTGAAAAAGAAACATTATTCATGTTATGTTCGGATGTGTCATGTCATCTGCTTGTCAGAGACAAACTATACAAATAAAAATGTTGTATTATATGATACTATATCAATATGTAATTCTGTTCAGACATTTTACTTTATTGTCTGAATAAAGACAGAACTTAGTAAATGTTGTCATACTATTAAAATAAAAACAAACATATAGGGTTAACCTTTTGCTGTGTAACATATTTTTACACTTTTTTGCAAGTTAAAATAAATCCCCCAAAAAATTGTTTAAGTAAAAAACATGTATTTTGTTTTCAGCATATAAGATAATTTAACAACATATGGATCATCACATACTTAAAAAATAAAAGTGTTTGATTAAAGGGATATATAAGTCTTTATTAAAAATTGCAGCAGTGCAGATACAAATAGAAGTGTAAGGCTTCTGTTACAAGTTATCACTACAATAATGTTAACGTTTATGGCTAGTATACGAGTTCGCTAACATTTATGCGCAAGTGAAAAGAGGTTTATTGCGGTTGTTAGTACATGTTGGGTTTTTCGCTCGTATTGCAAGTTGAAAGTAAGCGCGATCATTTGAGCACAATTGAAGTTAATACACAATGGGTTACCGCAACCTCAGAGCTCTGGTTAACGGTTTCGCAAAACAAAGAAATGTCACAAAACATAACAAAGTGTACTTACACTCATAATAACACCATCTAATAAAATAATTACAAAATAATATTGCATACAAAAGTTATAAAGGCTCAAAGATATGAGGTGCTAGAAAAAAAAGGCAAAGGGCTTTAATATTGAGATACATATATATACTGTACATCTCTAAAGATATATATGTACAGTATGTATATGTGTACATATGTATTTATATGTGTGTATATATATATATATATATATAAATAAAACATTCTGCTATGTGAAGGACATTGTAATATGAAATATTCATATTTTCATGTTGGGTTAGCGCACTTGAGAGATTTTTTGCACAGTTGAGTTCTATGGGGGAATAAGTTATCGTGAGTGCAATGTGTTAAATAATGCTTGTAATCTAGCCCTTAGTAAGCACTTGATCTGCCTACCAATATCACTGTTGTCTCCAAGCACATGCATTTTTCATCTATGTTTGCTTATGAAAATCACTGTCACTAAAATTGTAAATTACTTGCTCACTGGCAAAGCCATCAGACAATTCTTGACACTTCTTATTGACCTCTCTGCTATCTTTGATACTGTTGACCACTCTCTCCTACTGAAACACCTCCACTCCCTTGGCCTGTGACACCACCCTTTCATGTATTGAATATTAAAAATAAATACAAACTTACCTATGAAATAGAAATAAAACCAAAGCTATCTACAATATAAATATTTACTACCTAGTTAAAATAAATACAAACTTATCTGTGAAATTAAAATAAAACCTAAGCTTAAACTAAAAAAAACTAACGTTACGAAAAATAAAAAACCTAAGATTACTAAAAATAAAAAAACTACCATTACAAAAAATAAACAAAATTATCCAAAACAATAAAAAGTATTCCTATTCTAATACCCCATTTAAAAAATAATAATAAAAAAACACCCTAAAATAAAAATAAAATAATAAAAAAAAAAACTATAATAAGCTACCAAGGGCCCTAAAAGGGCCTTTTGTACGGCATTGCCCTAAAGTTAACAGCTGTTTTGCTAAAAAAATTACAACAAACACCCCCTAACATTACAACCCCCCCAAACCACAAAATAAAATAAACCAAACTAAAAAACAGCTTTTAAGGGCCCTTGGTAGGTTATTTTAGATTAGGGTTTTTTTATTTTGGGGTTTTTATGTTTTTTGTTTTTAAACTGAGTATTAGAATAGGAATAATTTTTATTGTTTTGGATAATTTCGTTTGTTATTTTTTGTAATGGTAGTTTTTTTTTATTTTTTGTAATCTTAGTGTTTATTGTTTTTTGCAATTGTAGTTTTAAATTTTTCTGTAATCTTAGTTTTTTATTTTAAGTAATGTTAGTTTTTTTTATTTTTAGTAAGGTTAGGTTTTTTATTTTTAGTAATGTTAGGTTTTTTAGTTTTAGTAATGTTAGGTTTTATTAGTTTAAGCTTAGGTTTTATTTCACAGGTAAGTTTGTATTTATTTTAACTAGGTAGTTAGTAAATAGTTATATTGTAGCTAGCTTAGGTTTTATTTTTATTTCACAGGTAAATTTGTATTTATTTTTAAATAGGTAGTTAGTTAATAATTTTAACTTTAATTTAGCTCTATTTTAATTATGTTAAAATTAGGGGTGTTAGGTTTAAGGGTTAATATAGTTTAATTTAGGTTGTTGCGATGTGGGGGTGGTGGTTTGGGGGTTAATAGGTTTAGTTACTGTTGGCAATGTGGGTGTATGGTGGTTTAGGGGTTAATAGGTTTAGTTAGTGTTAGCGATTTCAGGGAACTGCGGTTTAGAGGTTAATAGGTTTAGTTAGTGTTGGCGATGTTTGGGAATGGCGGTTTAGGGGTTAAAAGGTTTATTTAGTGTTTTAGTTAGTGTTCGCGATGTCGGGGAACTGCGGTTTAGGGGTTAATAGGTTTAGTTAATTAGAGTTGGTAATGTCGGGGAACGGCGGTTTAGGGGTTAATCAGTTTAGTTAGTGTCGGCGATGTGGGTGGCTGCGGCAGTTTTAAATAGATTTTTTTCGGCAATCGGCGGCATATTAGTTATGTTTAGTTAAATCGTTTTTTCGGATCCTTTCGTTTTTTCGGATCCATTCTTTATTCATATGCATTATTCTGTGCTAAACCTTAGAATAGAATAATGAATATGAATAAAGAATGGATCCGAAATAACGAACAGATCCGAAAAAAAAGATTTAACTTAACATAACTAATTTGCCAAAATTTTTCTTTTTTTTAAACTTAACTAAACTAATTTGCCGAAACGAAATGATTAATTTAACTAATGAAAACTAAATGAAATTTTTAGCGTTGCACATGTATATTTACTATAAAATAAATGATAAAATATGATGAAAATTTTTTAAAAAAACACACTTTAACTCTCAAAATTTCTTACACGTCTACAACCACCAACAAACTCCCAAGCTAAATAGTTTCTAAATTTTGTCCTGAGTTTAGAAATACTCTTTACATGTTCTTTGCTTTTTTTGCAAGTTATAGGGCACAAGTACAAGTAGCAATGGTTTCCAAACCATTTTTTTTTTATTTGCATAAGTTACATTTTTTTTTTTTTATTTAGATTCTTTTCCAAACAAACCATGAGTGATTGTCATTACATAGTATACGGTAAAATAAATGGTTACAAGGTAGGCTTCCAAAAACATTATCTGATAACTACACAGTTAATATAAATGACAAATTGCACTTTCAATAAAAGCAGTGGGTGCTGTTCAAACAGAATATCCACCAAATGGTTTAAGTGGCCACTCATGGACCACAACATTGCAATGAACATAAAATAAAGTAGATAAACAGTAATGTTAAAGGGCCACTCGTGGACCCTAAATGAAGAACCTCTCTTTTTTATTCTTTATTATATAAGGAAAAACTTATTAACTTTCTTGTATATAAAGTATTGCTGGGATGAAATAAGTAAGTGGAAGATTTCTCTACATTTAGAGAAAGATATAGAGAAAAGAATGGGATAAGGGGGAAATTGTAAATAATGCTATGAAATCTATGCCAGCCAGCCAGAGTTAAGGGGGGGAGAAAAAAAAGGGGGGGAAGAACAACATCGGGGGGGGGAACCGATAGGTATAGGGGGGGTAGCAACAGTCCCCGTCTTAATTCTTACTTATTTTTGCCCACCCTTCCCAGGCCAGGCAGTGAAGCTGTACTTTATCATTGAAGGTAAAAATAGGGCACTCCATAGTCTCCAGGTAGGACATGGTTTTAGAGATATCATTCCATGTGGGGATAGCAGCTTGCCTCCACAGGCGGGCAATAGACCGCTTAACTGCCATCATCAGGTATATGCTAATCAAGCTGTTGGGGGTAAGAGCCGACCCAAAGGACAGGTGGTACAGAACCTTTTTTGGATTTGTCCACAAGTTAGAATCGAGGTCTGAACATCCTTTAGAAAGCATGTAACACATGGGAAGCAGCATTGGGCAGGCCCACCATATATGAGCCGGTGAACCCACATATCCACAACCTCTCCAGCAGAGAGACGAGTTCAGAGGGGAGATTTTGAAGAGCCTCAGAGGTGTAAGGTGCCATTGAGTGCAACTTTTAAGGTATAATTCTAGTAGAGTAACACAATGGAGGGCTTTTTTGGTAAGTAAGATAGCCAACGACCATTCCTCTTGGGAGGCTTGGAACCCAAGGGATCTCTCCCATGAAATAATATAAGCAGATTTATAATAAACCTGCAGGTTAAGCAGGTCTTGATAGGAGATTGACAGTGCTTTAGGTATCCTTTTGGCCGTGTCCCACCATTTTTCCCAATTAGTGTGGACGCGCATTGGAAGTTCAGTAAACCCCCACGCTCTTAAAAGACTTCTAAGGCGCCAAAATTCAAACTGTAATATCAGAGATGGATTATATGTTGCTCGAAAAGTTGACAGTGAGATAAGTTGTCAGTTCGGAAAAAGATCTCCAATAGAAGCAATACCATGCGATTGCAATAGTTGTGGGTGTGAGTTGCGTAGAGCCCTGAGGATGCCCGGGAGGGTCTGACTAGGCGAGGGGTGAGGAGCTATTTAGGGAAGAGATCGAATTTTATTCCAAAAGTGTAAAGCAGAAACAACAATGTAATTTTTAATATCCAGAGATACCCTGACATGTTTAGGAATCCAGAGGATATCCGAAAGGTAGAGCGAGTCCGGCAGAGAGGCCTGTTCAATCCCCCACCACTTGCAATCCGAGGAATTAGAGTTCCAGGGAAGAATATGAGCGAGTCTAGATGCTTCATGATACAAAGCCAAGTTGGGGGCACCTGCACCTCCACTAAGCATTGGTTGCTGTATGATTCTGGTGGACACTCGAGGGTGCCCTTTTTTTCCCAAATAAACTTGTTACATAGCATCTGAAATTTTCCAATAAGGGATTTGGGAATTGGAATTGGCAAGGTTCTGAACAGGTAAGTTAATTTAGGTAGTAGAGTCATCTTAAAGGCTGCCACCCTGCCCAGCCAGGAAATGCACGGGCCATTCCATCGGTCTACACACTTCTGGAAAGAGCTTAGAAGTGGGTAAAAGTTGGTTTCGACTATAGTAGATATGTTCCAGGATAAAAAAAACCCTAGGTGTTTTAATTTGTGCCGTGACCAATTAAATGCATACCTTTTCGTAAGGTCGGTGTAATCCCTTTCTGATATATTGACAGTAAAAGCATTTGTTTTGTTTACATTCAATTTATAGCAGCTAATCTCAACAAAAGTGTGGAGAAGCCCAAAAAAAAGCCGAAAGGGATGGGGTATGGGTACCCAAGAAAACAGTAAGGTCATCTGCAAATAAGACGCTTTTCTGGGGTATACCAGCTGTATCCACACCAACGATACTGTCAGGAGAACGAGTTGCTTCGGCCAATGGTTCCATTATTAGTGCGAATATCAGGGGTGATAAGGGACATCCCTGTCGCGTTCCATTCGTGATGGGAAATGAGGGTGAGAGGAATCCCAGCCCTCTAACCCTTGCCGAAGGAGAGGAGTATAACGCTCCTACACAGGAAAGAAAGTAGGATGGAAAACCAAATGCTCGTAATACTTCAAATAAATAAAGCCAATTTACCTGATCTAATGCCTTTTCTGCATCTAAGGCTAGGGTTGTGCATGGAATGTTCGCCCGTTTGGCTTCTAGAAAAATATTTAAATTATGCCTGGTATTGTCAGGACCTTCTCGTCCAGGGGTAAAGCCTACTTGATCCCAGCCTATCAGTGAGGGGAGGCTATGATTAAGTCTGGCGGCTAGGATTTTTGCCAGGAGTTTTATATCGATATTGATTAGTGATATAGGTCTGAAGTTCTCGCAGGCATTGGGATCCTTACCTGGTTTTGGTATGGCCACTATTGTCGCCTCCAAGAACTCAGAGGGGAGAGAACCCGATTGTCTGGCTAGTGTGAATACTCTAGTAAGTATTGGCAAGAGGGAGAGGCTACATTTTTTATAGAAAAGGGCAGTATATCCATCAGGCCCAGGGGCCTTGTGAAATTTCAAGGCCTTTATGGCATGGACCACCTCTCAAGCACTAATAGGGGCATCTAAGAGGTTTTTCTGCTCCTCCTTAAATGTCGGAAGGGACAAGGTGTCTAGAAACCCCTGTATTGCTTCAGTTGTAGGCAAAGAGGTATCCGGAGAATGTTTCAGATTGTATAGATTCGAGTAATAGTTGGCAAATGCCTTACCAATATCAGAGGGAAGGCGCACAACGCTATCAGGCGTTTTAATGTACGGAATGTGGGCATCTGCAGTCCGCTGCCTCAATTTGTTGGCTAGAATGCGATCCGCTTTGTTACCCTTGGCATAATATAGTTGCTTTACCTTCTGCATTTGCCAATGAAGTCTGGAAGCCTCTAAGCCAGTGATTTGCAAACCTAACTTCAGTTATGCGAGCAAGGACCTCAGGATCAAGCGTGTGTTTGTATTGTGCTGTGAGGTTACGGAGTTCTATATGTAATTGTGCCAGGGAGCCACCATGTGTTTTATTATATTTAGACTTTAGTTTCATCAGAAGGCCCCGCACAAAAGCCTTTAGCGCACGCCTTAGAGAATAGTCCCCCACTGCGCCATTATCATTGATAAGTAAGAATTGTGTAATTTCTTCTTGGAGGTAGGCAACGTTGCCCAGATCACTCAGAAGAAATTCTGGTAACTGCCAGGGGGGTCTGGAGGACAAGATAGTAGGAGAGCTCATGATCATCTGAATGGGCGAATGATCCGACCAGGTGCAATCATAAGTTACATTTTAACACTGATATCTGTCAGGAATCCCTGAATAACCCTTTACATGTAAATATTTTTTTTTTAGTAGACAACCCAGAGTATTGATCTAGGCCCATTTTGGTATCAAATAAAAAAAATCGTTCAATTTTTTACGATTTTAGGTTTCTCACTGAAATTATTTGAAAACAGCTTGTGCAATTATGGCACAGATGGTTGTAAATGCTACTATGTGAAGCCACTTGTTCAGAAGTAGCAGACATATATGGCTTTTGCATTGCTTTTTAGTAATTAGAAGGCCATGAAATGCCGCTGCGCACCACACTTGTATTATGCCCAGCAGTAAAGGGGTTAATTAGGTAGCTTGTAGCGTAAATTTTAGCTTTAGTGTAGAGATCAACTTCCCACCTGACACATCCCACCCCATGATTCCTCGCTGAACCCCCCTCAAACAGCTCCCTCCCCTACCTCACAATTGTCACCACCATATTAAGTACTGGCAGAAAGTCTGCCAGTACTAAAATAAGGCTTTATATATATATATATATATATATATATATATATATATATATATATATATATATATATATATATAAGGTAAATCCCACCAGGGGGAATGAAGGAGGAGACCCGGAGACAGCAAAACTTGATTTTAGTATCTTTTATTCAGCCAAATGGCCAAATGACAGGTGTAGGTACAGATAGACACCTGACGCGTTTCGCGCATGCGTACATGCAGTGTTGGATCCCCCCTTTTGCACCCAACCTCCCTGATCCCGCCCAAACAACTCTCTAACCCTCCCCCTCTACCTATTTGCCGCTATCTTGGGTACTGGCAGCTGTCTGCCAGTACCCAGTTTGCTAATGTCCTTGGTCAGTAGGGGGTTATAAAGAAATATTTTTGTGGTGGAGGCGGAGCTAGCCTGTGCCAAGATGGACGCAGGCTTTTAGAGCTCCGAAGTGAGGTCGGTCATTGTGGCAGTTAAAGGACAGGGAAAAGAGTCTTACGGCCTGGATCTTATAACCTATGACATCTGGACACCAACTGACAACCAGAGAACCGGCTGGAGAGCAGGACGGAGCTTTTCCACACAGCCGACACGGAGCTGAACAGCCGACCACGTGGTCTCTGAAATTACCGCAACAAGGCTCCGGCTCACCTTATGTCTCCTCTTACCAGCCCTGCTGCACGACAAAGGTCCGCCCGACATCTGGAAGTCCCACAGAGCCTAAGCTGAATCGGAGGCAGATGGACTAAAAGACGGACATCACTGTCCACCAACCGCAACATGTGAGTGAACTTTCTCTAACATCACAGGCAATGCCAGGGGACTATCACTTAAATCTATATCTCTGCCCTCAGTAGCCTACCTATGCTCCGAAGGAGATAAATCATCTGCATAACAGGGGACATTATATATATGATTTGCCGCGCTCCTCCACTGCGGCCCCAGATAAAACTTTTTTCACACTAAGCGCCATCTTTACTGTTGCAAAGAGAGGCCGCAGCGGAGAAACAGATTATATGCCACTCAACCCTTAAATCTAAAACATTCGCACCTGAACCTGCTAAAGAGTGACCGGAGCTATCTGAAACCTGCAGTTCAACTGTTCTGAAGGGCTGTATATTCAGCGCCCTCTTGTTTATTGCATTCCCCTCTCATGGCATCAAGAAAAGGGCCTAGAGCTGATAAATCCGGTAAAGGGCCTAACCCAGCACCACCAAAAGTACACTCCTTCTTTAAAAATATGGAAGGCTCTGCACCGCAATCTCCCCCTCTTTTACATGACACAATGAACACTTTAAACACCACTGAAAGCCAAACTGAAGGGGACACCACTCTCACAAAAGCAGACATTTTGTCACTCCCCTCAAAGGAAGATTTCACTAGTTTTATCACGCAAGTAAGCTCTATGATAAAGTCAAGTCTCTCTGAAGTTAAAAAAGAAATAACTGAGATTGGCAACAGGATTATGCATCTTGAAGAGGAAGTGGAACACACCGATAGAATATTAGATCAGCAGATCCGTCATTCCACCCAAAACTCTGCTCTTATTCAACAACTACAGGATCAAGTCGAGGATCTGGATAACAGAGGCAGACGCCAAAATATTAGGATTCGTGGCGTACCAGAATCCATTAAATCTGCGGATTTGCTGCCCTTTCTTCAAAAGCTGTTCAATGAATTAATGAGAGGGGACAACCACAGTGAAACCCCTGCTGAATACCAACTGGATAGATTCCATCGAGCCCTTCGGCCACCACCTAAAGACACAGCACCGCCACGAGACATCATCCTCAAATTTACAAGCTTCAAAGAAAAAGAAAGTATCTTATCTGCGGCCAGGAAACAAGCCCCCATTACATTTGAGGGCCATGCCCTACAATTTTTCGCAGACCTCAGCCAAATGACATTAACCAAAAGAAGAGAAATTAGGCCACTTACAACGCACCTGAGGGAATTGAAGATCCCCTACCGTTGGGGTTTCCCCTTTTGTTTAAAAGTAATAAAGGACAATGCTACAATAACCTACAGATCCCAGGAAGATCTGGACACCTTCTGCACCCAGCTGGGAATCAAACCTCCAGAGCTACCAACAATTAAAGATTCTAGTCACGAACCACTGGAACAGAGACCCCAACGTCATGAATGGAGCAGAGTCTCTCACTATAAAAGAAATAAAACAGCACACAAAAACTCGTCCCCTGAACGGGACAGAGACACTTGATTCTGTAACCTAGCCCATTTTATTTGCAAAAATCAGTAGCCCCTGCCTTCCCCTGGCACTCTCCCTGCTACCATAGCCCATGGAGCATCCCATGTGCTACACTCCTTTAGCCCTCCATGAACACTGTAACACCCCATGTTCCATTTGAATTGGGACAATAATTAACTATAAGCTTCTAACCAGTTGTCCCTCCTACTATGAACCGAGGTTTAGAGTACTTTCTGATCATCGTCAAGATGGTCCACGTTGCATGCAGCCCAAAAATGTTTTAAAACCTTTGGTTCATAGATGAGTAGTATGTTTGATATGTATGTCTAATTAAAACTTTTCCTGTTTGAATACATTTCAGTAAACCGACCTGCTACCAAGAGCTGTAGCAATCACTTTTTTCCTCCTCTAAGAATTTCTCCTAGGAGAAACTTATGAGTACTGTTTTCCTTAAATTGTTTTTCCTTTTATGTTCTACCCTGTTTACTGTTGTATCGTTTACATGTGTTTCTCTTCATTCCAGAATGGTCATTGTTTTATATTTCTCTCTACCCTCCCCCTTCCCAATCCTACATTCCTTGTGGTCAGCCCGGGTTCTTAGTGGTATTGAGGACTCTGCAAGTCAGGTAAGCCATAACTCCTATTTGCTGTTAACAAACACTACTGCAACACATAACTCTTCCCTCCAGACATACAACAACGTTTCCACCACACATATTATCCTATGGCAACCCGTTCGTTAACTATAGTCACACAGAATACTAAGGGCCTGAACTCCCCGACCAAACGTTCTGTCGCACTAGCATGGTTTAAACAGTCAAAGGCAGATATTGTTTTTGTGCAGGAGACCCACTTCCCCAAAGACTCACCTCCCACGCTAGCAAGCAAGGACTACCCAACGGGTTTCTTTGCCCATAACATAAGAAAAGTGGGGGGAGTGGGGATTCTGATCAGCAGACATGTCCCTTTCCAGCTAAACAAAGTTGAGGTAGATCCAGGAGGTAGATGGATTATAGTTGCAGGACTCTTCCACAACAGACCACTCACGTTAGCTAATATCTACGCTCCTAACACCAAGCACACCAAATTCTTTAAGACCTTAAAGCGACATCTCCTCCTTAACCAGACTGGACCGTTGATTTTGGCAGGGGACTGTAACATAGCACTGGATCCTACATTGGACTGCTCTTCAGGCCGAAGCAGCGTTTCCCCCAAGACCCTATCAGACACGACATCCCTAATTCATCAGCTAGCATTGATTGACGCATGGCGAATGAGGCACCCATCTCAGCGCTCCTTTACCTTTTATTCCAATCCCCATAGAAATCACTCCCGAATTGATTATATCTTTACAGACCAACTTCTTTATGACTCAGTCTTGGAGGTTGACATTATCCCAACAACTTGGTCTGACCACGCCATGGTCTCCTTAAGCTTAAAATGGTTAAATGCCCCGTTATCCCCATATATGTGGAGATTAGATGAGTCACTACTTAAAGACAATGCATTGACTAAGAGGTTGGCGGAGACTATTGCAGAGTACTTTAGGCTTAACAATGTAGATAATATCTCTCCCCACACCCTTTGGGAAGCTCATAAGTCGGTGCTGAGAGGCGAGTTCATTAAATATAAAGCGGGGAAAAAGAAGCAGTATAGGGCCCGACATAATAGTATCCTTAGGTCCATTTACACTCTAGAGAGGCGCCACCAGGAGGCCCCCCGAGATGTAGCACTATCTAGCCAGCTTCGACATCGCAGAAATGAACTCAACCAATTGCTATATGCAGAAGCACAAACCAGAGCCCTATACCTTAGGAAATTACACTTAGCTAGGTCTAATAAGATAGGCCCGTCGCTAGCTAGAACCCTTAAAGAGCGTAAACTCCACTCTTACATCCATAAAATACTAGATGAATCTGGGAGCTCTGTAGTGGGTAGCCTCTCAATAGCTGATGAATTTAAAAAGTATTATAGTACACTGTATAACCTACCTACCCCACGCGCAGCAAGCATCCCACTCGCAACAGAAAAATACATTGCGGAGGCCTTACTCCCTACTATACCTAAAGAAACCTCCGAAGCCTTAGACAGCCCTATCTCACCTCAAGAAGTGGCAGACGCCATTAAATCTCTTCCCTCCCACAAAAGCCCTGGCCCTGATGGCTTTAGCAACATGTATTACAAGCAGTTTAAGAATTTGTTAACCCCCCATCTCACATCCCTATTTCATTCTATAGACAATGGTGCGAAATGGTCTAGGGGCTCTCTTGAAGCACATATTTCTGTCATAGCTAAACCAGACAAAGACCCCACATTAGTGGGCAACTACAGACCAATCTCCCTATTAAATTCTGACTTGAAAATTTATGCTAAGATCCTTGCTGCCCGAGTCAACAGAATACTCCCTCAAATCATACATGTCGATCAATCGGGCTTCATACCAAGGAGAGAGGCCCGAGATAACACCATTAGGGTTTTGCATTTGATCGAACAGTCCAGCCGGTCGAACATACCATCTATCCTTATATCTACAGATGCTGAAAAAGCGTTTGACCGGCTGGACTGGAACTTCTTGAGACAGTGTCTTGGGGCCTTTGGTTTTGGCTCTGTCATGATTCAAAGGATATTTAGCTTATATTCTTGCCCCACAGCTAGGGTTCGCACAAACGGGACTATGTCTCATAGTTTTAACATACAAAACGGCACGAGACAGGGGTGCCCCCTGTCTCCTCTGCTATTTGCTATTTCAATTGAGGTACTTGCTTCACACATCAGGAATAACCCAGACATAACCGGAGTAGAACTAGGCCCAAACACATATAAACTCACCCTTTATGCAGATGATGTCCTAACCCTGCTAACCCACCCACACAGATCCCTGCCACACCTGTTGGAGGAGTTTGATAGGTTTGGTGACCACTCAAACTTCTTGATCAATTCACAAAAGTCGGAAATTCTTAACCTCAATATGAGAAGGGGTGACTTTGATGCCCTTAAAACACACTGCCAGTACAGACTTCTACATGATAAAATTAAATACTTAGGAATACATATTGCCCCATCCATCAATAAAATATTTAAATACAATTACCTACCTATCCTACATAAGATTAGGAAAGACTTTGATTCCTGGCAAGCTCGCCCCATCTCCTGGTGGGGCAGGATCCAGTCGGTTAAGATGACTACCCTCCCTCAGATCCTATACATCCTACAAGCTGCACCAGTTCACTTGCCGGTTACATACTTGAATCAACTCCAGGCTTTGATAAACTCCTTCATATGGGGGAACGTTAAACCCCGGATAAGCAAAAGAGTTTTAGTAAAACCACTGGGAGAGGGAGGATTGGGAGTTCCCTTGATCTCTCAATATTATAGAGCAGTAACACTACAAAGAGTGTGGGAATGGCATGACCGTTCCTCCACTAAGGCATGGGCCACCATAGACTCCTTTCTCTTGGAAACACCTACCATAGGCCCACTTTGTTGGATCTCACACAGATGCAGACCCGTACACGCCAGGACTTCACTGTTATACTCCCACATCTTCCGTACATGGGACTTAGTTAGAACCAAGGTTAAGGGGATATCGTCGTTTACTTCTCCTATGTCCCCAATACCGATAAATGCAGAATTCAGTGGCGGGATAGTCCCACAGACACCAGGCCATATAGGCACAACTGTAACAATCCCCTTCGCGTGCCTGACTAACAGAGGGGCCCTGAAACCAAGAACACAACTAACAGACACTGTCGGAGGGGCCTTTTCTCATTGGCTTAAATACGCTCAACTGACCCACTTACTGAGAACCTCACCCCACAAACAAGACCTCCTGAGAGAAATGACACGTTTTGAACGTTTCTGCCTTGAAGGAGAGGTCCCTAAGGGGTCCCTATCGATGGTTAAAAAACTGATGGACATGTTCCTTACACTACCACCCTCGTCATACGACTCACATTGGCAGACTGAATTAGACCTCCCTATTTCCAAAGAGCAGTGGGAAAATATTTTTTACCACTCCTCCAAGTCTTCATCATCCCCCAGGATACTGGAGATGAATCACAAAATTCTGTACCGGTGGTACCTTACCCCAGTTAGGCTTAAGCATATTTATCCTAGCTCCAACGCGACTTGCTGGAGGGGATGTGGGTCTCCTGGCACGATGGCCCATATTTGGTGGCAGTGCCCGAAGCTGCTTCCCTTCTGGGAGGGCATCATTAGTCACATGAGAATAGTCTTTGGGGATCAATTTAACCTATCACCTCTCACAGCTCTTTTTAGCTACAACCCGGGCAAAATGTGTAAAATTAGATGGAAACTCCTACAAACCTGCCTTAATAGTGCCAGATTACTCATCGCCCGAAAGTGGAAGTCCACAGGTGTGCCCACTGTTCAGGAGTGGCTACTTAACACGTCTGAAATTCTCTCTGTGGAAGAATACTCTTATTTTAAGAGTGGTTGTCTGCCCCTATATCATAACATCCAGTTCTACTGGCAAACATTACTACATGCTCCCATAAGGCCACCTTAGATGGCAAAACAACATGAACATTAACTAACCTATTTCACACACCCGGGCTGACCCTTTCCCTCCCCCTCCCCCCCCCCTCCCTTCTCTCCCCCCCCCCTCCCCCTCCCCCCCCTCCTCCCTTACAATATCTGGAATGATGGTTCAACAGTCTTTGAGTTTGAATTTTGCAAAACTTGTGATGATTTCTCATAAAAGTATAGTATGATTACCCACCTGCTCAGTAAGCATATATTGAACACAAATGGACATTTAAGTGAACAGCCTAAGTATTGGGCAACAGACTTGACCACTCCTCCCACTCTCTGGCAGAAGATATCTCTGTGCTTGCCCCTTATTCCCCCTTCCCCCTTGAACTTACTTGTCACATTTGTCTATGTGTGGTATGATTTTCTGTACTATGTTTATTATTACTCAATAAAACTTTATTAAACACAAAAAAAAAAAAAAAAAAATTTTTGTAATTTACTTCCATTACCAAAAATGCCTTCTAGTAAAAGCTATTACTGTTTTTCAGCAGCATACACACATATTGTATGAGGGCCAGTGCACCAGTATTCAAACAATACACCTTCTCAGAGAGTCAGCAGTGGCTTATACAATGCAAATTAAGTCTTCCCAGAAACAACACACACCACCGCCAGCTCTCTGAGCTTAAATATTGGTGAGCAGGCCCTCACTGCATAAGTGCAAATGCTGCTGAAAACAGTAATACGTTTTACTAGAAGCATTTTTGCTAATAGAATTATATTGCAAACATGCCTGTTTTTAAAATTGAAATGCACCCATGCACATTTCAATGTTGACATTTCTGTCCCTTTAACAAAAGCATTTTTGTAATGAAAGTATATTGCAAAAACGATTCTAACTTGTGGGTCCATTTCAATCCACCAATAAAGCTGTGTGAAGTGTTTCTCATGGGTTTTCAAATCTGAAGCACTATAAATAAACGTCAGCATATGATTTTAGAGCACTAGCATCAGGTATATTTAACCAATACTTTACACTGAGAAAATCTGAAGACAGTTTATTGTAAACGTGTTTTGTTTACATTTGGAGAAGGGGGGAGTCTAATAGTGTGCTAGGTAATAGGGTATCATACACCTTACAGCAGAATAGATGCTTCGTTCTATTCAAGGGGTAAAAGTGGTGAAAGGAGTGGAGATAGAAAGGGCGCTCAGAGCTAAAGATACCTCTAAATTCTGGTATATGTCATGCAAACATTGCACCGCCAAATGTGATCATATAAAAGAAATTGTTAACTTTTTCACAAACTTTGGGTTTCTCACTGAAATTATTTACATACCACATGACACAAATTGTCTTCTCTGGGATCCCATTTGTTTAGAAATAGGGGTTAAAAGGTATATGATATATGACAAGGTGTTTGAATGGAAAGGGCTACATTCCATGTATTTTTAAATAGATATTCCAATATATTTCTGTATATACCTACATATAAATATATATATATATATATATATATATATATTACAAAATAATATATCAGATATATATATAGAACTATCCATTTAGAAATAAATAGAACATTCTCTTTGTCAAGGTATATGTAAGGTTAATAAATATATATATATATATATATATATATATATATATATATATTTATATATATATATATATATATATATATATATAAACCATATATTTTAAGGCTATGCAATACAATTATATTTATTCAGATCTGACTGGTCAATAGAAATGATTAATTTCTGTCAGACAAACTGACTTCAAACAGGTTTAATTCTCCCCCACTTTTTCAATTACACAGGAAACTCATAAAGATTACTTTAAAAGAGACATCCCTAGCTAAAGTGAGAACAATAGAGCATTTGGTTTAATTAAAATGTAACAACAATTTCAGAAACCATATGTGTGACTGCCTGGAATTGTGAGATAAAATCTCCTACCCTTTTACAACGCTGCCTGTTAATCTAGTCCTAAGTGACATGTTTTGTGAGAATTTCAACATTACTCTCAGGTACAAAAAGACCCCATGTGGTGAGTAAAAGATGGTGTGTCTGGAATTTCCCTTTTTGAAGCTTGATGAGATGGAAATTAGATTGCTGGAATCTCAAAGACACATGTTAAGATGTGACTTTGAAATTTACTGAACATACAGCAAATAATCATCCCTGAATGCATGCCCCAGAATGTATTAAATATAGAAATTTGGGAAATTGTCTAATTCTCTATTATTACATGGGTATTTTCTAAGCTTGGGAGGTAACTATTTAGTCAGTCTAAAATGTTTAATAACCTCTGTATTGTTTGTATTTTTCAGGCATATAATTTCAGATCTGCATGGGATATTTATATAGGAAATAAATTCAAAATTAGTATAGATTAAATAACCATTTTAATAATACAATATTTGAATTACATGTATATATAACATGCTTTTCTGTTTTTCCAGACGAAGCCAAAAAGGTGACGCACACAGGACGATACATGGGATGAAATAAGTCATATCATATGAATGTGCAATAAATGTTTATAAAGTTTTAAATACATCTCTTAAAATATAGTGAGATGAATATATGGAAGTTACTTTGATGTGATATGACTATGAAATATTGACATCTGATATTGAAATATAAACTTTCTGTTAGGCTAAATGAAATATAAATTATTTAATATAAATAATGTTAGACACATGTTTCATATCAAAATGACCAGAGAGGTAATGTCATCATACCCATCTGTGATTGATATCGTGGACTTATTAATGTGAGGGAATTATGGCAGTTATTACATAGTTTAAAGAAATATTTTTTTTTTTACTGTCTAGAAATATTGCATGTATTGCTGTGCTGTGCTGTCTGCTGCCACCCAGTGTTATGATGCGAGATTGATATCTGTGATTGATATCGTGGCTTATTAATGTGAGGGAATTATGGCAGTTATTACATAGTTTAAAGAAATATTTTTTTTTTACTGTCTAGAAATATTGCATGTATTGCTGTGCTGTGCTGTCTGCTGCCACCCAGTGTTATGATGCGAGAATTGCAGCCATGAGATAATTGGATGTTGCAAGGATACATTTCCTTGACCACATACATTCCCAAATAAACCAATCCATGTTCAGTTGCAAAGAACCAATCCGAGACAAGGCTTCCGTGGGGCATTTCCAATACTCACCAATGATAGATAATAATCAAAAAGGGGAGGGGTAAAATCAGATGATTTAACCCCAAGCATAGAGACTGGGAGAGGAGGCTGCTGGCTAATCCTGAAGGAATAACTACTGTGGTTATTATTAAAGCACACACCTACTATTGGACTCCATATGCAATATCCCCAATTTTGAGATTCTGAGGTGAAATTGAATCTGTTGAGAAACATTGGAAACCGGACATCGATTGGTTTATTTTGTAAAGTATACAAGGTTTTTGGTAAGATAAGTTATATGCATAGTCACTACAGTTAAATTACAATTGGAAGATTGGAAAGAGCAAATTGGGCTTTTAAATTGTATCACATAACTTTGAATAGCTCTTAGCTTGCCTATTTGTATGCAAGCATTTAAAGTAAACATTTACTATTGCTGTATGTAGCAGAGTTAAGGAAATAGTTTATATTTCAAGTTAGCATTTCATAGCCTATGTATTGTTAAACTAATCCCAATCTTAAATTGTTTATCTATGCAAATATATAATAATAATTCAGAAGTCTATATTGTATTATTGCTTAAATTTGTATCTGGTAGGCTAAGTAATTTATCTGTGAAGGTTCTGAGGTTTTAAATCAATATTGTATTAGGATTGTATTGCTTGGATGTTAAAAGTTAAAGGTTTTAGCCCCATTGTGTTAACTGAATGAAAGGCTATTTGGAAATAAGGCTGATTTTTTTAAGGTAAATTTTTCTGGGTTTTGTAAGAAGGATAGCATATCTTAACAGTTGTTTTTAACGTGTATAATAGTGTTTCATATTCTGGTATTACAAGTATATTTCAATATGTTCATGGATATTAACTAAATAAAAGAATTCAGGTATTTATATTAATTGTATGGTTTCTAGTAGATGCATGTTAGTTGAGGGTTTCTATTTTTAAGGATAATTATTATTTGTTTTGTGTTATAACCCTGCCATAAGTTGATATATTATTTGGAGAGCACTACTTAGATTTTCATAAATATACTGACATCTTAAATGTGAAGAACATTGGAATGTAAAATATTCATAATTTATGTCGAGTAAAGGCACACTTGGTTCTTTGATTTGCACTCTCCATTGAAGTCTATGGGAATAGGAAGTTAGCACGGTCGCAATATCCGAAGTTAGCGCTAAATACGCCCCTTAAATGTGATGTGACATGCAATTACTTTTCTTGAAAACAATTTCTAAGTAAGTGTTTTATAAAATCAGCATTGGTTTTGTACTTCCTATAAATCCTCACTGGCTGATAATGATAACGGTCTCTGCTTTACTGCTCTGCAGCTACGACAAGGAAACCGATTTATTCAAAACAAAGAGTTTAGTTGTCTACAATGTCATGTTACACACACAAAATCATAATAATAACAAGCAGTACATATATACTACTTTACCTCAAGCTTGTCATTGAGCAGATCCTGTGGAATGTAAGTCAATGCTGCGCGGCTTGGAGTTTCTACTCCTAATTTTTTGTTGTCAAAACTATCCTCAGTTGTTGCAGGATACTTCTTGGATTTTCCATCTATAAGATTATGTACTGCTTTTTTTCTTTAAAACAAATAATAAAAATATAGGATAATATAGTTACATAACCTGTACTAAAATACAGTATGCCAAAGACCCTACTTAAAAGGGACAGTTTACACCAATTTTTATATAACTGCATGTAATAGACACTTCTATAAAGAATAATATGCACAGATACTCATCTAAAAATCCAGTAAAAACTTACTTAGAAGCTCCCGGTTTAGCTCTGTTGACAGGTTAGCTGGAACACCCACTGAAAATGGTTCTATAGCAAAAAAAGCAGACACTCCCCCCCTCCCCATTCCTTTGAATATGAAATGACTTTACACAAACAGGAGCAAGCTGGAGTAGGTATACATCAGTATCAGCGCAATGTTATTAAAAAATAAGCAAAACTATACATTTGTTAAAAAAAGCTGTATAGGCTATATAAATGGATCATCTACAAAACATTTATGCAAAGAAAAATCTAGTGTACAATGTCCCTTTAAAGGGACATTAAACTGTTAGATGCATCTTACACAAAATGGTTCTACTCAACATGCTACTATTTTTCATCCTGTACCTGCAGCTCACTTCAGTGTTGTTCTCCTATTTTAAAACTTTACAGATGCCGGTTGTTGAAGCTCAGAATTTTCATACTGGGAGCCGCCATCTTTGACAGAAGTGATTTTTCACAGCTGCATTGTGATATTCATCATCATGTCTCACAATTATAGGATTCAGCTACCCTACATATAGCTGATTCTGGTAATACCAAGATTATACTATTTATGTTTGCTGGGACCTGAGCTATTCCATTGTGAGCTCAGACGGCAGCCTTTACTTGTGTTGTGGTCAGAGCAGCTTTAGATCTGCTGAAAATAAATACCAACTATTTTTGAACCCTGAGTGCTAGCTACTTATATCCAAAAACCATACACAACATACACTCTGAGTGTGGTCAGCAAACCAGACTCAAATTTTTGCAGCTGTCAAACAGCGTACCAAGAAACATCTCCATCTTTAGAGCCAAGAACGCACCCAGAAGACTCCGATAGAGGTCCAACATCTGTTGATAATAGCTGCACCAAAAGCTGGGAGAAGGTTTGAATCGCAGCTGATGTGTGGCAAAAACCACAAAACAGTCTGTCCTGAGATGGTTATGAATCACTGCACTAACCCTAGCTAAGCTTATAAGCTGCATGAACAGTGATGCTTTGGTATAAAGGGAATCTGCTGAAAAGCAGACGAAGTAAAAAAGTGTGTCATTGTGAACTTCATTTGCATATCTTACCCAGATTCCCTTGCTGCATTGGAAACAATGTAATCCAGAGGTTTTCTGTGGGAAAAACAAGCCTTCTGGCCTGTCTAGATTTGTTAATGAACTACACAATGAGTTATTCTCTCTCTCTCTCTCTCTCTCTCTCTCTCTCTCTCTCTCTCTCTCTCTCTCTCTCTCTCTCTATATATATATATATATATATATATATATATATATATATATATATATAAACACTGTGAAATGTCAGATATTTCAGTGTGTATTGTATAAAAACCTCACTAAAAGAAAAATAAAATAAGAAAAGGCCACAGGAATAATATAGTACAAATCAGCCACAGCAAAAACGTAAAGCTCCCTTTCTGTGTTATGCACGCTAACCTGAAGTACACAATACAGCTGTCAAATAGCCAGCAATTTCACTGATCTGTGAAAAAAACCTAAGCTACAAAATGGTGGCATTGGTGAGTAGTAACCATGATGGTGTGTTGTCCCCAGTAGATCATATAATTTTAAAAACTTTTCAGTTTACTTCTATTATCAAAATTACTTAATTCTCTTGGTATCTTTTGTTGAAAAGCATACCTAGATAGGCTGAGGAGCAGCAGTGCACTACTAGGAGCTAGCTAGTGATTGGTGAATACACACAAATGCTTACCAGATGTCTTCAGCTAGCTCCCAGTAGTGCATTGCTGCTCTGGAGCTGCAATAATAAAAATGCTGTAATTTATTAGAACATTTTATTTTTTGCATTTTTATGTCCCTTTAAATCATTCTGAAAGAAGCAATGCTCTTGTGTAATTAAAACAGTCTTTTTGAGGCAGGTATTAACACTCAATAAGGCTTTTTTATGATATTGAGCGCTTTAAAATAGCGTTACTTGTAGTGCTTTTTAAGTTAATTCTCCGACATATGCAAAAGGAAAGTTCATATAGCCAGGTCTTCAACTATAAAACATAGCTTTTATTGATAAAACGTATATATAAAAAGTATATATTCACAGACCTTGGTGATGTCGGTTAATAATGCATTTTCAATACTGTTACCTCCAACCCCCAATACGCGTCACCAGACGCATTTCGCCATAGCTTGAAGTCACCATCAATAAAGTTACGGCGAAATGCATCTGGTGACGCGTATTGGGGGTCGGAGGTAACAGTATTGAACATGCACTATTAAACGACATCACCAAGGTCTGTGAATTTATACTTATTATATATATGTTTTACCAATAAAAGCTATGTTTTATAGTTGAAGACCTGGCTATATGAACTTTCCTTTTGCATATGTCGGAGCATTAACTTAAAAAGCACTACAAGTGGGGGCGGAGTCTAGCCACGCTGGAAGATGGCTGCTAGCTAGTAGGACTCCCATCTCATACACCGGCATCCAGCTGTCCCATTAGGCGAGAAACCCTTTTTCACCCTTCCCTTTACCTCCTACCTATCCTCAGTTGCAACCGGACTTACCCGGTCTCCTCCCGAGATCCACTAAAGCCTCTACCCCTTTGAGCACACTGAGGCCTACACTAACGCCGTAGAAGGGGCCTGACAGGCGAACACAACGGGGCACGGACCTCCGCCCGCACAGACTAGTCAGTTCACACCGGGTCGGATAACCGACTGTGGACACGCTACCTGCAAACAAACGGCAGCAAAACTGAGAACACTTATCCTCAACCACGCTGACTCCCGGTCTGCCGCGATCAGTAAGTAACACCCCGCTGAGGCCTCATATATGCGCTGCCCCTGGAGCTGAGACGTTTCCTTAGTATCTAGGGCCAAGACACAAACAGCAAGCCATTGATGTGGGATTTGCAATAGTTTAGCATGGCACACCTTCTTTTCTAACCCTCCATCTCTTTTTTAACCCTGCATACCACCGCTGGCCAAAGAGACAGGAGAGATAATAAAACTAAAAATAAAATGGGCAGCAGGGAGCTTGCACAAGCACCTTCCAAGCAGAAAGATCCCTCACCATTTAGCTTTTGCCCCTCTAAATAAAAGGAATTAACTACAATAAATGTTCAGAGGGTTAAGCAAAGATTAAAGAAAGGGAGGGAGGCTTACAGAGACAGTAAGTGCAATATACATATCAGAGACACTGTTTTATGCTCCAGCAATATTTTATTCTATATTCCTGTCTTGGTTCACATAAAAAAAAAAAGGACATACATCTAGATACCTTGAATCCTCTATATTAAATTTGTTTTGTTCTTACTTTGAGCACACAGGTAATGCCGTGCAAAAAACAAAATAAGGTAGAAAAGACCTCATCTTCAAAAACCTTGAACCAGTATCTGAAAACTAGAGACATAACAAATACCACGTGTCTAGCTGAGAACACTGACACTCAAACAAATATGTCTAATGCTGAACTACCCAAGGACTCTGACACCAGCACATTTGTCACTAAGAGCGACATCTCAAATTTATCGTCCAAGGATGATATTAAGGTGGTATTACACGAAATGAGAGCTTTATTTGGAGACCTTAGGAAAGACCTGGGGGCAATTGACAAGAGAGTTTCCTCCCTTGAAGCTAACCAACAGACCCTCCAAGCAGAAATCCACTCCAGCTCCTCCATACTACAAAAACAAGACAGAAGGATGCAAGAGCTATCTGATAAAATGGAGGATCTGGAGAACCGATGCCGCCGAAACAACCTCCGGATAAGGGGAGTTTCGGAATCTATCTTTCCCCCTGCTATTGAGGGGTATCTTCAAGCTCTCTTCAGGGTGATCAAATACAACCCGTCGGCAGAGGAAATCCAAATAGAGAGGGCGCATAGAGCTATAAGGCCTAAACCCCCCCTAAAGCTCCCCCACGAGATACAATCGTAAAATTTCTGAAATTTAAGGACAAGGAGGAACTCTTACGTTGCGCAAGGGGAATGAATCCTATTCTACATGCAGGAGAAGAAATTCAAATATTCACAGATCTGTCCCCCATCACCTTACAAAAGAGAAGGAACCTCTCCCACATCCCCTCTATCCTGAAAAATAACAAGGTGCAATACAGATGGGGAATTCCGGTCTCCTTGACGGCCACAAGCAACAACAAAACAGCGGTCTTCAGGCCGGGCTCAGACCCCAACCTGTTCAAGGAACTCTCCTTGCCATGGGCTACAGATAATGTTTCACCTCTACAGGACCCCTTGGAGGGGAGGATCAGAGGGACAACCTTGAATCCCAGCACCAGCCAGCCTTGAGATAAACTTTCTCTTTTTGTGTGGGCCCCTCATTGGTCACCACTGATGAGAACTTCTCCTTATGATTATACTGTTATAGGATGGCTGCTGACACAAAGACTAGAGGCCCTACGTAGAATAGTCCTTTGCAGCCGAGTCTGCCAGATGGAAGATACAGTATTCTGAACTGTAGCGGGCCTTGCATCCCTGAAGATGTATCCTTTAGCAAAGTTTATTAATAGATCACCTTTATTGCTGGGTAATTGGTAAACTCCTTTAATAAAAAACAAACAAAAAAATGGGGAAAAAAAAAAAAAAGAATAATAAAATATAAAAAATAAATAAAAATGTTAATATTGCTATGGGTAATATATGGGTTTGGAACAATAGTTCTCCACTAATTAAAGATGTTTTATATGCCCAATCTAACGCAACGCCCTTCTGAGGTGTCCAAAAAAAAAGAAAGTTTTGTTATTCTTTTCTCTTGCTTGTTATATTGTCTACTAATACAAAATGTTTGCCTATGCAAGTATTAGATTTATGTTTATATCTTTTTTAAAGTTTAGAAAGTTCGTGTAAGTGTGCTGTCAGCATGATACAGTTACAATTTAACATATCTACATATGCCCTTTGGCAACTTGAACATAATAGACTTCATCAGCTCACATATTGTTTTTAGCCTGTGTTCCATGTTCCTGAATATCAAAATGTTTAGATGTTTAAGCAATAAGGTTTACTTCTCATTTCCACAGAGGCTCATAATGCTTTTATGAACGACACCTCTGGCTTACGCAGAAGCACTTTTACACTCACACACTTCCCCTTTGGCAATCTTGCCACAGTTGACCTCACTTACAAACAAAGCCTTGATCTCATAGTGAGCACAGATCAGCACTTACATTATCCACCTTAATCTAATGAAACTAACATTACTGAAACCTACTATCAGCTATAAATTAAGATTGCCCATGCATAACTGACAGGAACAGAACCAGATCGACTAGGGGTTCCACACCCCTAACGTCAAAATCAAATCAATTACCTAGTGACCTCTCCTGGTCCTGGATATTAAAAATCCCCTTCCGCCCCTATTGAAGTACTCTGATCCCCTCCCTTCTCCTCCTCCCCTTCCCTCCTCCCCCCATCCTTCCTTCTCCTCCCACCCATCACGCCTTCCTTCACCCTCCACCTTCCTCTCTCGCCCTCTGGAACAAAACAAGATATATGTTAATAACCTCTATGCCGGTAGTATAGATATTTCCCCTAATTGAATCTTTTCTTACGAACCACACGCCTAGAGACTAGCTTGTCGGAATTTAGTACGAGCTAACTCTCCTAACTATTCTATAAATCCTTCTCTCTCTCTTAGCTGATTTTTTTCTTTCATCTATCAACTCCCTTATCTAACCTTCCCTTTACTTCCTCTTCTTCTCCCCCTTCTTCTCCTTTTTTTTTTTTCTCTCCCTAACCCTCAATTATTCTCATTACCAAGATGCCAACCGGGATCAGTAAATTTCAGGAACACTCCATTAGGTTAACATCCATAAACGCAAAGGGACTAAATAGCCTGGGTAAAAGATCTATTGCAATCAGAGAGCTCAATAAACTCAATAGTCAAATTTTAATGATACAAGAGACCCACTTTAGGAAAGGGAGAGAGCCCCACTGGACCCCCCAACACTATCCATTAACCTGTTTTGCATCCGGGACTAGTAGGAGAGGGGGGGTGGGCATCCTAATACATAAAACACTACCACTTCAAGTTATGCACACTCTAAAGGACCCAGAGGGTCGTTATGCAATGATAGTAGGCTCACTTTTTGGGCAGCATATTACACTTTTAAATGTTTATGCCCCGAACCAAAATCAAGATACCTATTTTAAAAAAGTTGCAAACTTACTCCTCGACCATGCCAAGGGAGCTGTGTTCGTAACGGGTGATTTTAATATTTCCCTTGACCCTTTGCTGGATACTTCCAAAGGCACTACCACCGTCCCTAAGTCAACACTGCGAGCGGTGAGAAATTCCCTGCCCTCAGTGTTGCTTCATGATGTCTGGAGAAACCTACACCCCAGAGCAAAAGATTACACCTTCTATTCCTTCCCCCACGATTGTTACACGCGTATAGACTATATACTTTCTTACTCTAGCGGTCTCTCCCTCATTGACAAATGCGAAATTGGTAACATAACATGGTCAGATCACGCCCCTGTTACCTGCTCTATCATTTGGCCAGATCTCCCCATTATGTCTAAGTCATGGAAATTGGATGATACTCTACTTGACAACCCTCTGATCCTTGAAGATATCGAAAAGAACATAGTAGAATACTTTACACCTAACGAAAGCACCTCATCCTCGCCTTTAGTGGAATGGGAAGCCCATAAATCAGTTATACAAGGAGTGTTAATCAAACACAAAGCGAAAATAAACAATCCAGAGAACTATACACAAACTTATTAGCAAAGATAGACACACTTGAGACTCAACATAAACTAGACCTAAATAACCACACTCTTAGACAAAACCTTGCTCTGGCAAGAACTGCACTCAGACAGTATTTAACTGAGGTCCATCAACGAAATGCCTTGCACCTCAAACAGCACTATTATGAGGGAGGTAACAAACCTGGTAAAATACTAGCAAGAGCCCTTCGTAGAAAACATCTTTCCACATACACACAATCTCTACAAACAAAGGACGGACGGACTGTTCATGATAATAAACTCATAGCCTCTACATTTAGAGAATACTACAAATCGGTGTACAATATCGATAACCCCGACACTCCACTCCAGCCACACAGCGAGCTGCCCCACCAAAAAGACAATATAGATAACTATTTTAGGGATCTCCGCCTCCCCTCCCTGAGTAGCGAAGCGAAAACATTTCTGGAATCCCCTATCACATTGGAGGAAATAACTCAGGCTATTAAAAGCATCCCCTCCGGTAAAAGCCTTGGCCCGGACGGCTTCTCGGCTAGATATTACAAAAAATTTAAGGACATTTTGTCCCCTCCCCTTCTCAAAATCTTTAATAACTTACGAATGACCCATTTCTCTCCAGGTCACTTCTAGAGGCCCACACATCACGGTCATCCCCAAACCAGGGAAACCTGCTATCAAGCCGGAGAATTTTCGCCCCATCTCCCTAATAAATAACGACATGAAATTTTTAGCTAAGATTCTCGTCAATAGATTGAACAGGTTCTTACCTGAACTTATTGACAAGGATCAAGTGGGATTTGTACCGGGGAGGAAGGCCCGGGATAATACCACCAAAATCCTTCAGTTAATCAACCACGCAAAAGTATCACATATCCCTATGGTCCTTTTTTCTACCGATGCAGAGAAGGCCTTTGACAGGGTCCGATGGTCTTTTCTGCAGAGGGCAATGGTTGAGATGGGAATTCCAGAATCCTTTTTAAACATGACTATGTCTCTTTACTCCTCTCCAAATGCTAGAATAAGAATTAATGGTACTTTATCTGACCTCTTTAATATCAGTAACGGCACCAGACAGGGGTGTCCTCTGTCCCCACTACTTTTTGCCATCACTATGGAGGTCCTAGCACAAAAAGTACGAAATAACACGAGAATAAAGGGGATTGGGGTAGGAGATAAAATACACAAACAAGCTCTTTACGCAGATGATGCCCTTTTCTCCCTCACAGAGGCTGAAACCTCTATCCCAGAACTACTCTCCGAGTTAGACCGTTTTGGCTTGGCCTCCAACTTTAAATTAAACATTACTAAATCCGAGCTTTTGAACATAAATACCCCTCCTGAAACAATACAGTTTTTAAGAAATACTTATGCCATTCCTATAGCATAAAAAAAACAAATATCTGGGGATATTCTTAACTCCCTCCCCACAGGACCTATTTAAATATAATTATAATGTATTAAAAAGCGATATAACCCGAGATCTTTCGGTTTGGAGGAACAAGCCTATATCATGGCTTGGTAGAATAGGAGTCCTGAAGATGAATGTCCTCCCGAGGGTCTTATATCTATTGCAAACTTTGCGAATACATCTTCCGTTGGGGTATCAAAGCAGTTACAGGGGACTTTTGAACAGTTCATTTGGGCTGGGGCTAAACCAAGGATACCCAAAAAGACCATGTATCTCCCTAGGGAAAGTAGAGGACTGGGTGTCCCACACCTGATGGCATACAAACAAGCAATAACATTACAACATGTAGCTGAATGGTCAAATAATACTAATGACAAAGCATGGATACAAATCGATAGGCAAATTTTTAAATTGAATAATGTCGCAACAATGGCATGGACCAAGCCTCAAAAGAGACCTAAGACTTTACAGTTATATCACATTACCGCAGGTATTTTAGCAGATTGGGACAAGATCCTGACCTCAACCACTCACATCTACACTATACCCGCACCACTCTCGCCACTCATAGAACACACAGACCTACCCTACCATCACTTAGGACCACATGTAGCACAATCGTATAGCCTCAAAACAGGCTCTATTCAGTTTGCCACGGAGAACGGATTGTTCAAAACACAAGCAGCTCTAGCAGAGGCACACAGGGAGATCTTCTCCTCGTGGCTTCACTACCATCAATTACGACACTTCATCTCTCATCACAAACAAAAAAAAGAGTTAGGAAGAGCTACTACAGCTTTCGAAAAGATATGTATTCAAACAGCACCTTTGTCTCATCTCATCTCCAAACTTTATAAAATATTAAATTGCCCTGACACATCGTCACTCCCGTCCTACACATACTCATGGAACAGAGAGCTCAATCAGGACCTTGACGTAGAGACTTGGCTCAAGGCCTTTAGATTAATTAAAAAATCCTCTGTCTTGGCAGAAGTACAGGAAATTCACTTGAAGCTATCCTGCCGCTGGTACTTGACCCCCTCCCGACTCCATAGGATATTCCCCTCACTCAATGGCACGTGCTGGAGAGGATGTGGAGAGGAAGGCACGCTCTTCCACATTTGGTGGTCGTGTCCCAAACTGGATCAGTTCTGGAGGGACACATTCTCAGCTATTTCTGATATAGTCTCGACCCAGATCCTCCCCGACCCGAAAGTTATCTTGTTCCTTTCCCTGCCCAAACTGACGGGGCTAGGTAAACAGCCACTGCTGCTGATTATGATCACAGCTGCCAAAAAACTCATCCCAAAATATTGGAAATCCCTAACAATCCCATCCACAGACGAATGGAGATCCATGGTCTCTGATCTATTATCCCTAGAGAGATACCACTACCTAAGAACACATAAGTTAGAAATATACGAACTCATGAAGGCAATATGGAATAAAAGAATTTGAGCTCCCTTACACAATATCCTGATCCCCCCGGACTCTCGTTGGTTCACTTATATCCCCCCCCCATCTCCCCCCCCCCTTTTTTTTTTTCCTCTCTCCTCCCCCTCTTCTTTTTACCTGTCCCAAACTTTTCTTCTTCTCCTTGACTTTTACATTGACCCCCTCCTTCTCATTCTTTTTGGGAAGGACAATGATACGTATACACAAGAAAATATAAAAGATTCACTAAAAACTGCAACTGCTGACTTAACCCTAATAAGTTCCCTTATTTTTCCATCTCTGATTGATGATGACAGTGTTTTTCTTCTAATGTTAACAAAATTGAACTTATTCGCACAAATGGTTTATAATGATGATGTTTCACAATTCTTGTTCTGTCATTTGTGTTTTGTTTACCACTGTTGTCATTCAGAATCTATCAATAAAAATTCATATAAAAAAAAAAAAGCACTACAAGTAACGCTATTTTAAAGCGCTCAATATCACAAAAAAAGCCTTATTGAGTGTTAATACCTGCCTCCAAAAGACTGTTTTGATTATTTCAGAAGGAGAACATCAAGTACAGAGGACTGCATCAGGTGTATTGATTCTCCATTATTATGTGTGCTTGTTAAGGGTTAAGCACAGGCAGGCGTTTTAAACAGCAGCTATAGCAGAGAGCAACCACAAATTCTCTTGTGTAATTGGTTGATCGAGAGCATGGGGGGAACGGCACAAGTAAAGTTAAAGGGACAGTCTAGTCCAAAATAAACTTTCATGATTCAGATAGAGAATGTAATTTTAAACAATTTTCCAATTTACTTCTATCACCAATTTTGCTTTGTTCTCTTGGTATTTTTAGTTGAAAGCTAAACCTAGGAGGTTCATATGCTAATTTCTAAGCCCTTGAAGGTCGCCTCTTAACTCAGGGCATTTTAATAGTTTTTCACATAGATAACACTGTGTTCACGCATGTAGAGTTCCTAAGAGCCAGCACTGATTGGCTAAAATACAAGTCTGTCAAAATAACTGAAATAAGCAGGCAGTTTGTAGAGGCTTAGATACTAGGTAATCACAGAGGTAAAAAGTGTATTAATATAACTGTATTGGTTATTCAAACCTAGGTAATGGGTAATAAATGGATTATCTATCTTTTAAAACAATACAAATTCTGGTGTAGACTGTCCCTTTAAATGTGCGTAGAAGATGCCTTGTTTGCAACATTTATAGCAGACACTAGGTTTACTATATAAAGAATAACAATTGTTTTTAAATAAAGTATTTACCTAGAGTCTCCAAGAAGTGTAAGGAGCCTGTAGTGTGGCAATTCAGAAGATGCTACGAAGGCAAGAATTCCAAAGAGTCTCTCAGAGAGGACAACATCATTTCGGGTAACCTGACGAAATGAGAAATTGATTAAACAATGTTTCTGCTTCCAAAGTGCAGGCCTCATGATTACTACTAAATAAGGTACCAAGGGAAAGCTCACATTTTCTAACAGCCACAAAATCGATTCATTTGACATATGAGAGGAAATGTTTGGGAAGGTTACAACACTGTACTGGGCAAAATATGTTTAAAGGGACATGAAATGAGTATACAATTTAAAATAATAAAAAAATTTACTTTTTCCAGTTCACTTATATTACCATATTTGCTTGCTCCTGAGTATTCTTGGTGTAAAAAAGATGTATATAAACAAAATGCCATGATTAATAATAATAATAAATTAAAATAATTAAAACAGTATGATTAGTTTTACATTTCTTATGCTTGAAAATATATATTCAGTTTCATTTCAGGGCATTTCTCACCCCTTCTTTATAATTTAATTTGAATAATTGTGTAACACAAATAAATCATATATTGCTACTATTGATAGAAACAGCTCTAACAATACTGTTAAAATCAATAGCTGTCACATTTGATCCTCACAAAATTCGGTGGCATGAGGGCTGCAGCTGCTCCCAAGAATTAGTGGCTATTATTTCTAATTATTGGAGCCACTACATAGTGGTAGTATCTTAGATTTATGTAGATGTTTGCAGTGTTTACACAATTCTCCTTTTGAAACTAACACCTAAATACTTCTGCACAGCTTAAATCTCAACGTGGAAAATAAAAATGATCTTCCACACTCCCTTTCATTTCAATAACTCCCCATAAACCTAATTTTAAATGATTTATTTTACATAAACCCCCCTCTATGTCATCCCCCACCAGTAATCCGCCTACATCTAACCCCCCAAACAACCTCTCCTGCAAGGTACCCTCTAAAAGCAAAATCACCCCTCACTCAGTCCTCTCCCCCCATGGAAACCTCAACACCCAGCACCTAAATAAACAAAACAAATTTAAAAAAAAAAAAAACCTTAAAAATGTAAAAAACCCAGAAAGTCCTTCCTTAAAGGGACATAATACTCATATGCTAAATCACTTGAAACTGATGCAGCATAACTGTAAAAAGCTGACAGGAAAATATCACCTGAGCATCTCTATGTAAAAAAGGAAGATATTTTACCTCACAATCTCCTCAGCTCAGCAGAGTAAGTTCTGTGTAAAAAGTTATACTTCACCTGCTCCCAGCTGCAGGTAAAAAAAAATAATAATGAAGAAATGAACAGCAGCCAATCAGCATCAGCAGTGCTGAGGTCATGAACTCTTTTACTGTGATCTCATGAGATTTGACTTAACTCTCATGATATTTCATTGTTACACTGAATAGGGAAATAACATGAGAGTGCACACGGCTCATCCTTTCAGCTGTCCTGGGACAGTCATACTAATATGCTGCTTAGAAATCCTTTACAATGGGATGTGGCTACTGTGGAATTTTTAAGGTAAAATATCTTTCTTTTTTACATAGAGATGTTCAGGTGATATTTTCTAGTCAGCTTTTTACAGCTATACTGCATCACTTTCAAGTGTTTAAACATTTGGGTATTATGGCCCTTTAAAGGGATACTAAACCCAATTATTTTCTTCCATGATTCAGATAGAGCATACAATTTTAAGCAACTTTCTAATTTACTCCTATTATAAATTTTTCTTTGTTCTCTTGCTATCTTTATTTTTTTTTTTAAAAAGCAGGAATGTAAAGCTTAGGAGCCAGCTCATTTTAGGTTCAGCACCCTGGATAGCGCTTGTTTATTGGTGGCTACATTCAGGGCCGTCTTTAATATTGATTGGACCCTGGGCAAAAATTTTCTTGGGCCCCCCCACCCCCACCCCATGCAATTTCGCTCTCCACCCCAACATCCCAAAAAACAACTAAATCAATTTTTTTTTATTATTAGCCCAGCGGTGGATCATCCACTGCTGGGCTAATCATTTAAAAAAAAAAAATTAAAAAAAAATTGCAATATGTGAAACTGGACCTAAGCAGAACTAATAAGTAAATAAATATATAAATTCCTCCACTGTGGATTCATTTAATATTCTTTTGAATGTGATTCTGGTGTGAGGTTACCTGGTTAAAGAGATTTAGGGCAGCCAACAGGAGCAAAGCAAGGTAAAGGAGGAAGCATGGAGGTGCAGACAAATATAAGTTTACTGACTTGAACAGCAGAACTACTATGGGAAGCTGTAAAATCTGAGACAGAGAGAAAATAAAAACTATAAAAATAAACCTTACATTAATGTGTGAAGTATCAGCATGACGCCTTTACATCAGCCACACCAGCACATGTAGCTTCTTTGCTAGGAACAAGTTCCCTCTCACCCTGAACTAGACAATGCTGCATGGGGAGGGGCGTATGCACTCACTTATTCTTCCCACTGACACCTTTCTACATTGCACTATTCCAATAACAAACTTCAGTTAGTTGATCTTAGGGCCACAGCAGAAAGAGCAGGGCTAAGGGGACCAGTAGACATGATGCTGTCTGTCCAAGGCTGCATGGATACAGTGTGAGATGAGTCACACAGTCTCAAGACTGAAGAGAGCAGTGTATGCAGCTGCACAGATGCTCAAATCCTCATGTGCCTGCCGCTCCAGCTTTCTGCTGCATGTGCCTACAGTCAGCCCTACCCAGAAACAATCCCCACCACCAGAGCAGTTACCTGGTAACAGTGGTAACCCCAGTAAGACATTTTCTGATGCAGTGGGAAATGGCTGGATGCCAAGTTAGGGCTTTGCATTCAGGGCTGCACAGTGCACATCTAAAACAGCACATGGCACTAGCTTGGCATGTCACATGACACGGGCACGGTCTGGCACAGTTTTGAAAAAAAATATAAGCAGAGTACTTTTGACTGTGACAGTATTAGGACTGAATGTGTGTGTTCCCCATGTCACATCAGCAGTCTGGTATGAACCATTAAAAAAAAACAAAAAAAAACAAAACATAATTTATGCTTACCTGATAAATTCCTTTCTCCTGTAGTGTAGTCAGTCCACGGGTCATCATTACTTCTGGGATATTAACTCCTCCCCAACAGGAAGTGCAAGAGGATCACCTGCTATATAGCTCCTCCCCTCTACGTCACACCCAGTCATTCGACCGAGAACCAAACGAGAAAGGAGAAACTATAGGGTGCAGTGGTGACTGGAGTATAATTTTAAAATTTAGACCTGCCATAAAAACAGGGCAGGCCGTGGACTGACTACACTACAGGAGAAAGGAATTTATCAGGTAAGCATAAATTATGTTTTCTCCTGTTAAGTGTAGTCAGTCCACGGGTCATCATTACTTCTGGGATACCAATACCAAAGCTAAAGTACACGGATGACGGGAGGGACAGGCAGGATCTTTATACGGAAGGGACCACTGCCTGAAGAACCTTTCTCCCAAAAACAGCCTCCGAAGAAGCAAAAGTGTCAAATTTGTAAAATTTGGAAAAAGTATGAAGAGAAGACCAAGTTGCAGCCTTGCAAATCTGTTCAACAGATGCCTCATTCTTAAAGGCCCAAGTGGAAGCCACAGCTCTAGTAGAATGAGCTGTAATTCTTTCAGGAGGCTGCTGTCCAGCAGTCTCATAGGCTAAACGTATTATGCTACGAAGCCAAAAAGAGAGAGAGGTAGCAGAAGCTTTTTGACCTCTCCTCTGTCCAGAATAAACGACAAACAGGGAAGAAGTTTGGCGAAAATCTTTAGTTGCCTGTAAATAAAATTTCAGGGCACGGACTACATCTAGATTGTGCAGAAGTCGTTCCTTCTTTGAAGAAGGGTTAGGACACAATGATGGAACAACAATCTCTTGATTGATATTCTTGTTAGTGACAACCTTAGGTAAGAACCCAGGTTTAGTACGCAGAACTACCTTATCTGAATGAAAAATCAGATACGGAGAATCACAATGTAAGGCTGATAACTCAGAGACTCTACGAGCCGAGGAAATAGCCATTAAAAACAGAACTTTCCAAGATAACAATTTAATATCAATGGAATGAAGGGGTTCAAACGGAACACCCTGTAAAACGTTAAGAACTAAATTTAAGCTCCATGGTGGAGCAACAGTTTTAAACACAGGCTTAATCCTGGCCAAAGCCTGGCAGAAAGCCTGAACGTCTGGAACTTCTGACAGACATTTGTGTAAAAGAATGGACAGAGCTGAGATCTGTCCCTTCAAGGAACTAGCAGATAAACCCTTTTCTAAACCCTCTTGTAGAAAAGACAATATCCTAGGAATCCTAACCTTACTCCATGAGTAACTCTTGGATTCGCACCAATGTAAGTATTTACGCCATATTTTATGGTAAATCTTTCTGGTAACAGGTTTCCTAGCCTGTATTAGGGTATCAATTACTGACTCCGAAAATCCACGCTTTGATAAAATCAAGCGTTCAATTTCCAAGCAGTCAGCTTCAGAGAAATTAGATTTTGATGTTTGAAAGGACCCTGAATTAGAAGGTCCTGTCTCAGAGGCAGAGACCAAGGTGGACAGGATGACATGTCCACTAGATCTGCATACCAGGTCCTGCGTGGCCACGCAGGCGCTATTAGAATCACCAATGCTCTCTCCTGTTTGATCCTGGCAATCAATCGAGGAAGCATCGGAAAGGGTGGAAACACATAGGCCATCCCGAAGGTCCAGGGTGCTGTCAAAGCATCTACCAGGACCGCTCCCGGGTCCCTGGACCTGGACCCGTAACAAGGGAGCTTGGCGTTCTGGCGAGACGCCATGAGATCTATCTCTGGTTTGCCCCAAAGTGGAAGTATTTGGGCAAAGACCTCCGGATGAAGTTCCCACTCCCCCGGATGAAAAGTCTGACGACTTAGGAAATCCGCCTCCCAGTTCTCCACTCCAGGAATGTGGATCGCTGACAGGTGGCAAGAGTGAGACTCTGCCCAGCGAATTATCTTTGATACTTCCATCATCGCTAGGGAGCTTCTTGTCCCTCCCTGATGGTTGATGTAAGCTACAGTCGTGATGTTGTCCGACTGAAACCTGATGAACCCCAGAGTTGTTAACTGAGGCCAAGCCAGAAGGGCATTGAGAACTGCTCTCAATTCCAGAATGTTTATTGGAAGGAGACTCTCCTCCTGAGTCCATGATCCCTGAGCCTTCAGGGAATTCCAGACAGCGCCCCAACCTAGTAGGCTGGCGTCTGTTGTTACAATTGTCCAATCTGGTCTGCTGAATGGCATCCCCCTGGACAGATGTGGCCGAGAAAGCCACCATAGAAGAGAATTTCTGGTCTCTTGATCCAGATTCAGAGTAGGGGACAAATCTGAGTAATCCCCATTCCACTGACTTAGCATGCACAATTGCAGAGGTCTGAGATGTAGGCGTGCAAAGGGAACTATGTCCATTGCCGCTACCATTAAGCCGATCACCTCCATGCATTGAGCCACTGACGGGTGTTGAATGGAATGAAGGACACGGCAAGCATCTTGAAGCTTTATTAACCTGCCTTCTGTCAGGTAGATCTTCATTTCTACAGAATCTATAAGAGTCCCCAAGAAGGGAACTCTTGTGAGTGGAAAGAGAGAACTTTTCTCTTCGTTCACCTTCCACCCATGCGACCTTAGAAAAGCCAGTACTAACTCTGTATGAGACTTGGCAGTTTGAAAGCTTGACGCTTGTATCAGAATGTCGTCTAGGTACGGAGCCACCGAAATTCCTTGCGGTCTTAGTACCGCCAGCAGAGCGCCCAGAACCTTTGTGAAGATTCTTGGAGCCGTAGCCAATCCGAATGGAAGAGCTACAAACTGGTAATGCCTGTCTAGGAAGGCAAACCTTAGATACCGGTAATGATCTTTGTGAATCGGTATGTGAAGGTAAGCGTCCTTTAAATCCACTGTGGTCATGTACTGACCCTTTTGGATCATGGGTAAGTTTGTCCGGATAGTTTCCATTTTGAACGATGGAACTCTTAGGAATTTGTTTAGGATCTTTAAATCCAATATTGGTCTGAAGGTTCCCTCTTTTTTGGGAACCACAAACAGATTTGAGTAAAACCCTTGTCCGTGTTCCGACCGCGGAACTGGGTGGATCACTCCCATTAGTAAAAGGTCTTGTACACAGCGTAGAAACGCCTCTTTCTTTATCTGGTTTGTTGACAACCTTGAAAGGTGAAATCTCCCTTGTGGAGGAGAAGCTTTGAAGTCCAGAAGATATCCCTGAGATATGATCTCCAACGCCCAGGGATCCTGGACATCTCTTGCCCAAGCCTGGGCGAAGAGAGAGAGTCTGCCCCCCACTAGATCCGTTTCCGGATCGGGGGCCCTCACTTCATGCTGTCTTAGGGGCAGCAGCAGGTTTTCTGGCCTGCTTGCCCTTGTTCCAGGACTGGTTAGGTTTCCAGCCTTGTCTGTAGCGAGCAACAGCTCCTTCCTGTTTTGGAGCAGAGGAAGTTGATGCTGCTCCTGCCTTGAAGTTACGAAAGGCACGAAAATTAGACTGTCTAGCCCTTGGTTTGGCTCTGTCTTGAGGCAGGGCATGGCCTTTACCTCCCGTAATATCAGCGATAATTTCTTTCAAACCGGGCCCGAATAATGTCTGCCCCTTGAAAGGTATGTTAAGTAATTTAGATTTAGAAGTTACATCAGCTGACCAGGATTTTAGCCACAGCGCTCTGCGCGCCTGAATGGCGAATCCGGAATTCTTAGCCGTAAGTTTAGTTAAATGTACTACGGCATCAGAAATAAATGAATTAGCTAGCTTAAGGGTTTTAAGCTTGTGTGTAATTTCATCTAATGGAGCTGAGTCAAGGGTCTCTTCCAGAGACTCAAACCAAAATGCTGCCGCAGCCGTGACAGGCGCAATGCATGCAAGGGGTTGCAATATAAAACCTTGTTGAACAAACATTTTCTTAAGGTAACCCTCTAACTTTTTATCCATTGGATCTGAAAAAGCACAGCTATCCTCCACCGGGATAGTGGTACGCTTAGCTAAAGTAGAAACTGCTCAAAAGTTTATGTTTAATGTTTATAATTATTAAAATAAAAGGAAAACACATTAGAAAAGGGAGGGGAAGGAAGACTATAGATAATTTCGTTCCTACTTCAGGAAAATAAGCAGGACCTCAAATATTTCCTATGCCTGAAGGCAACTTCAGTAGGTGGGAGCTTTTCCTAGGACTCTATGGACTTTCAGAGATTTCAGTAATGATGGAGATACATTGGGAAAGCCGGATGGATATACTAATTGCTGAAAGAAGTTGTTTCATCCTCCAACTCATTTTCATGTTGTTTGAGACAGATATATGGAATTATAAAACTTTATCGAACAGGATAAGAGGTCCTGAGACTGTAACAATGAATATAAATATGTTTATCTGAACTAGGGGCATGATGTATTAGATATGTCTCTTGTCTTCCTTTTTGACAATAAAGATTATTTCAACTAAAGTAGAAACTGCTCCCTCCACCTTAGGGACCGTTTGCCATAAGTCCCGTGTGGTGGTGTCTATTGGAAACATTTTTCTGAATATAGGAGGGGGTGAGAAAGGCACACCGGGTCTATCCCACTCCTTAGTAACAATTTCAGTAAGTCTCTTAGGTATAGGAAAAACGTCAGTACTCGTCGGTACCGCAAAATATTTATCCAACCTACACATTTTCTCTGGTATTGCAACTGTGTTACAATCATTCAGAGCCGCTAACACCTCCCCTAGTAATACACGGAGGTTTTCCAGCTTAAACTTAAAATTTGAAATGTCTGAATCCAGTTTATTTGGATCAGATCCGTCACCCGCAGAATGAAGCTCTCCGTCCTCATGTTCTGCAAATTGTGACTCAGTATCTGACATGGCCCTAATATTATCAGCGCACTCTGTTCTCACTCCAGAGTGATCTCGCTTACCTCTAAGTTCTGGTAATTTAGACAAAACTTCAGTCATAACATTAGCCATGTCCTGTAGTGTGATTTGTAATAGCCGCCCTGAAGTACTCGGCGTTACAATATCACGCACCTCCCGAGTGGGAGATGCAGGTACTGACACGTGAGGCAAGTTAGTCGGCATAACTTCCCCCTCGTTGTTTGGTGAATGATGTTCAATTTGTACAGAATGACTTTTATTTAAAGTAGCATCAATGCAATTAGTACATAAATTTCTATTGGGCTCCACCTTGGCTTTTGCACATATAGCACAGAGATATTCCTCTGAGTCAGACATGTTTAACAAACTAGCAATTAAACTAGCAAGCTTGGAAATACTTTTCACTCAATTTACAAGTAATAAGAAAAACGCACTGTGCCTTTAAGAAGCACAGAAAAAAAAAAAAATTATGACAGTTGAATAACAATGAACCGGAGAAATTATAAAAACCACATTTTTCCCGGTAAAGGCATAAATTTAGCAAAGGATTGCCCCCATTAGCAATAGATAACTAACCCTTAATAGCAGAAAAAAATGTACAAAATATAAACTTTTTTATCACAGTCAAAGCACAATCTCACAGGTCTGCTGTGAGTGATTACCTCCCTCAAAATAATTTTTGAAGACCCTTGAGCTCTGTAGAGACGATCCGGATCATGCAGGGAGAGAAAAGACTTTTGACTGAATTTCTGATGCGTAGCAAAAGCGCCAAAATAGGCCCCTCCCCCTCACACACAGCAGTGAGGGAAGTTCAGAAAACTGTCTTAAATTAAAATAAACGACAGCCAAGTGGAAAAACAGTGCCCAAAACAATTTTTCACCCAGTACCTCAGATAATTAAACGATTTAGCATGCCAGAAAAAACGCTTAAAATCAAGTAACATGAAATGTCATTAAACAGCCTGTTGCTAGACGTTCCCACTGCAAGTTAGGCTAAAAGTTATATGCATATAGTATTATCCCAGTGAAGTGCCATTCCCCAGAATACTGAAGTGTAAACATATATACATAACAGCCTGATACCAGTTGCTACTACTGCATTTAAGGCTGAACTTACATTATATCGGTATTGGCAGTATTTTCTCAGTCAATTCCATTCCTCAGAAAATAATATACTGCAACATACCTCTTTGCAGGTGAACCTGCCCGCTGTCCCCTGATCTGAAGTTTACCTCACTCCTCAGAATGGCCGAGAACAGCAAAATGAATCTTAGCTACGCCAGCTAAAATCATCCAAAAACTCAGGTAGATTCTTCTTCAAATTCTACCTGAGAAGGAACAACACACTCCGGTGCTGTTTTAAAATAACAAACTTTTGATTGAAGATATATAAACTAAGTATAATCACCACAGTCCTCTCACACATCCTATCTATTAGTTGGGTGCAAGAGAATGACTGGGTGTGACGTAGAGGGGAGGAGCTATATAGCAGCTCTGCTTGGGTGATCCTCTTGCACTTCCTGTTGGGGAGGAGTTAATATCCCAGAAGTAATGATGACCCGTGGACTGACTACACTTAACAGGAGAAATTTTTTTTTTTTTTTTTTTTTTAGGACTCTTGGGCCCCTCAACAGAGACTGGGCCCAGGGCAGCTGCCCCTTTTGCCCTGTGTTAAAGACGGTCCTGGCTACATTGCATGCTCTATCTGAATCATGAAAGAAAAAATGTGGGTGTAGTTTCCCTATAAAGATCTGACAGAAGAATCTTCTAACTTTAGTGTGTTCAGGTCAACTAGAAAAAAGCCACAATTATAAAAGATAGGGACTATGTAAGAGCTGTCTACACAACAGCCAAAGTAAAAATAAAGTGTCCTGACTATATCTACATTGTGCGTGTGACATCATCATGCAGGTCACACCCTGAAGGGGTTAAGGGAACAGTTCCAGTACTATTTTTCTCAAAGATTGAAATAAAATGATAAACAAGACAGACTTGATAACACTGAGTAAAAAATAAATATAAGCCTAAATTAAAGGCTGGTACCACAAAATGACAATTTAATTTTGAAAATAAAAAATGTATCTGCATTTTCTATCTTTTGGAGTGCTCTGGTTTAATTAAAATGAATGATGAACCTACCTGTCAGCAAAAGTTCAGTTTAGGTAGGATGAATTTAGTTCAGCTTCTACCCAAGCTGGACTTCTTTTTGATTAGAGAGATTATGCACTTATGACCATGTTTCTTTTCCAAAATTAGGTATGTTAGTTTAATGGTATCACGTTTCCTTAAATCAGGACTGAATGTCATACATAATGCTACTGTAATACAGAACTGATATCAATGGGATGACTTATAGTTCAGGGAACTCATATCACAATAATCTGAGCAATTTAAATATATCAACTCGCAGTGTGATATTTTTGCATTCCTGTAAATGGTATATGCTATTTGGTCACAAAATAATACCTTGCAGGATATATAAATAATTGTATTATACATTCACTAACAGAAAGTTATTTGCTTACATTACAAAATAAGGAAACATGGGATCATTACATAAAACATTGTTATTTTTAAGGTTGGTCCTTTGAGTGATGGTTTGTTCAGTTAGGGGAGTTATATAGGTGGGATCCCTTAGGAGATGGGAGGTTGTGCTGGGTGGTCTTTGAGTTTTTGGTGGATCCCTTGCATGCTAGAAGCACTGAGTAGTAAGTGGTCAATAGTTTTATTTATTATAATTTATTCTTAAAAAAAATAAAACAGTTTTTTCAAAAGATAAGAGTGCATCAATGGACACATAATAAGTATTGTTGCAATTGATCTGCAGCTCTATTTAGGGGACTGTCATTATTTAAAGAGGATTGAGGTATCCTCTTTAGATATAACAGTATTTACAAATGAAATTTCCCTAAAGATAGTATTACTTGGCACGTCATTAAAAGTAAATAGAATTCTTAAAGTCACTCTTATTTATTTGGAATACATAAGCTAATGATTTTGCCATAATTTCCACAGAAGCATTATTAAATTATTTATAAATAAGGCCCATTCTAAATATACCTTCTGGAAGTATCAGAATATTACAACAGTCACAGAAAGTTCTATAACAGAGTTTCACTCTGTTTTTCAAACCTGCCCTCCGTCCTCCCTAACAGGACACATTTTGAGGATATCTGAACTGGAGCACAGGTGAAATAATCAGCTGATTAGTAAACATGGTTATTTTACCTGCTTTCATCCAAGGTAATCCTGAAAACCTGGCCTGTTGGGGAGGCCTGAGGTCAGGTTTCAAAAACCACTGCTCTAGAATATATGGGCCTAACTAAAGAACTGACCTTCAGTAACACTGGTTCTCTATACACTCAAAAGCTTTTCATGTAAAATGAATGATATCTTTTGCTAAATAATAATAAATGCAGAAATAATTTACAACTATAGGTTTCCCATCACATTCAAGTAGAGCATATTTTTGTCTTACTATATTAAAGCTACAGCTATTTTGGTTTAAGAAATACATTGGGCCTATCACATGCAAATAATGTAAGTATCAGTGTATAACTTATTATGTTCCTTTTGATTGGAAGCCTTTACTAATTGCCAACTATATTATTCTTTTACCTCGGTATCATTGATTTTCTGTATGTTGAAGTTGCTAAGTCTGAAGAGAACATAATACTTCCACAATGTAAAGTTAACAACAGAATTTCCCTGAGGATCCACAGTTAGCTGATCGAGCCGGCGAAGTTGTGCCAAGGCATTGAACTGATGCAAGGTAACTAGATTGGTCTCCTTAAGTTTAAGGTGCTGTTAAGGAAAGCAAATAATATCAGTAGATTACTTACATAGTTTATAACAAGTCATGTAATAAGCGTTACATTAAATCAATATAGAACATGCAATTTTAAACGACTTTCCAGTTTACTCCTATTATCAAATTTTGCCTCATTCTCTTGGCATCCTATGTTTAAAAGCATACCTAGGTATGCTCCGGAGCAGCAATGCACTACTGCTAACTAGATGGTGACCGGTGGCTGCAAATATATGCCTCTTGTGATTGGCTAACCATATGTGTTCTGTTACCTCCCAGTATTGCATTGCTTCTCCTAAGTTTACTGTTCAACAAAAGGTACCAAGAGAATAAACATTTGAAAATAGGAAATTGGAAAGTTGTTTAAAGCTGTATGCTTTGTATGAATCATGAAAGGTCTGATTACATATATGGCTAGATTAAGAGTGGAGCGGTAGTTTGTGCTTACGTTGAAGCGTTAAAACTGCTAGAAGTCATTTTTTTTCGCTTGGAGATTTGAGCTCATATTACGAGTTGTGAGTAAAAACTTTGCACTCTTGCATTCAAAATGTTGAGGTACATAATGTATTTTTATTAATATAGTTCAGATGAAGGAATGAGCTGAAAGGCTTCTCATCTAATTACTAAACAAATGATGTGTTCATATGTCCTTTACAGTTAAAGGGTGTTTGATGCCAATTATGTAGTGGTCTTGTGGGTGTAGTTCTATAAATGATATGGATTAATTACACTAACATTGATTTTATACTTAATATACACAAAGAAATGGTGTGATATGTACATTAAGGTACATTATGTGATTCTATATAATGGATTTCAAAGGTGGATACATTTGTGCAAATGCTTCTAAATAATATTGTGTCTTTTGGTACATATATGTTTAAATATAATATACATTTATTTATATATAATATAGTATACAAAGTTTGCAAATATATAGCAACAACTTTCTATATGGTTTGTAAATGGGATTGTATATGTTCTTGTTCTTTGCATTGCTGAATTATAGGTTTGCTTATGTTTCTGCTGGTATTTAATAGTACATAGCCATTTATTTTTAACAATGTGAGTTACTTACATTTAATTACCTAAAGGCAGACAGAGAGATTGCTACACTGTAACAGGCAACAATCACCTATTAGGTAAACTATTTGGGACAGCACTAGGCCTTCTATCGCCAGGCCATCAAAGTCAGAGTTTTGAGATCCTGATGAAAGAAATGTCCTTGAGAAAGAAGGTCCTTTCTGAGAGAAAGCCACCAAGTTCATATGAATCAGATCTGCATACCAAGTCCTGCAATGCCAAGTCAGAGCAATCAAAATGAATAAAGCTCTTTCTTGCTTGATCTAGCTATCACGCTGGATAGCAATGTAAATGGAGGAAAAATTTAGATCAGCCTGAACGACCAGAGATCTAATAGGTCAGCAAATGAGATCTATCTCTGGCAAGCCACAGTGTCTCACTATCTGGTGAAAAATGATTCTGTTTCAGAGACCATTACCATGGTGATAGGTATTGTGACTGAGAACATTTGCCTCCCATTTGTTCACTCATAGGAAGGGAATGGTTGAGTCCATGCAATGGTGTTGTTCTGCCCATCTGATAATACAGGACATTTTGTTTATTGCCAGGGAACTTTGAGTTCCACCTTGATGATTGATATATGCCACTGCTGTAACATTGTTTGACTGGAATTAAAGAAAAGATTGCTGCTTAAGGTTTAGCCCTGAAAATTGTGCAGAGTTCCAGAATGTTTATTGGTATCCTTGCCTCCCGAGGAGGGCAAACTCTTTGCACTCTCTGAGACCCCCAAACTGTACCCTAGCCTGTCAAGCTGCTGTCTGTGGTGATTACTACTCATGCTGGGAAAAAAGAGACCCCCCTGAACAAAGCATTGGGGATTCTGCTACCATGTTAAAGACTGTCTTTTCTTAAGATCCAGCCAGATCGTCTGAGACAGATCGTCATTGTTTCTGTTCCACTCTTGTACCATCCTCAATTGGAGAGGTTGCAGATGAAATCTAGCAAATAGGACTGCCCTAAAGCAGCGACCATGAGGTCAACAACTTTAATGCATTGAGCAATGGAAGGAAGCGGACAGAGTTGAAGTTGAGCAAAGGCATGTTTGAGTCTGCGTTTTTCTGTTAGAAATAGTCTCTTAGTCAATAAGTCAGTTATAGACCTAGAAAGGATACACGGGTCTGAGGAGCTAATAAACAAACAGAAATGGATGAAGGAAATTATACTTGTGTAATGACTGTGGCTATCCTTGTTATCTGCAGACTGAACCCCAGATTAGTTCCTCCAAATCAGGCCATTAGTGGGTGGAGTCTAGTTATTGAAAAACTATTGCAACAAATGAGATGTGAATTTGTTCTAAAATGTTTAAACTTTACTGATATACTACTGCATAGAAGGGAAACAGAAGTGTCTTGTAATTATAAGGTGTATACTGTCCTTTTAAAGGGATATAAAACCTTAAATTTATTTCATAAATCAGATAGAGTAAGCAATTTTAAACAGCTTTCTAATTTACTTCTATATCAGTTTTTCTTCGTTCTCTTGGTATCTTTGTTGAAAAGCAGGGACGCATGCTTAGGAGCACTATATGGCAGCAGTTTTGCAGAAATGTTATATATTCGCAAGAGCACTAGATGGCAGCACTATTTACTGCCATGTATTACTTCAGATGCCTACCTAGGTATCTCTTCAACACAGAATATCATAGGAACATAGCAAATTTGATCTGTCTGAATCACAAAAATAATTTTTTTGGTGTAATTTCCCTTTAAGCTCCACTGAAACTACTAAGGCACAAAATCTACAAATAAGGGAGATAACCCTTTCTGCATTCACTAACAAATTAAAAAATCTTGCAACATTATTTATTATTATCATTTATTTGTATAGTGCTGCCAAATGATTTATTAATGGCTTTTAAAAACACTGTGTGCTCCAGACATGTGCACACCCCTGATCCTACCCATGTATGCTCTTCAAAGGACACCAAGATAAAAAGTAAATTTAATAACTGATGTAAATAAAATGTCTGTTAACATGTCATGCTTTATGTGAATCATAAATGTTTTATTTTAGCTTTCATGCACTTTTATTGACTATGTGCCTGTAAGTGGGTGACATTTTTTATGTCAGATTAAAATAGAGAAACTGAATAGCCAAAATTAGTTTAGGTTCCCACTCAAGCATGACAAATCAGGGAAATTCCTGGTTTCAGCGCTCTCTCAATGGAAACCCATACATTAAACTGTGTTTCCCATCAAAAAAGGTTTAAAACTTCTGTTGTCCCTGAGTAAGTCCAGAGCGTTTAGGTAAGTAGTCACACTCACATTCTGTGTTTGGGGAGAACCCTTGGATAGTAATTCAATTGTTCTCATATTTCAAGACTGAAATGTGTGTTAAAGGATTACTTTCTGTTATAATTTTTAAGCTAAACAACTAACATATTAAAGTTAATAAACATTAATTAAAACCTACTGACCTATATTTTCTCCAAAACAAACATAACGTTCTAAAAGTTATATCTTTTATTCGCTGATGATGTCACGTTATCCTGCCCACTATTTTCAGCACTGCATGTTCAAAATACTTAAACCAATAACTTTGTGTTTAAAGCGCCATTTTGAAACCTAGGTATTGTAAACGGATTGGTACAGAGCAAAGGATACCCACGGAGGGGGTTTGGAAAACAATTAAATTTGCAGACAAGATTTCTGATATACGGTAGAGATATGTTAATGAAATGCTATTGATAAAAAGTGTATTTGGGGTAGGTAGTTAGTAACAGGCATAGAAAATATTTACTTACAGTGGCCCTTTAATCCATCTAACCCTCTTTAAATAGTGACATGGTTATGAAAATAATATAGGAAATGTAAAAAAATGTTTACAACTAGATGAACATTAAAGGGACAGTCTGGTAAAAATTAAACTTTCAGGATTCAGGTAGGGTATGTAATATTAAACAGCTTTCCAATTTACTTTTATCATCAAATTTGCTTGGTTCTCTTGGTATTCTTTTTTTTTTTTTTACAGCTAGACTGCGAATGTTCATGTGTGCCATATAGATAACATTGTGCTCACTTCTGTGTAGTTACTTAGGAGTCAGCACTGATTAGCTTAAATGCAAGTCTATCAAAATAACTGAAGTAAGGGGGCAGTCTGCAGAGGCTTAGATACAAGGTAATCACGGAGGTAAAAAGTATATTAATGGGGGGCGGAGCAAACTGCTAAGGGAACAAGACGTGCTTCTGCTGAGCTCCCGGCTCCAACTTCAATAAAAGAAGGTTAATACATATCTAAACCTCCTAAGATGCTTAGGACAGATCCCTAATATGTTTATATGGGCTGGAGATGAGCCCGGAAGACTGACTGGATATATTTAGATCAGTAAGTCCGACAGTGTTAAAGCCATGATGGAGGCCTCGGCCATGTGGGAGTTTGAGATGGGTCAGCTTATCTATGAACACTTTCATAGCCTAACGCAGGTATTGTGCGAGGCTCTTGCGAACACAACACCACGCAATGTTGCTCATATACAAGTAGATGCAACGCGAGTGGCCCACCATGGCAGACACACTGTTCTGAGCTCCGTTGTAGCCGAGGCTGAGAAAAGCATTTAAGTTGGATTTATAGCGGCATCCAGTGACATCTAAGCAGGGGTAAACCTTAGAGCCCCTCACACACCTACCGCTCCAGAAATCGCTGACGACCGCACTACACAAAGCCTTAGAAACTGTGATATGCCGATGGATGCACATGTTCCTGCGCCACTTGGGCCTAACAGTATGTGAAATGGGCTGGCGCATAAAGCTTGGTGGACACTCTTGACACAGGTCTGTACAGCATCAGTCGGATGAAACCCTTCACACAGACAGTATAGCTGCCAACCCATACACAACATAACTACACTTACATGCTGGCAGCCTAATAACCACTGACTTGGCCATTAATCCTTTATGACAAGGCCCAGGCAATAAGTATACTTGCAAAGGACCGCCTACTCACTTGCAATTTGCCACGGCTTGGGGGATTGAGCAACAGGGGACAAGAACACTATGGGAGGCTAAACACTCACACAGATCTACATCTGTCTGGGCTAATAAGTGAAACTTCACAGGGTATCGGAAAGATATGCAAGATGAGTGGGATTCCCATAAACCACCGTCATTGCTTCACATGCCTGGCTCCAGTAGTAATCAGGTCTGCGCACACCACTGCAGCTGTCGGCATAGACATTCACAGTGAAGGCGGCTACAGGCTAGACAAGGCAGTGGTGTGCAACCTGCTGTAACTCGGATACCATGAGAGAGCAAGTTCGGCTGTGTAGTAAGTGCACATCAGGGACAACACGGCCACTTGGTGGCCCAAACAACCTACCATAATTCAGCCTTACCGTACTTAGATTATGGGACCATAGTGGTAATAGGAACATAGGACCTGGAAATATGAAGAGGGCCATTAAAAAATGTTCCCACGTGGCTGACTCTCAACGATCTGTAACTTTATGTATATTGGTGACCCACAGAACAGTTTTCTGATCTCTCCTTTAGTTATGTTATGTTTAGTTTGAATGTTTTGAGCCACTGGCTACTCCTAACCTCCTGAACATTGGCTCCTCAAAGTTGGAATAAGTATCATCTCCTGCCCTTTTTTCACATAGCAGGGCGGCATTCCTAGTGTAATGTTAAGTTTTCATAGGTCATAATAATGTTTCCCTAGAATGGCTTCTTTGATTTATTGTCATGCTTGCTCAGCTAATCTTAAATTGCTTTTTCACACGAGGGCCAGAGATAAAGTAAGCTATAGAATTATCTCATGCTTATCTTTTGAACAGTGTGTGATTCCTCTATGATAAAATCTGAAGATGAATCCGGCAGCTCCAGTTTTGTTACTGTCTTGGGGCAGCAAATCAATATTAATTTACCTTTTCTTGGTTAGGACCACTACACTCAATTTGAAGCCCAAGTTAGTTATATACATTTATTAAGGTATTACATACTATAAATACTAGGCGTAGTGTGTGCTAGGTGTTATATATGCTAGGTTCTGTCTGTGTTAGGTATTGGGTGTGTTGGGTTCTGTGAGGGTTGGGTACTGTAGGTGCTGCGCGTGCTGGGTGCTATATGTGCTAAGGGGTGCGCATGCTAGGGGCTGCGAGTGCTAGGTGCTCTGTGTGCTAGCTATGTGAAACAGTAAGCCTGATAATGTATAGTATATAGAGAGGATGCTGCCTAATTAAATTTTGCCAACATAATTTAGGTTAGGTGTCATGTGTGCTAGGTGTCATGCGTGCCAGGTGTCATGCGTGCCAGGTGTCATGCGTGCCAGGTGTCATGCGTGCCAGGTGTCATGCGTGCCAGGTGTCATGCGCGCTAGGTGTCATGCGTGCTAGGTGTCATTTGTGCTAGGTTCAACGTGTACTAGGTACTGCGTGTGCTAGGCAAGGCGGGTGCTGGGTACGGCGGGTGCTAGGTATAGCGTGAACTAGGTACAGTAGGTGCTAGGTACAGTAGGTGCTAGGTACAGTAGGTGCTAGGTGTCATGTGTGCTAGGTGTCATGTGTGCTAGGTGTCATGTGTGCTAGGTGTCATGTGTGCTAGGTTCAACGTGTACTAGGTACTGCGTGTGCTAGGCAAGGCGGGTGCTGGGTACGGCGTGTGCTGGGTACGGCGTGTGCTAGGTACGGCGTGTGCTAGGTACGGCGTGTGCTAGGTACAGTGTGTGCTAGGTACAGTGTGTGCTAGGTACAGTGTGTGCTAGGTACCGCATGTGCTAGGCAAGGTGAGGGCTGGGTATGGCGTGTGCTAGGCATAACGTGAGCTAGGTACAGTTGGTGCTAGGTACAGTTGGTGCTAGGTACAATGTGTGCTAGGTGCAATGTGTGCTAGGTGCAATGTGTGCTAGGTGCAATGTGTGTTAGGTGCAATGTGTGGTAGGCACGGTGTGCACGAGGTACAGTGTGTACTAGGTACAATATGTGCTGGGTTCAATGTGTGCTAGGTACCGCGTGTGCTAGGCAAGGTGGGGACTGGGTACGGCGTGTGCTATGTATAACGTGAGCTAGGTACAATTGGTGCTAGGTACAATGTGTGCTAGGTACAATGGGTGTTGGGTATAGTTTGTGTTAGGTACAATGTGTATTAGGCACAGTGTGTGAGAGGTACAGCGTGTGCCAGGAATATTGAGTACTAGGTACAGTGTGTGCTAGGTTCAGTGTGTGCTAGGTACCGCATGTGCTAGGCAAGGTGAGGGCTGGGTACGGCGTGTGCTAGGCATAACGTGAGCTAGGTACAGTTGGTGCTAGGTACAATGTGTGCTAGGTACAATGTGTGCTAGGTACAATGTGTGCTAGGTACAATGTGTGCTAGGTACAATGTGTGCTAGGTACAATATGTGCTAGGTACAATGTGTGCTAGGTGCAATGTGTGCTAGGTACAATGTGTGCTAGGTACAATGTGTGCTAGGTACAATGTGTGCTAGGTACAATGTGTGCTAGGTACAATGTGTGCTGGGTTCAATGTGTGCTAGGTACCGCGTGTGCTAGGCAAGGTGGGGGGCTGGGTACGGCGTGTGCTAGGTATAACGCGAACTAGGTACAATTGGTGCTAGGTACAATGGGTGTTGGGTATAGTTTGTGTTAGGTACAATGTGTATTAGGCACAGTGTGTGAGAAGTACAGTGTGTGCTAGGTACAGCGTGTGCCAGGTATATTGAGTACTAGGTACAGTGTGTGCTAGGTAAAGTGTGTGCTAGGTACAGTGTGTGCTAGGTTCAGTGTGTGCTAGGTACCGCATGTGCTAGGCAAGGTGAGGGCTGGGTACGGCGTGTGCTAGGCATAACGTGAGCTAGGTACAGTTGGTGCTAGGTGCAATGTGTGCTAGGTACAATGTGTGCTAGGTGCAATGTGTGCTAGGTACGGTGTGCGCGAGGTACAGTGTGTACTAGGTACAATGTGTGCTGGGTTCAATGTGTGCTAGGTACCGCGTGTGCTAGGCAAGGTGGGGGGCTGGGTACGGCGTGTGCTAGGTATAACGCAAACTAGGTACAATTGGTGCTAGGTACAATGGGTGTTGGGTATAGTTTGTGTTAGGTACAATGTGTATTAGGCACAGTGTGTGAGAGGTACAGTGTGTGCTAGGTACAGCGTGTGCCAGGTATATTGAGTACTAGGTACAGTGTGTGCTAGGTACAGTGTGTGCTAGGTTCAGTGTGTGCTAGGTACCGCATGTGCTAGGCAAGGTGAGGGCTGGGTACGGCGTGTGCTAGGCATAACGTGAGCTAGGTACAGTTGGTGCTAGGTACAATGTGTGCTAGGTACAATGTGTGCTAGGTGCAATGTGTGCTAGGTGCAATGTGTGCTAGGTGCAATGTGTGCTAGGTGCAATGTGTGCTAGGTACGGTGTGCACGAGGTACAGTGTGTACTAGGTACAATGTGTGCTGGGTTCAATGTGTGCTAGGTACCGCGTGTGCTAGGCAAGGTGGGGGGCTGGGTATGGCGTGTGCTAGGTATAACGCAAACTAGGTACAATTGGTGCTAGGTACAATGGGTGTTGGGTATAGTTTGTGTTAGGTACAATGTGTATTAGGCACAGTGTGTGAGAGGTACAGTGTGTGCTAGGTACAGCGTGTGCCAGGTATATTGAGTACTAGGTACAGTGTGTGCTAGGTAAAGTGTGTGCTAGGTACAGTGTGTGTTAGGTACAGTGTGTGCTAGGTTCAGTGTGTGCTAGGTACCGCATCTGCTAGGCAAGGTGAGGGCTGGGTACGGCGTGTGCTAGGCATAACGTGAGCTAGGTACAGTTGGTGCTAGGTACAATGTGTGCTAGATACAATGTGTGCTAGGTGCAAAGTGTGGTAGGCACGGTGTGCGCGAGGTACAATGTGTGCTGGGTTCAATGTGTGCTAGGTACCGCGTGTGCTAGGCAAGGTGGGGGGCTGGGTACGGCATGTGCTAGGTATAACGCGAACTAGGTAGAATTGGTGCTAGGTACAATGGGTGTTGGGTATAGTTTGTGTTAGGTACAATGTGTATTAGGCACAGTGTGTGAGAGGTACAGTGTTTGCTAGGTACAGCGTGTGCCAGGTATATTGAGTACTAGGTACAGTGTGTGCTAGGTACAGTGTGTGCTAGGTACTACGCGTGCTAGATACTGCATGTGCCAGGTACAATGTGTGCTAGATATGAGTACTAGGTACAGTGTGTGCTAGGTACGATGAGCCTCAATCTATATGGACAAACCCATTAATATGTATTACAGCAACTTTTCCTGACTTGTTCTTTGGAGCATTAGCCTTAATTTATAAGTATCACCTTCCCCCCCCCCCCATATTCAAAGCCCACACTAGGGTTCAATCTTGGTGAATTATTTTCACCACAAATCCCTGCAAATTACTTATGATGTATCAATGTTTTGACAGCTATTGCACTCGGACCTGCATGTCCGATCCTTTTTGTTTGTGTATTTTTGAACAGGGGTCCTGCGTGTCCCCAAATGTTACTTTTCATTCTAAAACCGAATAAAAATTCATTATAAAAAAAAAAAAAAAAAAAAGTATATTAATATAACCGTGTTGGTTGTGCAAAACCGAGTAATAAAGGGATTATCTATCTCTCTAAACCATAAATATTCTGGAGTAGACTGTCCCTTTAAGTTTAAATGCAGATATGAAACTGCAGAAAATAGATCTATCAGTGAATGCAAAAAGGCTGATTAAATGCAAGTCAAAATACATTTTCAAAATAAAAGGGAATACAAGGGTAATATAATACCAGTAGTTTATGCAGTTGTGAGATAATACATTTTTGTTTGTGGCTTTCATAAAACATCCCTTTCTATGCAATATAATTTATAATAAATTATGTGCATCTTCAGTTACAATCATATCACTAAATGCTGTTTGCAACAATATACAATATTGCTGAAAACATTGTTGAAAACACTGCTGCCATAGAATTCTAAAGATATGTGCATGCTCCTGAGTTGCTATGGACAGTAATATAATTTTGCATAAATCCTCTGCATAAGATCACAATCTAATCTCAAAGAAAATTTCTTGCTATATCAATTTTCCTTACCATAAAATTAGGAAATTTTAGTCTCACTTTTGGAAGAACTTGAATAATATCATCAAAATTGATAAAAGTAAAAGAGATGACGCTGATTGATCCAGATGTTTGAACACTCCAGGCCCTGTCCAAAGATTCCAAAGCACCTGACCCATAGAGACAAAGGGTATCTCCCTCCAGTTCCACAAGATGGGAATCTATGACAGAAAGACCTTGCACTGCATTGCTAAGTACAGTGTCGAGTGATCTGTAAAACAGTTCATAAAACAAAATTAAAATATTAGAAATTATGCAAGAATAGATCTTTTTTTTGTCTCAATATGTGAAATATATAGGTCTTTAGTACAGTATTTTATTAGATATTAGAGTAGTTCTTATACCTTGTTTTATACATAATACGATTACAAAAAAAATGTTTTGCAATTTCTTTCCTTCTTAATATTTAATTAAGAACGGCTTTTATTAGAATGTACAAAATAAAGAATGAAAAAAATATGGATTTAATAAAAACATGTGTCCTCTATTTGTCAACGAAGGTGGGTCATCTGAACACTACTATCTGTCAACAACATGATTAACAAATTACTCAATTAAAACACAGTTAACTTATATTAATAATAGGTTAATGTGTTCTCATATAGAGGAATAAACTCCCTGGGGTCCCATATGAATTATACCTGTCTTGCTTCTAATTCTAACGGACTATGAAACATTCACGGCACAGCAAAAAAAAAAAAAAGGGAGAATAAAATGGACGGGCCCTTACTGGCTGTTACTTTAAAAATGTTTCATCAGTAAGTAAAAAGACAGTTTCAGAACATAAAGCTAACCTAAACAAGGTTTATGTAACATAACTATCTTTCTCTTTGCTCAGAAGACAGAATGTGTACATCTTACAATCACACATTTTAGAAAGAATACATTTATGAATAAATGAGGACAAAAAGTATTTGTTTTCCATATCTTGACCTAAATGGTTATGTTGGTGATAAACTCTTTATGATTCTGTCATTTAACACATTAAAAAGCAGAGTTCAATGTCTTGTTTGCACTCACAGTCTTGCTTGTCAGTTTGATAACATAATTATATATGTGATGATGCTACACATGCAACAAGAACGTCACAAGGGCACAGGCACCTTATGGCTCCTTCTGTGTTGGACAGTGGCTTTTACAAAGATTGCTGTACAAATGATGATCACCTGCAACACTATATGCAAGGGAGTTTTGTTGTAACAGTGTGGGCTCTAACGAAAAGTCAATATACTATGTAGCACATGAAACCCCTCTTTTGAAAGAAAGTCCCTGTAGATGCAGGGGATCACCCTAAAGAAATTTACACCACGCAAACACTTCTTACATGTGGTATTTCATGCCTCTCTAGGTAGCCCGTAATTCCTAAAGAGATGTCAATTACTACAATTAATCTCATTATGACTGCCACCATTGCACATACTGCCTGGGCCCCATTATTACTATTAAATCTAAAATATCCAGACTCCACCACTTCTCCCAACATACCTGCACCGTAGGTTATTTTCCTACTCACACATCCACCTCATGAAAAGCTCAATCCCATAACCAAAATTCACCTGAACTCCAACCAGAGAACAATTACCCCTAGTATGTAAAACTCCTACAAGGACCAAAACCCACAAAGAAACCAGGAGTCTTACATTCAGTCTAGATCAAGAATTGCACAAAACATTTTTATTAAACTGTCAAAAGAGAGAGAAAACACTTTTTTTTTTAATGTTTGACTTCTATATACAAAACAATATAGTCATAACATCCACAGATAATCTTACTGTAAATAAATTAACACAGAGGGCATTTTTTCTACAAAAAAATGTAAAGCAAAATAACTATATAATCCTAAGTATCTGTTGTTTCATATAAGTACATCAACCAGTTCCAATAATAATTATATCTACACAAAGATTCCAATTTATATATTATTAATATTATTGTATTTGTAAAAAACACAAAAAAAAAACCCAGACAAACTTTCCTCCGCTAATAGTGCCCTCACTCCCATAAGGCCCCTTAGTCAAAATGTAAATTCTCTGTTATACCTTTTATCTTCACGTTCTTCTCTCTTTCTCTTTACCTTTCTCTTCCCTTTAAAACTTCTAGGCCTCCCTTTTATCGGGTTTAAGCTAAGTATTTATATTTAAATAAACATCTGGATAACTTCTTATTAGATTCAACCACTTCATGAAATATATGTTGAGAGTGTTTTTCAGAGGGGTTAAACAGATCAAACTGTTCTATAATAGCTTGGACCTCTATTTTTTTATTCTTCCAGAGCGTAAAGTTAATTTGTCTAACACACAGAATCACTGTATTAATAAATCTTTTATCTAGCATATTATAATTATTATAATCAGTTATTTGTAGATTGCCACTATCTTCTCTTACATAAAGAAGAAATACATATTTTTTTTCAATTTGAACTTGTAATTTAATATTTTATTAAACCAGAAGTTGATTTTACGCTGATTTTATTTTTTATTTTTAGGACAATGAACCCCAAGGAAGCTACCTTGAAAACTGTAAGTTCTTGCTCCATTTATTAATTCTGGCAGGAGTTAAATGATACCTAATAATTAATTTAGTGTGTGAGTCAAACCAGGGTGCCGACCAGAGAAAATTCAGTTATGATTGCAATGGTGGTAGCCATTATGAGGATTAATAAGAAAAAGGGGTAGGTGGGGTCACAATTAAATAGTTTAATATTACTGGGAAGCTGTGGTTAGGGTATGGATAAGCTTAATTAGGCAGCAAGTGGTCTGAGGATTAGTAGATACTCTTATATTTAGCAATGACACTGGTAAAATATAGGCACTGGCATTAACTCAGTTTGGCAAATCCATCATCAGTCCACAATACTCCCAAATGCATAAAAATAGCAGCACACAATGGGGCCCATTTATCAAGCTCCGAACGGAGCTTGTGGGCCCATGTTTCTGGCAAGTCTTCAGACTAGCCAGAAAAAGCAGTTATGAAGCAGCGGCTCCATAACCCTGTCTGCCTGCTCTGAGCAGGCGGGCAGGAATTGCCGGAAATCAACCCGATCAACTTGATCAAATATGATCGGGTTGATTGACACCTCCCTGCTGGCGGCCCATTGGCCGCGAGTCTGCAGGGGGCAGCATTGCACCAGCAGCTCTTGTGAGCTGAAGGTGCAATGCTGAATACAGAGAGCGTATTGCTCTCCACATTCAGCGAGGTCTTGCGGACCTGATCCGCACTGTCGGATCAGGTCCGCAAGACCTTTGATAAATAGGCCCCCATGGCTCTAAATGTTTCCACAGAGAGCAATGAGAAATAAAACTTTTCACAAGTTAATAATGAGACTTTTTATTTTGTTCAAAACCATTTTTATCACTCATGAGTTGCAATTGTTTTCAACTGCTACATGCATGTGATCAAGTCCAGAGTTTGAAATTACATGAACTATCAAATATTGTTTAAAGGGATAGAAAGGTACAAATTGAATTGTGCATAGGTGCTATTCAAATTTGAATAGAAGCACTTTTTGCAATATGCTTCCATTAGCAAAAATGCTACTAGTAAAAGTGATTACTGTTTTCCAGTGGCTTAATGGACTCATACCTTAGTATTCAAACACCACACCTTCTCAAAGAGCCAGGAGTGGCTTGTATGACCAAAATTAAGTTTTCACAGGCACAATACAAACCACCGCCAGCTCTCTGAACTTCTATTTCAAATTCAAATGCACCAATGCATATTTCAATATTGACCCTTCTATCCCTTTACTAGAAGCTGTGCAGACAGGTTAATATGAGTAAAGAAGGTTAAAAACAATTATCACAACAAAGTTAAAATTTGGTAATACCTATTTAAATGAAATAAAGGTCAGTGATAATTTTATACAAAAATAAGGGCTGCTACATTGTTTTTAATAAAAACAAACAGAGAAAATTCACTTTCAAATGTAATAGAATTCATGGAGACTGTATTTATATAACATACCTGAGCACTGTACATAGCCAATAAAATTATTTTTTTTTAAAATGTATGGCCAAAAAACTATGACTGTAACTGGGATGGAGCCAAGTAAGACAAGTGAGATCATGTTTGAGGCCTAAATCATACATGGGAATCTAGAGAAAAATGGAAACATGAACTGCATTCTGATTGTGCAGGTGTAAAATTACAGGGGGTTTTCTTTGTTTTTTTACACTGACAAGTTTGCAGAGACGTTTCTGAACAGCAGCAACTCTGTATTACACATCCATACTAATTATGGAAAAAGACTATATGAATTATAAATTATGAGCTCGTATTTTGCTTTCTATACAGGAAATAACTAGGGCAAAAACAACTCTAGTGCTCATATCCAAGGTAACCAATGAATCTATTATGCTAGATCCCCCCCCCCCCCCCACCACCCTGATTTAGCTGAAAAGAATATTAATTGCACTGAATTTGACATACTAATGCTAAACTATTTTGAGTGTTGCAAAGAATAAAACAAATATTTTTTAATCAAAACACACAAACCATCAATACAATATTCTTTGATTCTAAATACATTATGGTGCATTATGGTTCTAGCAGAAGAGAAATGTTTGGTACCTTAAACACAGTCAAAGGGACCTGAAGTCCTCTTGTGATTTGACTGTTTATCTTCTATGTGTTACAATATTCAAGCAATAATTTAGCAAACTATTTGTTCACATTGCTTAGCAATTGTTTTTTCTATTCAGGTCTTTATTTTCAAAGCAAATTCACAAAATAAACTATTTTGGATGAAGTAGGGGGGTGAAAACATATTGGGAGTTTGTGCTGATTAAAATGATTCAATGTTTGCTGCCTCAATTTATAAACCCACTCAAGTTACATACACAATATCACAAATTCCCCTTGTCCTCTTTCTGACCACCATCTCCTCACTTGCAGTATCACAACTCTACCTACTACTCTCTCACTAAGTAACCCCCCACACACACCAAATTCCACAAAAGCATTAAGTAATTGGATTCACAACATCTCAAACTCTCTAAACCCTCTGCTCTCTTTCAACTCTTCCCTTTCCTACTCTCATGAATCTATCTGTCACTATAACTCCACTTTTACATCTGTCCTTGACAATAAGGCCCCTCCTACCATAGCTTGCAAATCACATGCTAATCTTCAGCCCGGGCATTCTGCTCTGACATGCTACCCCCGCAGATGTTCCCACACTACTGTGCAACATTGAAGAAAGTGCAGCTATTTAGCAGACTTTCATCATCTTATTCTGTCCTTAACTTTTCTAAGCAGGATTAATTTTCTACTCTTATCTCGACACTTTCTTCCAATCCAAAACATCTGTTCTCCGCTTTTAATTCCCTTCTCTGCCCACCCTCACCTCCAATTACCACTTATCTTTTAATTCAACAACAAAATAGATTCCATCAAAAATTAAATAATTTCTCAACACACTACCAATCTCCAGCCCCCTCAACCATTTGCAAACATCCAAAACCCACATAGCCACAATTTCAGCTCTTTTGCCCCTGCTACTGAGGATAAAGTTCTTGCTCTTATATTATATTCACACCTCACTATATGTCCCCCCTCATAACTATTGACCTCCTCTCTTCTACTCTTACTCCAATCTTCACACATATATTCAATCTCTCCCTCAGCACTGGAATATTTCCACTAGTTAAGCCTATCCTTAAAAAAAATCTCTTGATTAAGTCTCCCCTTCCCTACTCCCCCTTGCCTTAAATCTTCTTGAAATACTAGTATATACACGTCTATCACATTTCCTCATATCAAACTCCCTTCTTGAACCATTACATTCTGGATTTAGCCCCCACACTCCACAGAGACTGCAAAAATTAATTCTAATAATTACCTACTTACTCTCCCATTATTTCCTGCCTTGACTTCTGCAACTCCATCCTCCCTGGTACCGTTACAGTCCATAATAAATGCTTCTGCTAGGCTGATCTACCGTATACGTTGATCTTAATCTGCTGCACATCTCTGCCAGTCGCTTCACTGGCTTCTGTTAGCCTCCAGAATAAAATACAAAATCCTAACACTATCATTCAAGGAATCAATAACACTGCTCCTCTCATCTCTCTGACCTTGTCCTCTACTCTCCCTCGGGTCCCTTTTGCTCGGCTTATGACCATCACCACCTTCTCTCCTCCTCTTGTTGCCTCCTCACCAGTCTACGTAAATTTTTGAGAATCACCCCAATCTTGTGTAACTCTCTGCCTTGCTCCTAGTTTTCAACATTTCAAGCACTCATTAAAGACTACTGTTCAGGGATGCATACAATGAACGCTAATCTTTTCTTACCTCAGTTTCTCTCCTTCTTTAGCCATCCTTGGATTCCCTTAACATGCAGCTTAAGAGCCTAGCTATCCTGTAGTTCATCTTCACATAAGGTCTTCTACAACTGTTGGCAATTCTGGGTAGTGCCCTCTACCCATTTCCTTCTATTAAAAGCTATGTTTGCATATTATATCTATGTTTATTGTGCTGCAGAATTATAAATTATAATAATAATAATACACAAATACACCTTTCATTTTATTTCATACAGCATGAGTGGGAAGAGGGAGATGGGAGAGGAAGTGAAGCAATGTGTTAAAGGTAGAAGAAAAGCGATACATAAAAGAGAGAGCAAGAATAAGAAAGAGAAGAGAGAGACAGTGTGAGTGAAAGGAGAAGTGACAGATGGTGAGAGATAGGGGATTGAGACAGTGGGCTCAATGTATCAAGCAGTGTATACTGTTCCCGAGGCCCAGTGTTTCAGAGTTTCCTTAACCTCTCCGTCACAATCCCGATACAATCTGGATAATTGACAGCCCCTGCTAGCAGACAATTGGCAACCAATGAGCAGGGAGTGGCATTGCACAAGCATTTCTGGTGAAATGCTTCTGCAATGATAACATGTGCCCAGCCTATACTGTCCGCCTGCAGTGATGTCCAGAAGACATGATTCACTATACCGAATCATGTCCGCTCGACATTTGATAAATCAAGCCCATATGGAGAATCTGGGGAAGAAAAGTAATGTCAAGGAAAAACCCCAAAAAAGGGAAAAACAAGCATACCAAAAACATGTTATAAATATACAGATTAAAATAAATAAAAAGGATTGAAAGAGTATGTCAGGAACCAGAACTACACCAGCTCCAAAATCAAGATTCAAGTACTACCCACATGCTCCCAATATAAGCTTGAAATTACCACTGGTCCCACTGGACAAGTAAAAAAAATGAATTTTTATTACCTTTAAAGACACAGTTGTCAGGGTACCAGGAATCAGACAGAGACGTAAAATGCTAAAATAATCACACCTTTATTAAATAATAATAAAAAGTCAAATGACAAGTGAGGGGTCAAAGCTAGAGCTGATAGTCAGACGAGCCGGGTCCGGAGCCAAAGCGAGTAGTCAGACAAGCCGGGGCCAGGAACACAAAGATCAGCAGAGTCAGGAACAAGCCAGGGATCAGGAACCAGAAGGGATGTCAAACAAGTCAGGTTATACACAGGAACTCACAAAGAAGTCTGAGACAACGCAAGGGCAAAGGCAGACTGAACTCAGACACTTAAATAGGGAATGATGACATCATAATTTTGGGACTGTAACATTTCTCTCACTAATGATATTCTCCAGTTTGGCCTAGGTGTAGTGAGGAGCATTTCACACTCTGCAGCAGGCAAAGAGAGAGACAGGTGAGTAAAAATGGCAGCCAGCAGCAAATAACAAACGAAAGCAGGTTGGAACCATGACAGTACCCTCCCTTCATCAACACCTCCTCCGCGGAGGACAAAAGGCTGATTGGGGAAACGGGTACTGAAGGCACGGAGGAGGGCGGGAGCATGAACATCAGAGGAGGGAACCCATGAAAGCTACCTCTGGAACATAACCCCTCCAGTAAACCAAATACTATATGCGACCACTGGATATACGAGAGTCAGTAATGCTGCTGACCTCATATTTTTCATTATTGTCAACTGAAATAGGATGGGGACGAGGGAACACAGTGGTAAACCGATTACAAACCAATGGTTTCAAGAGGGAGAGGTAAAAAACATTGTAAATGCACATTGCAGGAGGAAGGTCAAGAGCGTAAGCAACAGTATTGACCCGTTTGAGTATTCTAAAAGGACCAACATAAAAGGGAGCCATTTTTTTGGAAGGCACACAAAGGTTCAAGTTGTGGGAGGACAGCCAAACCCTCTCCCCAACCTGGTAGGAAGACACAGGTAGATGCCTACAATCAGCCTGGAACTTCTGGCGCTGCATAGACCGACAAAAGTAATCTTGAATCTGCACCCAAGTGGAACAGAGTTGCCGAAGATGCTCCTCCAAAGCCGGAATACCCTGAGACATGAACGAATCGGGCAACAAGGATGGTTGAAAACCATTGCTCGCCATGAACGAGGACAACTGGGAGGAAGCATTAATAGCACTATTACGAGCAAACTTCGCCAAAGGTAACAGGTCAGACTCATTTTTGTGGTGATCTGAGACATAGCAACGGAGGAACTGTTCCAGAGCTTGGTTAGACCGTTCTGCAGCCCCATTGGATTGAGGGTAATAGGCTAAGGAGAAGGAAAGCTGGATCCCCATTTGGGCACAAAAGGAGCACCAAAATCTGGAGAGAAACTCGCTACCCCGGTCCAAGACCTTTTTCTTTGGGTAACCCATGTAAATGAAAGACTTCCAGGGCAAAAATTGAAGCAAGCTCCTGAGTGGTAGGCAGCTTCTTCAGGGGAATGCAATAGGAGCTTTCGGAAAAACAGTCGACAACCATCAGGATAACAATATTGCCATTGGAAACAGGAAGGTCAACAATTAAGCCTATGGATAGAGGTGTCCAAGGATGCTCACTATTAGCAATAGGTTGGAGAAGACCCATAGGAAGACTTCGAGGAGTCTTATTCTGCACACAGACTGAGCAGGAGGCAACGTACGCAGCAACATCGAAACGGAGACCTGGCCACCAAAATTGTCGAATGACAGACCAAATCATTTGGATCTTGCCCGGGTGACCTACAGCTTTAGGATAGTGGTAAGTGGGCAATAGTTAGAAGCGAATATTCTCAGGTACAAAGCACTTGCCACTAGGTTTCTCTGGAGGGGCATTGGTTTGTGCAGCCAAGATCTCGTCCCCCAAGGGAGAAATCAAATTAGCACGTATGGTGGCAAAAATATGGTCAGGAGATATAACTGGAGTGGGTACAGAGTCCTTCTTGGGCAGTGGCAAAAATTGTCATGAGAGGGCATCAGCCCTAACATTCTTACTAGCAGTCAGGTAGGAGACTACATAATTGAACTGAGACAAAAATAGTGCCCATCTGGCCTGTCGGGGCAACAAATGTTTAGCTTCGGATAGGTATATCAAATTCTTGTGGTCCGTGAGGATGAGCACCAGTACACTAGTACCTTTGAGAAGGTGCCTCCATTTCTTGAGTGCCAAAATTATGGCCAGTAATTCCCAGTCGCCAATTTCATAATTGCATTCCGCTGGGTATAATTTCTTAGAGAAGAAATCGCAAGGATGCAAGGAACCCTCAGGCGTAGGATGTTGAAACAAGAGGGCGCCTACTCCAGTCTCAGATGCATCAACCTCAAGAATGAAAGGCAGAGCATGGTTAGGATGAGCCAGAACCGGGGCAACAGCAAAGGCAGTTTTAAGAATCTCAAAGGCCTTAATTGCAGTAGGTGACCAATGTAGTGGATCACTCTCCTTACGGATCATGTCCATGACAGGTTTGAACAAGGAAGAAAAGTTTAAAAAAAACTTTCTATAGTAATTGGCAAAGCTCAAAAAATGTTGAATAGACTGAAGACCAACTGGGCAAGGCCACTGCAGAACTGTAGATAACTTGTTAGGATCCATGGAGAACCCTGCAACAGAAATTGCATAACCAAGCAAGGTTACTTGAGTTTGATGGAACTCACATTTCTCGAGTTTGCAAAACAGGCTGTTCTCATGTTGTCTCTGAAGTACACGTGTAATATCAGAATGCTGTGCCTCAAGTGTGGTAGAGTGTATGAGGATGTTGTCTAAGTACACCACAACACACTGTTGCAATATATCTCGTAGGACATCATTAATAAATTCTTGGAAAACAGCAGGAGCATTGCATAGGCCAAAGGGCATAACAAGATATTCATAATGGTGTTAAATGCTGGTTTCCACTCGTGGCACTCTTTGATCCTTTCGTGATTGTAAGCACCTCTCAGATCGAGTTTAGAAAAGACCGTAGCTCCCTTAAGACGGACAAAGAGTTCCGTGATGAGCGGGATAAGGTAAGCATTTTTAATGGTAAGGCAATTAAGACCCCTATAATCGATGCATGGTCTTAACTCGCCACCCTTCTTCACGAAGAAGAAGCCAGCCCCTGCTCGAGAGCAACATAATCCTCCATAGCACAATTCTCCACAAACAATAGAGGGTAAACCCGGCCCGAGGAGGAATGGCTCCGGGTTGCAGGTCTATGGCACAATCATAAGACCGATGTGGAGGCAACGTACCGGCACACAAAAACGTCTTGGAACTCTCGGTACTCCTCTGGCAATTGAGATACTGAAGAAGTGCACAAAACTTTGACTGGTCTCTGGAGACAAGTGGAAATACATTGCAGAAACCATGACAATATTTTGGACCTACGCCAGTCGAGACTGGGATTGTGATTTTGGAGTCAAGGATAACCCAGCACAACTGGAAAACGCAGAGAGGTTATCACCTGGAACTGGAGAGTTTCGAAATGGAGAGCCCCAACAGTCATGGATAACGGAGCAATTTCATGAGTAACGAGTGCAGGCTGAAGGGGCCTATTATCAATGGCCTCAATAGCAAGTGGAGCAGACTGAGGCAGTACAGGAATGGAGTGCTGTGATACAAAAGCACTGTCAATGAAATAGCCTGCAGCACTGGAGTCTACAAGAGCCTGGGTAACTATGGAGGAGTCCACCCAGGAAAGGACAACCGTGACCAAAGGTTTCTCATTAAGTGGTTTTGGGGACAAGGATAAACCACCCAAGGTCTGCCCCCTACAGGATCTTAGGTGCAGGCATTTCCCGGATGTTTAGGACAAGACTCTAAAAGGTGGTCTTGTAGCTCGCAATAGAGGCATAGCCCCTCCCTCCTCCTAAAGGCCCTCTCCGCCGCGGAGAGGCAAGTGAATTCCAACTGCATAGGCTCAGCAGTATCTGGTGTCTTGGGACCAGGAGGCATGGGAGGAGAGGGAGGCATGGGTGGGAACGAAAACATAGGAAACAACTGGACAGGAGACTTCTGCAAGCGCTCCTTGAAAGAGGGCCTCTCTCTGAGTCTGATTCAATTAGGATTAAAAAAAAAAGACACAAAGGCCTCGAGATCCTCTGGTAAATCTCTGGCAGCAATTTCATGTTTAAACGCATCAAAGCCCATGAAAGAAGGCGGCAACATGGGCTTCATTGTTCCAACCTACCTCTGCTGCAAGCATCAGGAAGTCAATCGCATACTGGGCTACAGATTTTGTACCTTGCTAAATAAACATGAGTCGTATGGCAGCAGAAGAGAAGCGAGCCAGAACATCAAAAACCCTTTGAAAGGAGGTCACAAAATCAGAGTAATTACTACAGCTTTATTAGTCTCCCACAAGGGATTAGCCCAAGCAAGAGCCCTGTCAGAGAGTAATGACATGAGAAACCCCAACTTAGCTCTGTTAGAGGGAAACGCCTGAGGTAACATCTCAAAGTAAATGCCCATCTTGTTCAAAAACCCTCTGCACTGATTAGGATAGGCCTCCATATCGCTTAGGTAGAGGTGCAGAAACGGACATGCTCCTGGTAGGAATAGGTGCAGCAGCGGAAACAGGAGCAGCCATAACTAGTAGGACACTCTGATCCAAATGTGCAGTGCGATTCAGAAGGGTTTGCAGGGCTAGTGCAAATTGATCCATGTGGAGATCCTGTTGATCCATCCTGGAGATGATGGTGAGAAAAGGTGGATTATTAGCACCGTCAGGATTCATGGCCCTTGCATAATGTCAGGGTACCAGGAATCAGACAGAGACGTGAAATGCTTAAATAATCACACCTTTATTGAATAATAACAAAAAAATAATAGAATCCAAAAGTCAAATGACAAGCCAGGGGTCAAAGCCAGAGCTGGTAGTCAGGTGAGCCGGGTCAGGAGCTTAAGCGAGTAGTCAGATGTGCCGGGGTCAGGAACACAAAGATCAGCAGAGTCAGGAACAAGCCATGAATCAGTAACCAGAAGGGACGTGAAACAAGCCAGGTTATACACAGGAACTCACAAAGAAGTCTGAGAAAACGCAAGGGCAAAGGCAGACTGAACTCAGACACTTAAATAGGGAATGATGACATCATAATTCTGGCATTACAACATGTCTATGTCTCTCACTGATTATGTTTTCCAGTTTGGCCATAAGAGGGTGCCTAGGTGTAGTGAGCAGTGTCACACACTCTACAGCAGGCGAAGAGACAGACAGGTAAGTAAAAATGGCAGCAAATAAACGAAAGCAGGGTGAAACCCTGACAACAGTTAAATCAAAATTAAATCTTAAAGGGACAGTCAACACAAAAAATTGTTGAAAAAGATAGTTAATCCCTTTATTACCCATTCCCCAGTTTTGCACAGAAAACATAGTTATATTAATATACTTTTTACCTCTGTGATTACCTTGTATCTAAGCATCTTCTGAAAGCCCCCTGATCACATGACTTTATCTATTGACTTGAATTTATGCCAATAAGTGCTGTGTTAGAATCCAAAGGCATGAGCTTAATGTTATCTATATGGCTTACATGAACTAGCACTCCCCTGTTGTGAAAAGGTAATACAAAACGTGATCAAGGGGCTTTCTTTAGTGACTTAAAGACAGAAATTTAAAGCTTAAAGGTTATAAAGTATACTACTATAACCATGTTTTTTGTGCAATGCTGGGGAATGGGTAGTAAAGGCATTATCTATGCTTGTGTTGATTGTCACTTTAATTATTTAGTTACAGCATGTCATTTTTGTCAAATTGGCTTCATTCTCTTGGTATACTTTGTTTAAAGAGTCGCCTCAAGAACAGCAATGCACTACTGGGAGATTGCTAAACACATCTGGTGAGCAGATGACACTATGATGTCTGGTGTCATAAATCGGCTGCTGGCTCCCAGTAGTGCAATACTGCTTATGAGCATATTTAGGTATACAATTCAATAAAGAATCCCAAGAGAACTAAATAGATAATAGAAGTAAATTATAGTGTTGAATTGTGAAAGTTTCATTTTTTTACTTTACTGCCCCTTTAACCCCTTAAGTACCAGCGACGTACCCTGTATGTCACTGGCCTTTTTTTGGGACTTGATTGTTTTATAGCGCGGTCTTGCCACCAGCATTGAGAATGCTCTATTCCACAAAGCCTGCTGGAGGGAGGGCAATAATAGCGTGTTCTTGCTAGACTTGTGCTATTATGTCCTGAAAAAACCCTTAACGACCAGTGACATACAGGGTACATTGTGGTCATTAAGGGGTTAATATTGAATTGACTAGTATTTTTTTCCCTCTGGGCTAATAACTGTTAACCCCTGAGTAGTTAACTACTGTGATATTTTTCTATATATGTATATTGAAAAAAAGAGAAATAGTGCACAGATGTGTTATGTACAGTTTAAGGATCTATGATGTCCAGATGATAAGATAATTCAGAAGAAATCGCAACACACATTTGGTTTGTATTTACCCTGTGATCCAGGGGCATATTATGGTATAGACCAACAAGACAGGTGCCTAGGGCAGCAGATTTGGGAGGGGCAGCACATCTGTCCTATCCTCTCTCTAAAAGCCAGCACACAGCACAGTGAGCGATAAAGTGCAGGATTTTACAGAGAAAACAAGGCACAGGCGCTTATTAAGGACGCTCTTTACAGGCAGTGCTCCTTTAAACCATTTCTTCATTTAGAGCCGCCGGCATTTTTGCAGTGGAAGCGTTCTTGGTGAGAAACTTGACCGGGGATATGCTTCCAAGGTGAGGCTAGAGGATTAGACCTTGTGCTGATATCATACCTCCTAACATTTCAAAATTCAAAAAAGAGGGACACACTTATACATACAGATACACACACACTACACAGCTTACACTTATACATGCAGATACACACACACACTTTTAGATACAGATAGACACACAACATCATATATGGTTATCTGTAACTCATTGTATGAGCTACTGGGGTTGGCAAGCACATTATCTGGCAGTCTGAGGCTGCCACTGTTAGTTACCCTGGTGTTGCACTGCTCATCATATAAAACTGAAGGCATGCTAGTATTATTATCACCAGGGGTTAGACGTCATCACTACCAGGGGTTAGAGTTCACTATTACCTGAGGTCAGGGTATACAGCCTTCCTACTCCTACTTAACCCACACACCATTCATTTTCCACAAGGAATCTAACAGGTATATAACCCAGGGAGAGAAAAGCCAGTTGCTTCTGAGTATGGGCCCATTTCTTTTTTTTTTTTAAATGCATGGAGCAATGCGGGACAGATGGCTAGCAACCCGGGACAGCGGGACAGACCCCTAAAATCGGGACTGTCCCGTGAAAATCGGGACAGTTGGGAGGTATGCGATATGCTGCCTCCCCTTATCAGCTGTGGTGGGGGTCTGCGAGCGCAGTGCTTATTGCAGGTCTTAGCAGCTAACAGACTGGATGCGTCTATGCACTGCTTAGATAAGCTTGTGATGTCTAATCATAAACTCTCAGTGCTAATGTATGTTGGCTACTAATATCTAGCTTTCTCTGCATTCATAAACCCACGGAGTACATAGTAAATGGACACTTAAAAAGTTTCATTAATTGAATAATAGTAATTAATGCATGTGAAGGACAGTGATTGTTTCAGTGTATTCTTTCTCTCCCTCCCTCAACTCACTCCCTTCTTTCCCTCCCTCCCTTCTGTCTCTCAACTCCCTCCCTTCTTTCACTCCTTTCTTTCCCTCGCCACTTTTCTCCTCTCTCTCCCTCCCTCTCACTTTTTTCCTCTCCCCTTCTTTTCTCTCCCTTCTTTTAGGGAGAAAATGATATGAGATTCATGCAATTCAACCCACCTGTATGCAAGTGTTTTGCTAGCCCATTTTCTTTTGAATTGATATGAGAAAACAAACAAAACCAAAACATTTTACACACTGACCCAAAAAAATATTAAGTGGAAAAAAGACCTAAAATCGTTGCGGGGGCAGCAGAATTTTGAGTGCCTAGGGCAGCACAAAACATAAATACGCCACTGCTGTGATCTATTGAAGGTCTGTACGTCTCCTAAGTACCACTTGCCATGACATGTATTGAGCAAGGCAGGAGAGAGGACAAAGTATTTAAGTAGAATAATGAACTATGGTAGGATCAGATTATCTAGTTTAACACCTTTAACAATTTTACTTTTGTGCCACAGATATGCTCCAGGGAACTGAGCAATCATTCTGACAGCATAATTAAGTGTAGTAACGTATTGCATAAATCACATTTTGTTCGGCAGGAATGTGCACTGTTTAAGTAACAAATTTGAATGTCGGGCCTTAGGTATGTGTGGAAATCTGACGAGGTAATCCTGTAATGTTAATTTATATGTTCTCTAACTACGTGGCAGACTGTGAGACTCCAGGCAGGTATTATTTTTTGATATAAACACCTCTTGGACTTGTGTTACAATTTCCTTGTATATGCAAATCTAAAATACCAGAACAATTAGATGTCCAATGAAAATTTATGGTTTCTGCTGCATTTTATGTTTTAATATTTTTTTTTTATCCTTTCATGAAATTTCACTATATTATTTACTTTACATATTAACTAACCACTATTAATGTTAACATTATAAGATATGACATTCATTATAATTATACAGTAAAGCCTTTAACTTACAACTTGTAATATCTATCAAACATCTCTATTAAAAGGCACACAGAAAAAATAAACAAATATAATCTAATATATACAATATAAACAAATATATATATATACATACACATATATACACAGTATATATATATATATATATATATATACACATACATACACACAGTACATATATACAAACACACACATATATATAGATAGATAGACAGATAGATAGATATAGTTGAACCATTCCACAACCCTGTGCTTTTCCCCAAAACACATATATATAGTCCGACACTTATAAAATCAAACACTATTTAAAGAAAAAGAGAAAAAAATATATAAAACCGTTGCCCCCCAAAATAATCCTACATACACAGAATTTCACAAAATATCATCTATTTTTACACTAACTCTGTTCTCTTATTTTGATTTCTGTAAAAAAATGAATAAGTTCATAAAAAATGGGTCTATGAGCCCTAACAAAACAATGAAATTAAACTAGCGGTTGCTGCCAGGTGACCTTTGTCACTATGATAATCACTTGATAGCTATAAGGACATGAAACCATTTATTTGAATATGACCTCATTCTTTCAAATAAGGGGTCTTATGATATATTTATATTGTGAAGGGATAATGAAGGGCTCATAATTTGTTAGAACCTCCAGAATACTACACATGTTGGGAAGTATTTATACTTTTTACTACACTCACCTGCAAGCTAACCAGACACAGGGCCACTCAATGAGTGTAGGAGGGTCAGCTAAACATGTCCTATGGGTGAATTTGAAGTGTTCTCAGAACCCTCAGTAGCTAATGGTGGAATAAAATTAGCATCTCACCTCTAATATAATTATAACATAGTAGGGAATACATGTTAAACTGCACAAAAATATATTCTGAGTTTTGCGCTAAACAGGGTGCGAAACTAACGGCAAAAAAGTTGTGTTATTACACCCTCCATATTGCTGCCATTACGAGTTACTGAAAAGCCTCCATGTGCGTGTGATATGGTGGCGTTAAGCTCCATACCGCACAAAATCCAAGGGCTACTTTAACGTGCTCGTGCACGCTCTTTCCCCCATAGACATCAATGGAAAAAAAAATAACACCTGCGATCGCGGAATGAAAAATTCTTTTTTTCCCATTTTCTATGGGAAAAAAAGTTACATTTAAACCTAACACCCTAGCATAAACCCCAAGTCTAAACACCCCTAATCTGCTGCCCCCGACATAGCCGACACCTAAATAAAGTTATTAACCCCTAATCTGCCGCTCCCGACACTAATGAAAGTTATTAATCCCTATTCCACCGCTCCCCGACATCACCACCACTATAATAAAGTTATTAACACCTATTCCACCGCACCCCGGCATCGCCGACACTATAATAAAGTTATTAACCCCTAAACCTCCAGCCTCCCACATCTCCGCAACTAAATAAACCTATTAACCCCTAAACCGCCACCCTCCACATCGCAAAACACTAAATTAAACTATAAACCCCTAAACCTAACACCCCCCAACTTTAAATTAAAATTACAATTTTCTTTAAGTAAATACTTACCTGTGAAATAAAAATAAACCTACCATTAAACTATAAACTATAAATTAACCTAACATTACTATTCTAATAAAATAAAAAATACTACCAAATAAAATCCTATTGGCTGTTCAAATCAGTCAATAGGATTTCAGTAACTCTCATTCTATGGGCTGTTTTGAACATCCAATAGAATTTTAGAAGCTCTCATCCTATTGGCTGATTTGAATTTGAAGAATCGAATCAAACAATAGCAATGCAAGGTACACCATTTTGAAACGGCTATCTTGCATAGTACAGCAGCCAGGATGAAGATAGAAGACGCCCCCGCGATGGATGAAGATGTCGCCGCATGGATGTCCGGACTTCAGTAACCATAAGTAGATGTTGTGGGGTTAGGGTTGGGTATTTTTTTTATTTTTTGGGGTGTTTTTTTTTCAGATTAGGGTTTGGGCTTTTTAAAAAGAGCTAAATGCCCTTTTAAGGGCAATGAAAAAGATCTGAATGCCATACAAATGCAATGGGTAGCCTAGTTTTTTTTTTTAGAGTTATTTTTTTTAATTTGGGGGGTTGGTTGGGTGGTGGGTTTTACTGTTGGGGGGACTTTGTATTTTTTTTACAGGTAAAAGAGCTGTTTAACTCAGGGCAATGCCCTACAAAAGGCCCTTTTAAGGGCTACTGGTAGTTTATTGTAGGCTAGGGGGTATTTTTATAGGGCTATTAGATTAGGTGTAATTGTTTTTATTTTTGATAATTTGGTTTATTATTTTTTGTAAGCTTAGTGTTTTTTATTTTTCGAAATTTAATGTTTATTATTTTTTGTAATTTTTTTTTTGTAGTGTTAGGTTTTTTTAAATTTGTAATTTAGATATTTTAATTGGTAGTATTTTTATTTTATTAGAATAGTAAGGTAAGGTTCATTTATAGTTTAGTGTTAGGTTTATTTTTATTTCACATGTTTTTATTTATTTAAAGATAGTTATATTGTAATTTTAATTTAAAGTTAGGGGGGTGTTAGGTTTAGATGTTAATAGTTTCATTTAGTGTTTTGCGATGTGGGAAGCCGGCGGGTTAGGTGTTAGTTTCATTTAGAGTTTTGCGATGTGGGAGGCCAGAGGTTTAGGGGTTAATAGGTTTATTTAGTGGCGGAGATGTGGGAGGCCAGAGGTTTAAGGGTTAATAGGTTTATCTAGTTGCCGAGATGTGGGAGGCCAGAGGTTTAGGGGTTAATAACTTTATTGTAGTGGGGGAAATGTTAGGAGTGGCAGATTATGGGTTAATACATTTATTCAATAGTCACGATGTGGGTGGGCGGCAGATTAGGGGTTAATAGGTAGTTTATGGGTGTTAGTGTAACAGTTTAGTTATGAGTTTTGTGAAACATGTTTGTGGCGAAAAACTCATAACTACTGCTTTCAGATGGTGGTATGGATTGTGTCAGTATAGGCCGTAACACAAGCTTTTTAGTCTCACCGCACAACCTGTGATACCGGCGCTATAAAAATCCCACGCAAAAACGTCATTGTGCGGAATGGACGTTGCGTTACAGGCTAAAAAGCTTGCGGTATAGCTATACAGACACGACTAGCAATAGCTGTGTTACTGCTTTTACGCTGAAATTGCCATTTTTTTCAGCGTTAAAAGCCATAATGCAAAACTCGTAATCTACCTGATTGTGGTTTAATGGGCATTCACTTGAAAATGACGGCTTTTACTAGCTCCAGGTTTGTTCATGTTTAATTCTTGATGTTTATTGCAAGAAGCTACTTTCTACAGAGATCTATTACTTTCAAGAAAATTCCTACAGGGATTTCAAGGTAAAGCCCCTTTCCTTTTTTATAATTCTGCAGGACCTTCCTTTTCAATGACTAAAAGCTGCTATCTCTGGAAACCGAGCAAGTCTAATAAATCTAGGCCATTGTCTTTGTTAATATTTATTTTTAATACTTGATTAGTTATATTATTACAATTTCACTGTATCTGTGATTGTGAAGGATATTTTGTTTTATTAATATTGAGTGTATTTAGTATCATATTATATGGATATAGTGGTGTGCATACCACTAATACATTTTTGAGGAAAGTCTTTATTCTCCTGGTCTAGTGCACACCATTTTGAATAACGTTAATTGATATAAACAGTTGATCGTAACCTAGACAAGCAGTTTGTGCAATGGGGAATTTGTTTTTACCAATGGATTACTGATGACATCCCTAAAACACATGAATCCAATATTAATTCACAATTAATGCATACATAGCACATGTATAATAGTTTATAAAAAAAAATAATAAATGAGATGAAGGTGGTTATTTCACAGCATATAGGACAAGTAAAATTAAACATAATACTTTTATACAACAAAACAGCAGTAAACACTGCACTCCATGGGAATCCAGCCATACTCTCCAATCAATGTGGTAACTTTGTGGCTTTTGAGATTACCAACAGCGGCCTGAATGCAATTGAATATGAATTAACAATGATAAAAAGTTTCCAACAGAGTATTCTTATGCAGTAATTCACTTGGATGTGAGCCATTGTTTCTGTCTGTCTCTAGTAAACTAAATATAATCTTAAAGGTATTCAGATGTTCTGTCCAATGTCTTCTCATGATGCAAGGCTAAAATATCTCAGCATGCACTTTTGATTTAGACAGCATGGCTAGAACTATGTGACATCTGTATAACGAAACCAAAAAACAAAATCCCTAAGAATGAGGTTTTAAATAAAATATATACATTTAAAGTATGACACTTGTTCATTTACTATATCTAAACACACTAACTTATAACAAAGACTGAACTCTGCATCAAATGCATTTTCACAATACTTTGACTTGTTGATGCAAGGTTTTTATTAAAAAGAAAATAATTCATATAACCAAGGCTGCCACTAGAATAAACATATTAACCCCTAAACCGCCGCATTACCGCCTCGCAAACACTAGTTAAATATTATTAACCCCTAATCTGCCGCCCCTAACATCGCCGCCATCTAAATTATACTTATTAACCCCTAATCTTCCGCTCCGGACATCGCCGCATCCTACATTATATTTATTAATCCCTAATCTGCTGCCTCCAACATCGCCGCCACCTACCTACATTTATTAACCCATAATCTGCCATCTCCAACGTCGCCACCACTATTCTAAATTTATTAATCTTTAAACTTAAGTATAAACCTAACCCTAACACCCCCTAACTTAAATATAATTTAAATAAATCTAAAGAAAATTCCTATCATTAACTAAATTATTCCTATTTAAAACTAAATACTTACCTATAAAATAAACCCTAAGCTAGCTACAATATAACTAGTAGTTACATTGTAGCTAGCTTAGGGTTTATTTTTATTTTACAGGCAAGTTTGTATTTATTTCAACTAGGTACAATAGTTAATAAATAGTTATTAACTATTTAATAACTACCTAGCTAAAATAAATACAAATTGACCTGTAAAATAAAACCTAACCTATGTTACAATAACACCTAACACTACACTACAATTAAATAAATTACCTACATAAAATACAATTAAATAAATTAAATTAAAATTAGCTAAATCACCAGAAAAACAACACTAAATTACAGAAAATAAAAAACAAATTACAAGATCTTTAAACTAATTACACCTAATCTAATAGCCCTATCAAAATAAAAAAGCCCCCCAAAATAAAAAACCCTAGCCTAAACTATCAATAGCCCTTAAAAGGGCCTTTTGCGAGGCATTGCTCCAAATAAATCAGCTCTTTTACCTGTAAAAAAAATATACAAACAACCCCCTCAACAGTAAAACCCACCACAACCAACCCCCCCAAATAAAAGCCTAACTAAAAAAACCTAAGCTCCCCATTGCCCTGAAAAGGGCATTTGGATGGGCATTGCCCTTAAAAGGGCATTTAGCTCTATTGCAGGCCCAAAGCCCTAACCTAAAAAATAAACCCACCCAATACACCCTTAAAAAAATCCTAACACTAACCCCAGAAGATTCACTTACCGGAAGAAGTCTTATTCCAAGCAGCAAGATGTCCTCAAGAAAGCCGGTAGAAGTGGTCCTCCAGACGGGGAGAAGTGGTCCTCCAGACGGGCAGAAGTCTTCATCCAGACGGCATCTTCTATCTTCATCCTTCCGACGCTGAGCGGCTCCATCTTCAAGACATCCGACGCGGAGCATCCTCTTCAAACGACTTCTTCAGAATGAATATCACTTTAAGTGACGTCATCCAAGATGGCGTCCCTTATATTCCGATTGGCTGATAGAATTCTATCAGCCAATCGGACTAAAGGTAGAAAAAATCCTATTGGCTGATGCAATCAGCCAATAGGATTTAGCTGGCATTCTATTGGCTGTTCTAATCAGCCAATAGAATTTGAGCTCAATCCTATTGGCTGATTGCCCCGGATGTCTTGAAGATGCAGTCGCTCTGCGTCGAAAGGATGAAGATAAGTGTTAGGATTTTTTTAAGGGTGTATTGGGTGGGTTTATTTTTTAGGTTAGGGCTTTGGGCCTGCAATAGAGCTAAAAGTCCTTTTAAGGGCAATGCCAATCCAAATGCCCTTTTCAGGGCAATGGGGAGCTTAGGTTTTTTTAGTTAGACTTTTATTTGGGGTTGGTTGTGTGGGTGGTGGGTTTTACTGTTGGGGGGTTGTTTGTATTTTTTTTTTACAGGTAAAAGAGCTGATGTCTTTGGGGCAATGCCCCGCAAAAGGCCCTTTTAAGGGCTATTGATAGTTTAGTTTAGGGATTTTTTATTTTGGGGGGGCTTTTTTATTTTGATAGGGCTATTAGATTAGGTGTAATTAGTTTAAAGATCTTGTAATTTTTTATTTTCTGTAATTTAGTGTTGTTTTTTGTGTGATTTAGCTAATTTAATTTATTTAATTGTATTTAATGTAGGTAATTTAATTGTAGTGTAGTGTTAGGTGTTATTGTAACATAGGTTAGGTTTTATTTTACAGGTCAATTTGTATTTATTTTAGCTAGGTAGTTATTAAATAGATAATAACTATTAAGTAACTATTCTACCTAGTTAAAATAAATACAAACTTGCCTGTAAAATAAAAATAAACCCTAAGATAGCTACAATGTATTAGTTATATTGTAGCTAGCTTAGGGTTTATTTTATAGGTAAGTATTTAGTTTTAAATAGGAATAATTTAGTTAATGATAGGAATTTTATTTAAATTATATTTAAGTTAGGGGGTGTTAGGGTTAGACTTAGATTTAGGGGTTGATACAATTAATATAGTGGCAGCGACTTTGGGGCGGCAGATTAGGGGTTAATAAGTGTAGGTAGGTTGCGGAAACATTGGGGGCGGGAGATTAGGGGTTAATAAATATAATGTAGGTGTCGGCGATGTTGGGGGCAGCAGATTAGGGGTTAATAAGTATAATATAGGTGGCGGCAGTGTCCGGAGCTACAGATTAGGGGTTAATAAGAATAATGTAGGTGGCGGCGATGTTGGGGCGGCAGATTAGGGGTTAATAAGTGTAAGATTAGGGGTGTTTAGACTCGGGGTTCATGTTAGGGTGTTAGGTGTAGAAATAAAATGTATTTCCCCATAGGAAACAATGGGGCTGCGTTACTGAGCTTTACGCTGCTTTATTGCAGGTGTTAGACTTTTTCTCAGCCGGCTCTCCCCTTTGATGTCTATGGGGAAATCACGTACGACCAGCTCACCGCTGACTTAAGCAGCGCTGGTATTGGAGTGTAGTGTGGAGCAAAATTTTGCTCTACGCTCACTTCTTGCCTTTTAACGCTGGTTTTGTAAAAACCTGTAATACCAGTGCTGCAGGTAAGTGAGCGGTGAGAAAAAACTGCACGGTAGCACCGCATAGCTCATAACGCAAAATTCGTAATCTAGCCGAAAGAAAGTTATGTTAAAACCTAACACCCTAACATAAACCCCTAGTCTAAACACCCCTAATCGGCCATTCCCCGACATCGCCAACACTAAATAAAATGATTACCTCTAATCCGCCAACCCAACACTAAATAATAAAATCGCTACTACTATAATAAACCTATTAACCCCTAAACTGCCGCCCCCCCACATTGCAACTACTAAACTAAACCTATAAACTCCAAAACCGCTGGCCCTCCACATCGCAGCACACTAAATTAAACTATTAACCCCTAAACCTAATACCCCCCTAATTTTAAATTACATTTACAATATAACTATCTTTAAATAAATATAAACTTACCTGTGAAATAAAAAAAACTAAGTTTAAACTATAAAGTAACCTAACATTACTATTTTAAAACAATAAAATTAACTGAAAAAAAATGCAAATTAAAAAAATCCTAACACTACGGAAAAAAAAAATACATTACAAAAAAATTAAAACTCTAAAATTACGAAAAATAAAAAACTCTAAGATTACAAAAATAAACAAAATTATCCAAAATAATAAAAATTACACCTAATCTAATACCCCTATAAAAATAAAAAATGCCCCACCAAAATAAAAACACCTCCTAACCTAACAATAGACTACTAATAGCCTTTAAAAGGGCCTTTTTTAGGGCATTGCCCTAAGTTAAACAGCTCTTTTACCTAAAAATTACAAAGTCCCCCTAACAGTAAACCCCCCCACCCATCCAACCCCCCAAAATAATAAAAACCTAAGTCTAAAAAAAAACTAAGCTACCCATTGCCCCTAAAGGGGGCATTTGTGTGGGAATTGCCCTTAAAAGGGCATTCAGCTCTTTAACTGCCCATCCCTAATCTTAAAAAAAAAAAAAAAATACCCACAAAAATAAAATAAAAAATAAACTTTCCCCCCCAAAAATTTTTTTTAATCCAGGCGGCGACGGGGGCATCTCCTATCTTCTTCCCAGAGGCACAGAGCATTGTCGCCGGTGGAGTGGACATCAAGCGTGGAGGATCCTCTTCATACGATCACCGCCATACACTGAAGCTTGAATGGCAAGGTACCCGTTTAAAAATGGTGTACCTTGCAATCCTATTGGCTGACATGTTCAAATCAGCCAATAGGATGAGAGCTACTGAAATCCTATTGGCAGTTCAAATCTATTGCAGTATAGCTATACCGCCGGGACTTGTAATATGGAAGACCTGCCCTTCCACGCGCAATGGCCAATTTTTCGGCGGTATAGCATTACAGCACCGTAACGCAAAACTTGTAAACTTCGTAATTATGTTTGTCTATGGATTTCATGGCTATATGCTAGATTTCATGCACATGTTCGCAATGGGTATGCATGAAACACCTGAACTCAATATTTAGTGTCCACATTTAAATTTTTACTATTATGTCCATTTGAATTTTAAATAATGGTCATAATAGAAAAACAGCATAATAATCACCATAGATTTTACTTGTGGTTGTTGTTATTCATTATTATTTTTTTTTATTATTATATTTTTTTTTTTTAAAGAATTTTTATTGAAGAATAAAAGTGTACATCAAAAATAGAAAAGTCAGCAACAAAAGGTACATAACAATTCAGTGTCTGCCATATATACAAGGTATAAAACATTTTGTCAGATATGTTCATTTTTCCAGTGTTTCCTTTCTCTTCTAATGTTATCATATAAATTTACAGACAGAAATATACTTGGGTGGAATATATCTAAGCCGACCTTTCATTGTACTATTGAATATTTTAAATAGAATAGAAAAGAGAAAGAAAAGAAAAAGAGACATAGAGACTGTGATAGGGTAAGAGGGGGGTATGGATAGAGGGGGAGGGTAATGGATTTCAGGCAATTATGTTTAATCCTCCAGCTCGATTATATAATTTTACATGAGGAACAGTTCAATCATTATATCTGCACTCTACTCCACAGGTCTAGGATTCCTTGATAGAATTGTATATTGTTTGTGGTTAAATAGTGTAGGCGTTCTAATTGTAATATTTCTGTGGTCTGAGTATGCCATTCCCGTACAGTCGGGGGAGCGTTCGATTTCCATATTTTCGGAATGAGTTTCTTGGCACTATTCAGCATGATAAGATAAATACGTTTGTGTAATTTATTTTGTAATTTCGGGATCTGGAGGAATAGTAAGTAATGAAAATTGGGTGCAATATCTGTGCTTAGTACGGTGGATATGGATCTGAATACTGACCTCCAAAACTCTGCTATACTAGGGCATTCCCACCATATATGTTGTATTGTGCCTTCTTGACCACATGCTCTCCAGCACCGGTCACTAATCTGGGAGTTAATTTTATGTAATCTGTAGGGTGTTAGGTACCATCTACTGATGAACTTTATGTGCATCTCTTGTATTGTAGCCGATGCCGAGGCGGCGGCCGCTAATCTAAATGATTTAATCCACATTGTTTCGTCCCCAGCTGTGCTTAATTCCTTATTCCAAGATCTTACATAGTTCGGCAAAGTTGTGTCATTCGGGAGTAGCAAAATTTTGTATATTAATGATATAGTGTGTCTAGGTGGGGTGTCCTGTGTGCATAGTTTCTCGAAAGTGGTTAGCTCTCTTTGCATGTTTGACTTTTGTCTGTGTGTACTTAAGAAGTGTATTAGTTGTGCACGGGCTAGCCATGAAGAGAACATTTTTGCATCCCATTGTTGTAGCTTTTCTAGTGGAGCTATTGTCCCATTTTCTACAGCAAAGTGTAATGTTCCTTCTCTGAGTCTGTAAGAGGGCTTATGTGTCGGACTGGTGTTTCCCAGTGTGAGGTGTGCATTTTCTCTCACAGGCATCAACGGCCCGATTCTAGTAGATATATGTGGGTTGGTAGCTATTGTCTTGTCCCATTCTTTGATTATTTCCATTATGTTAGGGTATTGGTGTAATATGTCTGGGCGTTTTCTAGGTTCTGTCCATGCAAGTGTCGCTGAGTTACCTCTCCCCAGAACGTGATTGTCAATCTGGACCCATTCCTTTTGGCCAGTGTTATGGCTCCATTCTAATAACTGCTGTAATATTATGGCTCTTCTGTATAGTGTCAAATTTGGTACTCCCAATCCCTCCCGCTCCCTTGGTAAAAACATGGTTTGTCTTTGTACCCTACTTCTGCTCCCACCCCATATAAAGTTGTTGATAGTTTTTTGTAATTGTCGTAAGAATTGGTTGGGGATTGGGATCGGTAATGTCTGTCGTAGATATAGTAACCTGGGTAGGATGTTCATCTTAATGATACCTATCCTACCCAACCATGACAGGGGTTTGCAGTTCCATGAGCATAGGTCATCTGAAATTTCTTTTTTAAGTTGTGTGTAGTTATATTTGAAAAGAGAACTTGGGTTGGTTGTTAAGTAAACACCCAGATATTTTATTTTCTCTGATGCTAATGTTAAACCGTATTCAGTGGCCAATTGATGTGCAAGATGTGAGGGGGAGGTAATGTTAAGTAGTTCTGATTTGGAGGTATTTAGATGAAAATTTGACACTTGGCCGTATTCTCGTAAATCAGTCAACAGTGCTGGCAAGGAATGCCCAATATCGGTCAGAGAGAATAGTACGTCGTCGGCATACTTCATCAACTTGTGTTCTTTTTCTCCTATCTGTATGCCTTTTATTTTTGTGTTAGATCTAATTTTATAGGCCAGAATTTCAAATGAAAGAAGAAATAGTAATGGTGAGAGAGGGCAGCCCTGACGGGTTCCATTTGTTATGGGAAAGGATTCTGATAGTGTTCCGTTTACTTTTATTTTTGCATTGGGGCCTGAGTATAGGGAGAAGACCATATGGAGAAAATTGTTTCCAAAATTCATGCTAGACATGGCTTCTCTAAGAAATGTCCAGTTTACCCTATCGAAGGCCTTTTCGGCATCTGATGCGAATAGGGTCAATGGATTTTTGTGGTGAGTTACATAATCTATAATACGCTGGGCTCTAATAGTATTATCTTTGGCTTCCCTGCCTGGAACGAAGCCGACTTGGTCTGTTGAGATAAGTTTGGGTAGGTATTTATTAAGTCTAGAGGCTAATATCTTAGCTAATATTTTTATATCCACATTCAGGAGTGAGATTGGTCTAAAATTACTGGGTCATGTGTTCTTCCTGGCTTAGGTAATACCGTAATATGGGCCTCCAACATTCTAGGTGGTAAAGACTTGGTGATTATTAGATTGTTGAATAAGGCTGATAGGTGTGGTATGAGAATAGATTTATATATTTTGTAATATTTAATGGAGAACCCGTCAGGGCCAGGACTTTTACCAGAAGGGAGATCTTTGATTGCTTTGCCAATTTCTTGTACAGATATTGGGGAGTCTAGCTCCGCCTTTTCTATTTCATTAAGCTTCACTATGGGGAGATTAGTCATATATTCAGCTATTTTTGATTGGTTATCAGGGGGTTGTGATGTTGTTGGGACATGTAAAGTATTTTTTAAGTTGTATAATTCATGGTAATATTGCCTAAATTCCTCTGCTATTCCCTTGCTATCTTTTATTAGTAATGAGTTCCCCCCCTTCAGTGAATGTATATAGGACTTGTATTTTTTACGTTGGGTGGTCCTTGCTAACAGTTTCCCGGGTTTATTCCCCTGATCGTAATACAGTTGCCTGACATAAGAAGCTTGTCGCTGTGTTTCCTGTAGGAGGAAGTCCCTCAGATCCTTTCTGGTTTGCATGAGCTCTGTAAAAATCACTTTGTTATGTGGTTCTTGTTTGTGTGTATTCTCAAGTTTCTGAATGGAGGAATGTAAATGGTCGTGTTTAGCCCGTCTCTCTATCAGCTTTCTCGCCCTAATTTGGATGAATTCCCCTCTTATGACACATTTATGTGCCTCCCATGTCGTGGTGCAAGAAGTATCTGAGTCTGGGTTATGTGTGAAATATTCAGTTATCATTTTCCAACTTTCTCTACAGTTGGTGGATCCGTCAGCAAGTGGTCGTCCAGCCTCCAGATAAAGTCTGTGAGGGGTGTTTCTGGCCATATTATGGTACAGATGACTGGGGCGTGGTCAGTCCATGAGATTGTGCCTATGTCACATTTAGTTATAGTAGTCAGACCCGTTGAGTCCGTAAATAAATAATCTATGCGAGAATATTTATTATGTACTGAGGAGAAGTATGTGTAGTCTTTCCCTGTAATATTTAGTGTGCGCCAAATGTCATGTAGATTGAGGTCTGTGAGCGTTATTTTAGTCGATTTCAATGTGGATTTAGGTACGCTTGAAAGATTATTTGATGTGTCCCAATGGGGATCCAAAGGGAGATTGAAGTCCCCTCCTAGCATGATTTGACCTTTTCGGTTGTCTAGTATGAGTTGTGAAATTTTTTTAATAAAACGGTGTTGGTCTGTGTTAGGAAAGTACACATTTACAAGCGTTATAGGCCTTCCATACAGTAGTCCTACTATTAAGATATACCTTCCTTCTGGGTCCCTTATTATAGATGACGTTTGCAGAGGTATTGACCTATGAAGTAGGATTCCCACCCCGTTCTTTTTTTTGGACCCTGATGCAAAATACATATTCGTGTATTTGGGGTTAGTCCACTTAGGTTCCTTCCCCCTCTGAAAATGTGTCTCTTGTATATATATAATGGAGTGGTTATTTCTGGATAGTTCTTTCGTGGCTATAGATCGTTTCCCTGGGCTATTGAGTCCCTTGACATTTAATGTCATCAGAGTGAGGGGGTGCTCCAATTTCTGATTTATATTACTTGTGGGGAAGAATGTTTTAGTTGAACTGGCCATTGTTATGAAATGTGTTGAGAACTGGAAGATTGGTGAAAGTTGTCTGAAATTGGCAGCTAAAGCGCCTGGAGGGTTAGGTATGGGGATTTTAGGGTAAGTAGGGGGGAAGGATGGCTATGAGGGGTTGATGTAGTGAAAGAGATTGAAAGTAGAGGTGAAGAGTATAAAGAGTATAGATATGAAGAGAGATTCAGGTATAAGATACCCTAAAGTGAGAGTTGAGTTTAGGGGATGTGTCCCCATGGCTTAGGCTTTTAATGCGTGTTGTAAAAGATAAAAACAATAAGACAGGGCTCCCTTCTTTTTACTTCTTAAGTAGGGAGACATCCTAAATGCAACAAAACAATTTAACATTAGCTTGGAGGCTAGGATTTAAATGCATAACAGTATCAACAACAATACAAATTGAAAACTATTGATTGGAACTTAAAACAGTGCAACATGGTACATGTAAAATCCTGTAAAAACAAATAATAATACTTTTCCTATACTTTATATTGTGTTCTTGAGCAAGACAGTTTGTAAGTGTCTGACCATTCTCAGTAGGCTTCCTGAGATGTAAATGTATCCTAATCTTATGGTATAGTACTACCATGCTATAATGAAACATAAGCCCAAGACTATAGTCCATCTTAGAGAAAAAAGAAAAGAAAAAACAATTTCAGCATAAAATATTTATTAACTATAGCACATTCCCAGCTTATAATAGGCCTATTATTGGTTGTGACGCTAAAGTCTGATCTCTGCTTGGGAGTGCTCCACAGTTTAGCTTGTATCTTTAACCATTGATATTAGCTGTTCATGTCTCTAGTCTTATAATGTCATTTACATGTTTCCAGAGTTATCTTACCCAATCCTTTCCAGGTGATCTATTTTCTTTCTTGACTTCTGTATGTATAGAAAGATACCAAAATTTTAATCCTTGACAGCCTCTGAGTTGTTGTTTTGGTGGGATATAGGAGTAAAGTTATCCTGTGGTGCCGGCTCTTCTGGTACTTCAATAGACAGCGTCTGACAGAACTGATCGATGTCGCTTCCGTTGCGGTATATTGCTGTTTTGTTGTCTTTGGAGGAAATTATGGATACTGGAAAACCCCATCGGTATGGTATTTTATGGTGTTGCAGGGAGGACGTGATATGTGATAGGGCCCTTCTCTTCTGTAGTGTAGTGGGGCTTATATCACTGAATATCTGTAGAGGTATTCCTGCATGTTGGAGAGGGTGTTTGGCTCTTGCACTATTAATGATTTCTTCCTTGTCTTGGTAGTTTAATAATTTAATTATTATGTCCCTCGGGGGAGCTTTCGGAGGTGGTCTGGACCTTAAGGCCCTATGGGCTCTTTCAATATGGACTTCGGTTGCTCCTGGTTTTCCTTTAATCGTGCGAAACAAGTCCTGTAGATATCCGCCCAATGCGGTCGGTGAAATGGACTCTGTTACCCCTCTAATACGGAGGTTATTGCGGCATCCGCGATTATCAAGATCTTCAATCTTATTGCTCAGGGACTGTATTGTGTCTTCCTGGTCTTTGATTTTGTTTGTGAGGACCTCAATAGAGGAGTTGGTTGTGGCCTGTTCTTCTTCCATGTTTGTCACCCTATTTGAAACTGCGTTAATATCAGTATGGAGGTCTTTGTATAAAGATCTGACTTCGTGCATAAACATTTTCATGTCTTCCTTCGTTGTGAGAGAAATAAGATCACTTTTTGTAACATAATTAGAGGGCAATTCAGTTTGTGTTGGCTCTGTGCAGTCAGTTTGTGCCCCTTCTGAACATACTGAGTTAGTAGGCATGAAATCTTGTTGTTCCATGGGCTTTAAGTACTGTCCAAGAGTCCTAGATCTGGTGCTTTTATCCCCCTTTGCTGACGTTTTGCTGGTCATTTCTTTACCAAGGATGTTGGTGTCTCTTATTTTACTGTATATTTTTTATTTTAGTCAAAATTGATATTGAAAATCTTGTGTTATCTTGAGCAGTTTATGCTAGGGTGAGTTTTTATTTATTATTTATCTTTGTTTACTTTATCTTTCTCCTTCTTTTGCTGCATTCTTTTGTTAACATACAGTGTCTTGTAAATTTATAATATAGACTTTGAGACACACTGTGTTGTCCTGTGCCTGTTCTTGCCTAGCCGTTCCCCACTAATACATTTATACCACTCTCAGCTCGTGGTTTGATTATTCGTAGGCCTGTTCTAAAATGGCTGCTACTCCGTGAATGCAAAAACTGGTCTGTCTGTGTATACGCTATGTATTGTCCGTTTCTGCTATCACATCAGATCAGACTGTGTACCTGATTCCGCTCTCCAGCAGTACCGGGTGGTAACTATGTGAGGCTCCTTGTTTCCTACCTTGTCAGTTTATTTGCGTCCGGTATGGGGGGCGGCTGGCCTATTAAGTGTGACGGTGCCGTGCGTTCTCTTCATGGGACTCCTCCGTCGATGCTGTTGTTTGCCGCCGAGTCCCCGCTACTGCTATATGCTCTGCAGGTATATGCGGTGTCCGTGCAGGGTTATATTTGAATGTCGCTGAGTCTTTAATTATGCTGCGTCTTTGGTTTCTGCTATGCCAGTGTTCTTTCATGCAATCCTTCCTGCTTGCTCCGTTTTTTGATGTGAGCTATGGGGAAAGGCAATAACAGGATATACAGATCTTCTTTCTACTTGTCTGCTCCTTGCCAATTCTCCCCTCTGTTATCAGTATAATTTAGGTTGTATAGGGAGTCCTGACTTGTAAAATATGCATTTAGCCTGCCATGGGGCCTAGGAGCTCTAGAATTTTGCTGCCATCGTCCAGCGTGGCTAGACTCCGCCCCACGTTATTCATTATTTTTTAATATTAATAAAAGAACATATCTGTCACAATATTAACATGACATTGCAATTTTTGTCTAGCAAACAATATCAGTATGTATCATCCCTTTGTTTTTTATTACCATAAACCAACAATCATTTTTACATCTATTTACTTTTTTAATTTATTTTCAGGAACATTAAAGGTGTTGTATGGAGTGGATAAAAAATATTGGTGTTAGGAGTAAAAGTTCTATATCAGGTAACAAATACCATCCAGGATCCAGCCTCCAAACGTTAACACCCATTCATGTTGGATAGTAAACCCTTTTATGTTATAAAATGCTTAATTATGCATAGTAAAACAACTTAGCCATATACTTACATTATTTTTCTGCCCCCTTTTACTCTACGTTAAATCTGAAAATTGTGGATTTTACATTCCTGAAATCTAAAAGAGCACCTGGCAGGCTTCACACGCCTAACGTTGCCACATGTTTCTCCCCAATTTGCAGTTTGGTATTTTATTGTTTCTGCTGAATCCAAACAATAGAAGTTTTGTTAACACAATGGGTGAGGCAAACCCTGCTTACAGACTCTAGTCTGGATTGGCTCCTCCAAATAATGAAAGTGATGGGTAGAGTACGATCATTGAAAAATAAGGTGTTAATCTGTTCTAATAATGTTCAGACTCTCCTACTATGTTAATCTATTGGAAGGCTGATGAGAATCATTGTGAATACAAGTTGTATTACTGTCCCTTTAAACTAAAGCTGCGCATAACCCTCTGAATTATTTGTTTTTCTTAAATATGCCTCAACCCCATTTATAACATTTTTGCATTTAGAATTAAAATTTAAGAAAAAATGTAATATAAATGTACTAATATAATCAACTGTACTTAAAGGGACATAATACTCATATGCTAAATCACTTGAAACTGATGCAGTATAACTGTAAAAACAGAATTTATGCTTACCTGATAAATTTCTCTCTCTTATGATGTATCAAGTCCACGGATTCATCCATACTTGTGGGATATTCTCCTTCCTAACAGGAAGTGGCAAAGAGAGCACCCACAGCAGAGATGTCTATATAGCTCCTCCCTTAGCTCCACCCCCCAGTCATTCGACCGAAGGCTAGGAAGAAAAAGGAGAAACTATTGGGTGCAGAGGTGACTGATGTTTTTAAAATAAAAATATACTACCTGTCTTAAACAGACAGGGCGGGCCGTGGACTCGATACATCACAAGAGAAAGAAATTTATCAGGTAAGCATAAATTCTGTTTTCTCTTGTAAGATGTATCGAGTCCACGGATTCATCCATACTTGTGGGATACCAATACCAAAGCTTTAGGACACGGATGAAGGGAGGGACAAGAGCGGTACCTTAAACGGAAGGCACCACTGCTTGTAGAACCTTTCACCCAAAAATAGCCTCCGAAGAAGCAAAAGTATCAAATATTTGTAAAATTTGGAAAAAGTATGAAGCAAAGACCAAGTCGCCGCCTTACAAATCTGTTCAACAGAAGCCTCATTTTTAAAAGACCATGTGGAAGCCACAGCTCTAGTAGAATGAGCAGTAATCCTTTCAGGAGGCTGCTGGCCAGCAGTCTCATAAGCCAAACGGATGATGCTTTTCAGCCAAAAAGAAAGAGAGGTAGCCGTAGCTTTTTGACCTCTCCGCTTACCAGAATAAACAACAAATAATGAAGATGTTTGACGGAAATCTTTGGTTGCTTGTAAGTAGAACTTTAAAGCACGTACCACATCAAGATTGTGTAACAGACGTTCCTTCTTTGAAGAAGGATTAGGACACAGAGAAGGAACAAAAATTTCCTGATTGATATTCCTATTAGAAACAACCTTAGGAAGGAATCCAGGTTTGGTACGTAAAACCACCTTATCTGCATGGAAAACAAGATAAAGTGAGTCACACTGTAAAGCAGATAACTCAGAAACTCTTCGAGCCGAAGAGATAGCTACTAAAAACAGAACTTTCCAAGATAGAAGCTTAATATCTATGGAATGCATAGGTTCAAACGGAACCCCTTGAAGAACTTTAAGAACTAAATTCAGGCTCCATGGTGGAGCGACAGGTTTGAATACAGGCTTGATTCTGACTAAAGCCTGACTAAACGCTTGAACGTCAGGGACATCTGCCAGACGCTTGTGTAAAAGAATAGACAAAGCAGAAATCTGTCCTTTAAAGGAGCTAGCTGATAATCCCTTCTCCAATCCTTCTTGGAGAAAAGACAATATTCTAGGAATCCTAATCTTACTCCATGAGTAACCTTTCTAGCTTGAATCAGGGTATCAATGACTGACTCCGAGAAACCACGCTTTGATAAAATCAGGCGTTCAATCTCCAAGCAGTCAGACGCATAGAAATTAGATTTGGATGCTTGAATGGGCCTTGGATTAGAAGGTCCTGCCTCATTGGTAGAGTCCACGGTGGAACAGATGACATGTCCACTAGGTCTGCATACCAAGTCCTGCGTGGCCACGCAGGTGCTATCAGAATCACCGAAACTCTCTCCTGCTTGATTCTGGCAACCAGACGTGGGAGGAGAAGAAACGGTGGAAATACATAGGCCAGATTGAAGGACCAAGGCACTGCTAGAGCATCTATCAGTACCGCCTGGGGATCCCGGGACCTGGACCTGTAACATGGAAGCTTGGCGTTCTGACGGGAAGCCATCAGATCCAATTCTGGTGTGCCCCATAGCTGAGTCAGCTGGGCAAATACTTCCGGATGGAGCTCCCACTCCCCCGGATGAAAAGTCTGACGGACTTAGGAAATCTGCCTCCCAGTTCTCTACCCCTGGGATATGGATTGCTGAAAGATGGCAAGAGTGAGTCTCCGCCCATCGGATTATTTTGGTTACTTCCATCATCGCTAGAGGACTCCGTGTTCCTCCTTGGTGGTTGATGTAAGCTACAGTCGTGATATTGTCCGACTGAAATCTGATGAATTTGGCCACAGCTAGCTGAGGCCACGCCTGAAGGGCATTGAATATCGCTCTCAGTTCTAGAATGTTTATCGGGAGGAGAGTTTCCTCCCGAGACCATAAGCCCTGTGCTTTCAGGGAGTTCCAGACTGCACCCCAGCCTAGCAGGCTGGCATCTGTCATTACAATAATCCACCCTGGCGTGCGGAAACACATTCCCTGAGCCAGGTGGTCCTGAGACAACCACCAGAGAAGAGTATCTCTGGTCTCCTGATCCAGATGAATTTGCAGAGATAAATCTGCATAATCCCCATTCCACTGTTTGAGCCTGCACAGCTGCAGTGGTCTGAGGTGTAGGCGGGCAAAAGGAACTATGTCCATTGCCACTTCCATGAGTCCGATTACCTCCGTACACTGAGCCACTGATGGCCGAGGAATGGAATGAAGAGCTCGGCAAGTGGTTAAGAATTTTGATTTCCTGACCTCCGTCAGAAATATTTTCATTTCTACCGAGTCTATCAGAGTCCCTAGGAAGGAAACTCTTGTGAGAGGGAAGAGAGAACTCTTTTTTTATGTTCACCTTCTACCCGTGAGATCTCAGAAAAGCCAACACGATGTCCGTGTGAGACTTGGTTAACTGGAAAGTCGACACCTGAATTAAGATGTCGTCTAGATAAGGCGCCACTGCTATGCCCCGCGGTCTTAAAACCGCCAAAAGGGACCCTAGCACCTTTGTGAAAATCCTGGGAGCCGTGGCCAACCAAAAGGGAAGGGCCACAAACTGGTAATGCCTGTCCAGAAAGGCGAATCTGAGGAATTGATGATGATCTCTGTGAATAGGGATGTGTAGATATGCATCCTTTAAGTCCACGGTAGTCATATATTGACCCTCCTGAATCAGAGGTAGAATAGTCCGAATAGTCTCCATCTTGAATGATGGTACTCTGAGGAATTTGTTTAGAATTTTGAGAACCAAGATTGGTCTGAAAGTTCCCTCTTTTTTGGGAACCGCAAACAGGTTTGAGTAAAAACCTAGCCCTTGTTCCGCTTTTGGAACTGGGCGGATCACTCCCATGGTATGTAGGTCTTCTACACAGCGTAAGAACGCCTCTCTCTTTGTCTGGTTTGCAGACAATTGAAAAACGTGAAATCTCCCCCTTGGGGGGAGTCTTTGAAGTCCAGAAGATATCCCTGGGACACAATTTCTAAAGCCCAGGAATCGTGAACATCTCTTGCCCAAGCCTGAGCGAAGAGAGAGAGTCTGCCCCCTACTAGATCCGGTCCCGGATCAGGGGCTACCCCTTCATGCTGTCTTGGAGGCAGCAGCAGGCTTCTTGGCCTGTTTACCTTTGTTCCAAGCCTGGTTAGGTCTCCAGACTGACTTGGATTGGGCAAAATTCCCCTTGTGCTTTGCAGCAGGGGAAGCTGAAGCGGGACCACCCTTGAAGTTCCGAAAGGAACGAAAATTATTTTGTTTGGTCCTCATTTTATTTGTTTTATCCTGAGGGAGGGCGTAGCCTTTCCCTCCAGTGATGTCTGAAATAATCTCTTTCAGTTCAGGCCCGAATAGGGTCTTTCCTTTGAAAGAGATGTTCAAAAGTTTAGATTTTGATGACACATCAGCAGACCAGGACTTAAGCCATAACGCCCTGTGTGCTAAAATGGCAAAACCTGAATTCTTTGCCGCTAATTTAGCCAATTGGAAAGCGGCATCTGTAATGAAAGAATTAGTCAATTTAAGGGCCTTAATTCTATCCATAATATCCTCTAATGGAGTCTCCATCTGAAGAGCCTCTTCTAGAGCCTCGAACCAGAAAGCAGCTGCAGTAGTTACAGGAACAATGCACGCAATAGGTTGGAGAAGAAAACCTTGATGAACAAAAATTTTCTTTAGGAGACCCTCTAATTTTTTATCCATAGGATCTTTGAAAGCACAAATGTCTTCGATAGGCATAGTCGTACGCTTAGCGAGAGTAGAAACAGCTCCCTCCACCTTAGGAACCGTCTGCCACGAGTCCCGCATGGTGTCAGATATGGGAAACATTTTCTTAAAAACAGGAGGGGGAGCAAATGGTATACCTGGTCTATCCCACTCCTTAGTAACAATATTCACAATCCTCTTAAGGACTGGAAAAACGCCAGTGTAAACAGGAACCTCTAAGTATTTATCCATTTTACACAATTTCTCTGGGACCACAATAGGGTCACAATCATCCAGAGTCGCTAATACCTCCCTAAGCAACAAGCGGAGGTGTTCAAGCTTAAATTTAAATGCTGTCATATCAGAATCTGTCTGAGGGAGCGTCTTTCCTGAATCAGAAATCTCTCCCTCAGATAGCAAATCCCTTACCCCTACTTCAGAACATTGTGAGGGTATATCGGATACGGCTAGTAAAGCGTCAGAAGGCTCAGCATTTGTTCTTAACCCAGAGCTGTCATGCTTTCCTTGTAAACCAGGCAGTTTAGATACAACCGCTGTGAGGGTTGTATTCATAACTGTGGCCATGTCTTGTAAAGTAAATGAAGTCGACGCACTAGAGGTACTTGGCGTCACTTGTGCGGGCGTTACTGGTTGTGGCACTTGGGGAGAGCTAGATGGCAAACCCTCAATTCCTTCTGTCTGAGAATCATCTATTGCTATATTTTTAAGTGCTATAATATGTTCTTTATAATTTATAGACATGTCAGTGCAAGTGGGACACATTCTAAGAGGGGGTTCCACAATGGCTTCTAAACACATTGAACAAGGATTTTCCTTGGTGTCAGACATGTTAAACAGGCTAGTAATGAAACAAGCAAGCTTGGAAAACACTTTATTCAAAGTAAATAATACTTAGAAAAAAAACGGTACTGTGCCTTTAAGAGGAAAAAAAAAAAAAAGATGCAAAAACTCTGCAAAACAGTGTAAAAAAGCAGTAAAATTTACGAAATTTTTTAGAGTAGAATCATAAAGCCTTAGTAAGTTTGCACAGCCAGCCAAATAAACGATTAACCCCTTAATGTAAAAACCGGATTGACAAAACGTAAAAAAAAACGGTATAAAAATGTTCAGCACCTTGCCACAGCTCTGCTGTGGCGCCTACCTGCCCTTTAGGATAGATTTGTGGGGAAAAACCTTCTTTTAGGCCCTCAAACACAGCAGGACCCTCTGGAGAAGCAGCTGGATGTCTTCAGAGTAAAAGAAACTGCGCAACTGAGGCGCGAAAATAGGCCCCTCCCACCTCACTCGATGTTAGTGGGGCCTAAAAGAAACACACCATGTGGGTTAATAACCCTTAAATCAGCCACAATGACCCCTTAAAGTCCCTCAAAAAATGTTAAATTTTTCAATAAAAAAACGTTTTTTCCCATAAGTGCCACCAGTAACAAATGAGCCCGCTATGCAAGCGGGGATTCTCTATTAAGTGTCTGAATACAGCTTACCCTTCCCTCATGGGGATATTGTCAGCCTTTTCTAGAATTATCACAGTCTGTCTAGAAAAAAATAGACTGAACATACCTCAATGCAGCTTAGCATGCAAACCGTTCCCCCAGCTAAACGGTACTCCTCAGCTTCTGTGGGAACAGCAGTGGATCTTAGTTACAAAGTGCTAAGATCATTATCCTCCTTGCAGAAATCTTCATCCCTTTTCTGCCAGAGAGTGAATAGTACACACCGTACCTTTTAAAATAAACTTTTGCTTGAGAAAATAAAAACTACCATTTTTGTCACCACACTCACTTTACCCTTCCTAGCAGTTAAGCAGGCAAAGATAATTTTTTCTTTATTCTTTATCTATCTTTATTTGAAAAAGAAGGCATCTAAGCTTTTTTCTTGGTTCAGACCTCTGGATAGCACTTTTTTATTGGTGGATGAATTTTTCCACCAATCAGAAAGGATAACCCAGGTTGTTCACCTAAAATGGGCCGGCATCTAAACTTACATTCTTGCATTTCAAATAAAGATACCAAGAGAATAAAGAAAATATGATAATAGGAGTAAATTAGAAAGTTGCTTAAAATTTCATGCTCTATCTGAATCACGAAATAAAAAATTTGGGCTCAATGTCCCTTTAACTCTCATGAGATTTCATAGTAAACTTCCTTAAACTGAATAGGGAAATAACATGAGTGTACACGAAGCTCACTCCCTTGTCTGTCCCGGGACAGACATACTGATTTGCTGCTTAAAGTCCTTTGCAATAGAGTTTGAATACTTAGGACATTTTGAGGTAAAATATATTTCATTTTTACATGGAGATGTTCAGGTGATATTTTCTAGTCAGCTTTTTACAGCTATGCTGCATCACTTTCAAGTGTTTCAACATTTTGGTATCATGGCTTTTTAAGTCTGAGCTGATTATGGGCAGATTATGTAAGTCTTATAATAGTGCAATAATTGGTTGTAATTCCACCAGACTCCTCTACTGCATTAATTTTAACATATAGATTTGCTCAACCATATACAACAAAAAAAAAGTTATTTTGCATTTCTCGGCAACTTACTCCTCTGTGTTGTCACATGGGGGATATGGCTGCCATACTCTGCTCTACAAGGTGATATATTTTTGTTTTTTACACTTTATAAGCAAAACCCACATTATATACCTTGAAATATGACATAAAAATGCAGTACTATCTATTATGTATATATACTATTTAAATTGTAGGTACAAATACACATTTTTTAGGTTTATCACTGTGTTTTAATCACTGAAAAAGTATGATTATAATTAAAATGCATAAATGTTAACAATGATGTATTTGCATGTAGTGTGAAAAAAAAAAAACAGATTCTCCCTTAACTATTTTTTTTTCATATGCATCATCGATGTTACAGTTTTCTCTATAACTGCCATTGTAACTTTATGAAAATGTTATTTTATTTTACACATGTTTTTTACTTTTCAAAGAAAATGTTCTTGCACACATGCTGGCATTAAACTCCTGTTGGCATAACACACATCCTGGCATTACATTATATCCTCCATGTAAATGCCTTCCTCCATCTTGGCATTGGTATAAACATATTCTGGCAGAAAACACACACTAGCAATAAACAGTTCCATAGTATTATTATAGACATGATGGAATTAAAAAATGTATAGCATTTTTGTATAAGCAAGCTGGCATTAAAATTAATGGCATTATTGTAGGCACATTTCTGTATTAAACACTTTATTAAATTACTGTAAACTTATTATAGCACTCTGTTAAAAATCACTCTAAAAAGGTTCTCAGTAATATAAACTCATCTAGGCATTAGTCACTTCCTTAACTGTAAACTCATCTTGGCATGAAACAGATTTTGCCTATTTAAACCAAAGTCTAATACTCAAAGGCAAGAGATGTTGAAACTAACGATGTTGACGTTTAAGTACTGGGCATGGCCATATGATCGTTCTGTGAGTAGCTATACTTGAGAAAAGCCTGGTAAGGCACTGATGAAGCACTGATAAGGACTACAGCCTGCAATGCCTGACTGTACTTTCACTTAATATCAACAGGTTTCATATCCGAGTTCTCAATCAGCTGTAGTTTGTCACTTTCACTCATCACTGTTTTCCTTAGATATAGACCTAAAGGGACAGGCTAGTCAAAATTAAACTTTCATGATTCATATAGGGCATGCAATTTCAAACAACTTTCCAATTTACTTTTATCATCCAATTTGCTTTTTTCTCTTGGTATGCTTTGTGGAAAGCTAAACCTAGGTAGGCTTATATGCTAATTTCTAACTGCCTCTTATCTTAGTGCATTTTGACAGTTTTTGACAGATAGACACTATTAGTTCATGTGTGTCAAATAGATAATATTGTGCTCACTCCCGTGAGTTACTTAAGTCAGCACTGATTGGCACAAACGCATGTCTGTCAAAAGAACTGAGATAAGGGGGCAGTCTGCAGAGGCTTAGAAACAAGGTAATCACAGAGGTAAAAAGTGTATTAATATAGCAGTGTTGGTTATGCAAAACTGGGGAATGGGTAATAAAGGGATTATCAATCTTTTTAAACAGTAAACATTTTGTAGTACACTGTCCCTTTAAAGTGTTTTTCTAGCTATTTCACATATGGGGCTAGATTACAAGTGAAGCCCTATCATTCATGAACATGACTCAAACACAACAAACAGTGCTTCTATTTTTGCACCTAAAGTTACTTATATTTTATTATAGTCTTGGACGCACTACCATCTGCATGTCAGATAGCTTGGATGCATTACACCCTCACATAATAGACTTCTTTGGGGGAGCACCGTAAAATAGATGACTGACATTGATCAAGTTCTAAGCCGATATTGCGCTAAGCAGAGGGTGTAATAAATTGCACATGATAGTGCACAAATAGTGAAGCTCTTCATGTAGTTTTGTGCTATATAATAATATTGGTTTACTTCAGGTCTCAAAAATTGCTAGTTTTTTCAGTGGTATTTTAGTTTGTGCTCGAGGACATTACTTAACTCACCACTTGTAATATGAGCTCAATGACAGGACTAATATTGCTTCCCACATTATCCATTAAAAGTATAAGGCACTCTAAAAATGTGTTACCCCCTATTTATTTGTAAATGTTATTTTGTATTGTCTGACAAAGAGGGTAACACCCCGAAACGTTACATTAAAAGGTAACTTTAGAAATCCTGGCGACTGCATCCCCATTCTTTACTACTATCAATACTATGGAAGCACCCTGGGTGGGTAAAATGTTAACCGTGAGTGCTGGCCTGTCTGCCGTCATATATATATATATATATATATATATATATATATATATATATATATATATATATATATACACATATATACACAGTACTGTGCAAATGTTTTAGGCAGGTGTGAAAAAATCTTGTAATGGAAGAATGCTTTCAAAAATCCAAATGTTAATAGTTTATTTTCAATTAACAAAATGCAAGATGAGGGAACAGAAGAAACATCTAAAATCACATAAATATTTGGTGTGACAACCCTTAACCTTCAAAACAGCACCAATTTTTCTAGGTGCACTTGTGCAAAGTCAGGGATTTTGTAAGTATATAGCAGGTTGCACGATTAAACAATTATACCAAACAAGTGCTAATGATCATCAATGTAATATGTAGGTTGGAATACAATTATTAAATGAAACAGACAAACTCTGCTAACAAGATGAGGTTGCTGAAGACAACCATGGTACGTTTGAGCACAGCAACATGACACAAGAAATTTCAAGGCAGACGGGGGTTTTCTGATGTGCTGTCCAAGTTCTTCTGAAGAAGCACAAAGAAACAATGCAACTTTGAGGACTGAGACGCAGTGGTTGGTCAAAGAGTGCAGCAGATAAAAGACACATCATGCTTATATCCTTTCACATTCAATAGATGCCCAGCAGTGCCATCAGCTCAGAATTAGCAGAAAACAGTGGGACCATGGTAAACCCATCTACTGTCCAGGAAGTCTGGTCAGAAGTGGTCTTCATGGAAGACTTGCAGCAAAAAGCTATACCTCTGAGGTGGAAACAAGGCCAAGTGACTCTACCATGAAAACAAACACAGTAACTAGGGTGCAGAAAAATGGCAGCAGTTGCTATGGACTGATAAGGAATACATTTAAACATTTGGCTGTAGCAGAAGGCATTTTTTCACAGTTGTGCTGGAAAGAGAAACAAGAATGAGTGACTACAGGCAACAGTGAAGCATGGTGAAGGCTCCTTGCAAGTTTAGGGTTGCATTGCTGCAAATAGAGTTGGTCAGAATTATTGGTCTCCTAAATGCAGCGAAGTACAGGCAGATACTAATCCATCAGGAAGGAATCAGATTGGCCCCAAATATATTCTGCAGCATGACAATGACTCTAAACATACAACCAAGAGCATGACTAAACATACAACCAAGAGCATGACTAAACATACAACCAAAGTCATTAAGAACTATCTTAAGCATGAAAAATAACAAGAGCACCACAGAGCCCTAGTCTCAACATAGTTTAGCGTGTCTGGGATTACATGAAGAGACAGAAGCAACTGGGGCTTCCTAAATCCACAGAAGAACTGTGGATAGTTCTCCAAGATGTTTGGAATAACCTACCTACTGAGTTCCTAAAAAAAACCTCTGTGCAAGTGTACCTAGAAGAATTGATGGTATTTTGAAGGCAAAGGGTTGTCACACAAAATATTGATTTGATTTAGAGTGTTCTTCTTTTCACTCATTTTGCTAAAAATAAACTATTAGCATTAGTATGTATATACGTCTTAAATGTTTATGTATGTATAAAAATGTACACACACGTATTAACATTAGTGTGTATATAAGTTTAATATGTTTATGTATGTGTACACATATATGTTAGAGGGAACATTGGTCACATGTCTATCCCAAAAAAGCTTCGGCAAAGGTAATAAGATAATGTAAAACAATGCAAGCTTTACTAACAAAATGACAGTGGCAAACAATTTTTACTCCAGTGACATGTGACAAGTCTGGTTGACTTTTCAAAATGGCAAGGGCAGGTTAAGTCTTTTTTTTTTTTTTTTTTTTTTTTTTTTTTAAATGCAGGTATGTTAAATTATTGCAAGACTGCACACAAGTCTCATAGTCCCAAGGTATTTAATAGTCCTTTATAACAATCCTAGTATCCAATATGTAAAGGTGAAAATGTAATTGACTGCCCCTTCCAAATCTCGCTCTAATAAAAAATAAAAAAGACTGTGTACTGAGATTGTATCTCATTTAAAATGTAAACTCCTGTCACTTGTTTTTTTGTTTTAATGAAAAGAACATAAACATCTTTATGGTATTTTAGTATATGAATGAAAAATAAAACCTTTTTTTGTTGACTAATACTTTAGTAAAAAGGTTAAGCTTAAATGTATAGACTTTTTTTTTACTACTCAGTAAAGTAATTACCTTTTCTCATCAGCAAATTCATCGGCTATTGTTCCATTCAAATGACATGGTTTATGAGACGGACTCTCACAACTTGTGGAATCTTGATCTGAAGTGACGACAGATGTCACTCGATTTTGCTGAATGTCCCACTGTCTTGCAGCATTGTTAATTGCGATTCGTTTTTTCTCCTGGAATAAAACAATGGTAAGTGGAAGCTAGTTTTATGGATGCAACAATTTCTAAATTAAGTTGGACTACAGTGAAGAAGAAAAAAAAAGGAGTGTAACAGTTGTGCATTGTAGCTCAGCTTTCAAAGTAACTAAAATTCACATTTCTGTTAATGTAGTCATATAAAATAAGACACAAGAATCTTTCCTAAACTTTAATATATCATAAAAGTGGAATCAACATTTACAGAAATTAGTTTTTCATTATTTGTAAGTAAAACAAATACATTTAAAATATTTTATCTTTTAATTTACCAGTTTCTTTTCTATGGTTAATGTTGGTTAATTAGATGAATAATTATAATATTAAAACAGAAGATGTATGCTATACTGCACTTTCTTAAAAAAACAAATGGCAAACATAGAACAACTAGAGGCCAATCGATAAGAAGGAACCTCTTAAAATATAAAAGCCAATGAAAACCATCTATAAAAACATAATTTATGTAAGAACTTACCTGATAATTTCTTTCATAGTGGCAAGAGTCCATGAGCTATGTAAAGGATATACATTCCTACCTGGAGGGGGCAAAGTTTCCCAAACCTCAAAATGCCTATAAATACACCTCCAACCTCACTCATACTTCAGTTTAACATATAGCCAATAAGTGAGGTGTAAAAAAGGACTAAAAAGCATACAAAAGAGGAACTGGAAAAAATAATGTGCATTATACAAAGAAATCAAGATCACAAAAAATAGGGTGGGTCTCATGGACTCTTGCCACTCTGAAAGAAATGAATTTATCAGGTAAGTTACTACATAAATTATGTTTTCTTTCATGTAAGTGGCAAGAGTCCATGAACTAGTGACGTATGGGATATAATAACCAAGATGTGGAAGTCCACAAGTCACTAGAGAGGGAGGGATAAAATAAAAACAGAGAAATTAAATCCAAAAAAATAATTAGGTTTTCTTAAAAATGTCAGAAAAACTCAAATCAAAAAGGCATTAGAATCAAACTGAGACAACTGCCTGAAGAACCTTTCTACCAAAGGCTGCTTCCGAAGAAGCAAACACATCAAAATGGCAAAATTTAGTAAAAGTATGCAAAGAAGACCAAGTTGCTGCTTTGCAAATTTGATCAACTGAAGCTTCATTCTTAAAAGCCCAAGAAGTGACAACTGATCTAGTAGAATGAGCTGTAATTCTCTGAGGCGGAGACTCCATAATATTTCAAAGCTCTTACCACATCCAAAGAATGTAAAGACCTTTCAGGAGTATTCTTAGGATTAGGACATAAAGAAGGAACAACAATTTCCCTATTGATGTTGTTAGAATTCACAGTTTAAGCAAAAACTTAAATGAAGTCCGCAGAACAGCTTTATCTTGATGGAAAATAAGATAAGGAGACTCACAAGAGAGAGCAGACAACTCAGAAACTCTTCTAGCAGAAGAGATAGCCAAAATAAATAACACTTTCCAAGAAAGTAATTTAATATCCAAAGAATGCATAGGCTCTAAAGGAGGAGCTTGCAACATTTTCAAAACCAAATTGAGACTCCAAGGAGGAGAAATAGATTTAATAACAGGTTTAATACGAATCAAAGCCTGAAAAAAAAACTGTGAATATCAGGAAGTTTAGCAATCTTTATATGAAATAAGACAGAAAGAGCAGAAATATGTCCTTTCAAAGTATTTGCAGACAACCCCTTATCCAAACCATTCTGAAGAAAATGTAAAATCCTAGGGATTCTGAAAGAATACCAAGAATAGTTGTGAGAGGAACACCAAGAAATATAGGTTTTCCAAACCCGATGATAAATTTTCCTGGAAACAGATTTACGAGCCTGTATCATAGTGCTAATCACTGAGACAGAAAAAAAACTCTATGACTAAGCAATAAGCATTCAATTTTCATGCCATCAAATTTAGAGATTTGAAATCCTGATGGAAAAATGGCCCTTGAGACAGAAGGTCTGGCCTTAAAGGAAGTGGCCAAGGTTGGCAACTGGACATCTTGACAAGGTCCGCATACCAAAACCTGAGAGGCCAAGCTGGAGCTATCAGAAACACATAAGATTGTTCCAATATGATCTTGGAGATCACCTTTGGAAGAAGAACCAGAGGCGGAAAAATGTAAGCAGGTTGGTAAAACCAAGGAAAAGCTAGAGCATCTACCATCTCTGCCTGGGTATCCTTGGACCTGGAAAGATATCTTGGAAGCTTCTTGTTTAGACGCAAGGCCATCAGATCTATTTCTGGGGGACCCCACATCTGTACCAATTGAAAAAACACATTTAGATAAAGAGACCACTCTCCCAGATGTAAAGTCTGACAACTGAGATAATCCGCTTCCCAATTGTCTACTCCTAGGATATGAATCTCAGAAATTTGACTAGAGTTGGATGCCATCCAAGAAAGTATCAGAGATGCGGTGCTTCAGCAATGAACGAAGTGAGTTCCCCCTTGATTGACATATGCCACTGTAGCGATATTGTCTGTCTGGAATTGAATATAAAGTTCTCTCTTCAACAGAGGCCAAGCCTGAAGGGCTCTGAAAATAGCACATAGTTCTAAAATATTGATTGTAACTTCACCTCCTGAGGTTCCCAAACCCCTTGTGCTGTCAGAGACCCCCAGACAGCTCCCCAACCTGTAAGACTTGCATTGTTGTGATTACAGTCCAGGAAGGACAAACAAAGGAGGCCCCTTGAACAATAAGGTGATGGTCTAACCACCAAGACAGAGATTGTCGAATGTTGGGACTTAAGAATATCAACTGTGATATCTGAGTATGATCCCTGCACCATTGGTGCAACATGCAAAGCTGAAGAGGTCTCATATGAAAATGAGCAAAGGGGATTGCGTCCGATGCTGCAATCATGAGACCTAAAACTTCCATGCACATAGCCACTGAAGGGAATGATAGAGACTGAAGGTTTAGACAAGCTAACACTAACTTCATTCATCTCTTTTCTGTCAAAGAAAGAGTCATGGACACTGAATCTATCTGGAAACCTTTGTCTGAGGAATCAAGAAACTCTTTTGTAAATTGATCCTCCAACCATGTCTTTGAAGAAACGACACAAGTTGTTTTGTGTGAGATTCAGCTAAATGAAAAGATTGAGCTAGTACCAAGATATTATTCAAATAAGGAAACACTGCAATGCCCTGCTCTCTGATTACAGATAGAAGGGCACAGAGAACCTTTGAAAAGATTCTCGTAGATGTCGCTAGACCCAATGCAAGAGCGACAAATTGTTAATGCTTGTCTAGAAAAGAGAATCTCAGAAACCGATAGTGGTCTGGGTGAGTCAGAATACGTAGATAAGCATCCTGTAAGTCTATTTCGGACATGAAATGACCTTGATGAACAGGCAGAATAGTCCTTATAGTCACCATCTTGAAAGTTGTGACTCTTACATATCCAGAATTGGTCTGAATGAATCCTCCTTCTTTGGGACAATGAACAGATTTGAATAAAAACCCAAACCCTGTTCCTGTAGAGGAACTGGAACAATCACCCCTGAAATCTCTAAGTCTGAAACACACTTCAGAAAAGCCTGAGCCTTCACAGGGTTTGTTGGAACATGGGAAAGAAAGAATATTCCCATTGGAGGTCTTATTCAAAAACCTATTCGATACCCCTGAGAAACAATATCCTGAATCCACTGATGCAGAATCTGCCCAAATGTCTTGAAATAATTTTAATCTGCCCCCACCAGTTGAAATGGATTGAGGGCCGCACCTTCATGCAGTCTTAGGGGCTGTGTTTAGTTTCTTATAAGGCTTGGACTTATTCCAATTTGTTAATTGGTCTCCAATTGGAACCAGAGGCCTTAGGAGAAGGAGTGTTTTTTTTGTTCCATAGACTGACGAAAGGAACAAAAACGATTGAGAGCTTTAAATTTACCCTTATATTTCTTATCTTGAGGCAGAAAAACTCCCTTACCCCCAGTGATAGTGGAGATAATAGAATCCAATTGAGAACCAAATAAATTATTACCTTGAAAGGATAAAGATAGTAATCTAGATTTAGACATCATATCAGCATTCCATGATTTAAGTCATAAAGCTCTTCTAGATAGAACAGCTAAAGACATAGATTTAATATCAATCTTAATAATATCAAATACAGCATCACAAATAAAATGATTAGCATTTTGAAGTAGAAGAACAATGCTGGTTAAATAAGGATCCGATAACTGCTGTGCTAGACTGTCCAACCAAAAAGTTGAAGCAGAAGCAACATCAGCTATAGAGATAGCAGGTCTAAGAATATAGCCAGTATGTAAATATGCCTTCCTAAGATAAGATTCAATTTTCCTATCTAAGGGATCCTTAAAAGAAGTACTATCTTGCATAGGAATAGTAGTACGTTTAGCAAGAGTAGAAACAGCGCCATTAATTTTAGGGACTTTCTCCCAAAGCTCTAAATTAGACACAGGTAATCGATAAAAAAAATTAAACCTAGAAGAAGGATTAAAAGAAGCACCAGGCTTAGACCATTCCTTAGTAATCATATTAGAGATAGCATCTGGAATAGGAAAAACTTGGGGAGTAACCTCAGAAGTCTTAAAAACAGAATTCAAATGTTTGTTATCAAGAGGACTAGATTCCTCAATACCCAAAGTAAACAATACTTCCTTTAACAAAGAACGGATATATTCCATCTTAACAAGAAAGGAAGATTTATCAATTTCAGAGTCTGAAATAGGATCCTCTGAGCCAGACAAGTCCTCAACAGCAGACAATACTTCTGTATGCTGTTGGTCAATACAAACTTCATCAGAGTTATGAGAAGTAGGAAGAGACCTTTTACGTTTATTTGAAGGCGGAATAGCAGTCATAGAGGCCGAATTATCAAATGTCTGTCGGACCTGATCCGACAGTGCGGATTAGGTCCGACAGACATCGCTAAATGCGGAGAGCAATACGCTCTCCGTATTCAGCTACTCGATCGGGTTGAATTGTGGCGATTCCTGTCCACCTCATCAGAGCAGGCGGACAGGGTTATGGAGCAGCGGTCTTTAGACTTGCCAGAATCACGAGGCCCACAAGCTCCATACGGAGCTTGATAAATGGGCCTCATAGCCTTTTCTATGGCTGCAGCAATATAATCTTTTATATTTACAGGAATATCATATACATTACATGATAATATGACTTGGTGAAAAAATCTATACACTTCTACTGTGATTTATGAACTGTTTGGAACTGTGCAGAGAAACTTTGCTTTGAAACGCTATAAAGATACCTCATTGTATTGAGGTTGAAAATTGTGAGTTGAAATAACTACATGTATTTGTATTCTATTTATAATAAATGGTATAACACTTTTAGCCCTCCTTGGCTTGTGTTTTCTCTCCCTATCTGTGGCTATATCGTTTCATACATGAACGGAGGGAGATTGGATTGAGGGTGATACCAGAAGTACTGTCTGCACCAGCTTTGTGATCTGAGGATTCTAAAAATCCACCAACATTATTATCCATACTCTGGGAGTGCCTGATTGATATTATACACTTACCTCATATTGATTGAGGGTGTACCAAGTAAGTGCACATCTGATAGGGTGAAAAAAACACCCCCTTTTTTGGCACAAGATATCAAGATTTATTTTAAAGGACTTTTTTGCACCTATTTCTATTGTGTATTATTGATGGTTTAACATATTTTTATCAATTTAACTATTTATTAATTATTTTAAGAAATTTTGTATATTATGCTATGATTGACTTTTAAACTGCCTGAAATATTCGTCTAGTATATATTGACCTGTATATACATATATCAATTTGTTTTTAAATTATTAAATTTCTATACAATACTATATGAACTTTGTTCAGTTTATATATTTTATTAAGTATACAGGGATAACCATTATCCTTAATATTGACCATATTTATTGGACTGTATATAGATCTTTTAGATAAAGCGGCATCTCTGATCTTTCTATTATATATATATATATATATATACACACACACAGGATGAGAGAGAGGAGAGAGAGAGGAGAGAGAGAGGAGAGAGAGGAGAGAGGGGAGAGGGGAGAGGGGAGAGAGAGGAGAGAGAGAGAGAGAGAGAGAGAGAGAGAGAGAGTAATTTCTTCAGTGTTGTCACATGAAAAGATATAATCATATATTTACAAAAATGTAAGGGGTGTACTCACTTTTGTGAAATACTGTATGTATATATATATATATATAGGAATATCTATTTAAAAATACTTAGAATATATATATATATATCCATTATTAAAAATTAATATTGCATAAATATGATTTTTCATGCTTTCATCTATAAAGGGTTCCAATGCACTTGTATCGATAAGTCTATATATGAGTACATATGTATTTATATGTGTATATATGTCTGTAAATACATATATACACATATAAATACGTATGTACACACATATAAACACACACACATATATATATATATATATATACACACAAACTTCTTTAGACATGTATGTGTATGTATCTCAATGTTAAAGTCCTTTGCCTGCTTTTTTTCTAGCACCTAAGACCTCATATCTTTAAGCCCTTAAAAATTATTCGCAAAAAATATTGCACAAAAAAGTTATATTATGGTAATATTATAAGTTTAAATGTACTTTTAAATGTATTTTTTTATACATTTTGTGATACATTTTTGTGTAGCAAAACAGTTAACCAGAGCTCTGAGGATGTGGTAATCATTCTAGCGTAAATCGCAACTGCACTCAATCGATCTTGTTTACTTTCAGCTTGTAATTTGAGTTGATAACCCCCTTAACGTCTGTGCATAATTTTTAGCGATGCGGTAGTAATCTGGCCGTAAATAAGCTAAGTTTAAGTCTAGCTCAACTAGACAAATTTACTTGGTTAAGCATATTGCATAATAAATGGATAGCCTCTATCTTGATGATTTGAAGAAAAAAAATGTAAAGGTATTTGCATGAGCGGGAGTGAGAAATAGAGATTCACTCGTAATATAGCCCTGTATGTTAAAGTGCAGTCAGGGTATGTTAAAACCATGCTTTTTCACCTTAACATGGTTCATAAGCTGAATATAATATGAGGAAGCAAAGTTATAGTGAATGTTTGTTCGTTGAAGTTTCAGAACTGCACTATAATCGACTTCCCAATTGGCTAGTTTGCAAGGGTTAAAAGATTTATGAGAAAACTAGGAACCAGTCAGAATTCCAATGAGCCAGTTATATACTGGATAGCAGAAGCAGAAATAGACGTTATTTATATAAAGATATGTACAATTAGGTAATAATTAGAAAGTCACAAGTAAAACTGTATCTTGCATTCTTGGTTTGTCAAGTACTAGTCTGAGACCAAAAAAAAAGAAAATCAATATGGTTTTCAAGAGAAGTAGCACATGCAGTTAAGACAAAAAAAAACAGTCTATAAAAAATTCAAACTCAAACTGTCTCAGAAGAGGATAAGGAGAAATGGAGAACCCATCAAAAAATGATGAAGCAGTTAATCAGAAAGGCTAAATCTGATGCAGAAAAGAAAATAGCACAATCTGTAAAAAATGGTGACAAAGCCTTTTAGATATATCAGTGAAAAAAGAAAAACTAACAGAGGGAAAGTAAGACTCAAGAATGATGATAGAGTAGTGGAAGAAGATAAACAAATAGCAAACTGTTTAAATTATTACTTTTATTCAGTCTTTACAACAGATGGTAGAGATAGTGAGATTATATTAAGAGATCTTACTTTAAATGATAATGTGAGTAGTACTTTTCTTTTTACAGAGGAAGAGGTTTCAAGTGCTTTATCAAAAATAAAAGTAAATAAGTCTGTGGGTCCAAATAATCTTTATCCAAGGATTATAAGAAAACTTTGATCCATGATAGCTACTCCATTAGCGGATTTATTTAATCAGTCACTTCTAACAGGAGTTAGACTGGAAAATTGCCATTGTAGTCCCTGTTCATATAACGGATAGTAGGGAAGATTCTGCTAACTATAGGCCAGTCAGTTTGACCTCAATTGCAGGGAAATGAATAGAAACCCCTTTAAAGGAAAGACTTGTGTCTTTCCTTCAGACAAACAACTTAGAAGACAAAGGACAGCATGGTTTCACTGCTGGAAGATCATGTCAGACTAATCTAATTGATTTCTTTGACCATGTAACTAAACTAATAGACCAGGGAGGAGCCATAGCTGTTCCATATCTAGACTATAGCAAAGCATTTGACACTGTCCCACACAACAAATTTATTCACAAAATGTATTGCCTTGGAGTAGATGCTAAGATAATTCAAAAATGCCTGGGACATGCATAAGGCTATCCTAAGAAAAAAAAATAACATGTAATATGGGTAGACTTGACGCATAGAAGACTGATACAGTAGTTTGATTTTGAATAGCGCTTAATATCTACATTATGTAGTAATGATCTCTCTTATATAACATGGTATTATTTTCAAAATATTGTCTATTATATACTTTTTTGCTTAGGTGTGAACAGCAGTTAATATCACACTCACATTTTATTTGACTGTATTACACTGGTATTGATTGCAGGTTTCCATAGCTATGTTGAAAATGGTGTTTAGCATGCCACAAATTAAAATGGGTTGAGAACCACTAACTTAAATTAAGACCTTAGGAAGAGGTCTGAATTTAAGGCATAAACAATTGATATTTGTCCCTGATTATATATTATCATATCTAATATATATATATATATATATATATATATATATATATATATATATACATACACACCTAATAAAATAGCATGCAGGGTAAAAATATGCATGAATGAACTTGGGGAAAATATAATTAACTCTTGAAGAAGCAGGATAATCTGCATGTTAAAGACCAAAAATGTTTAGACTTTGGTCTGTCACCTCAGATTCTGTCTTTAGCAATTGCTTTGCTCTCACAGACCAAAGTCTAAAAAAGCCCTTTATTATTATCAGCACTTTGTTTTAGTACACAGTCCTATATTAAAACCAGTTATAAATAACACTTTATCAACAAATTAAAACTAGCTTTTTTTTTTTTACACAAAAGTAGTACAGGTACAAAACCCTTAATTCAAACTGCTTGGGACTGGCTGTGACCAAATATAAATAAAAGTATTTTATGTCATTTAGGCAATATTTACATGTCACAATACAGATTATCGGGTTCATTTATAAAACTGTGTATGCAGCTTTGGAGCAGCTTTGGTGCAGGCTTGCATGAGTGAGCCTGCAGTTGATGGTTAAGAATAAGCGGTCATCAGACCGTTGCTTCCTAACCTGTACACCAGCTCTTAGCTGGCATCTTAAAATCACCCCAGAAGAGTCCAGCTGGGGTGATTGACAGCCCATGCTCAAAGGTGGTTGGCCTTGTGTGAGCAGAGAGCAGCATTGCACAAGCAGCCGTTTGTGTAATGTTAAATGTTTCAGCATACTGCTGACCGAGATTCTGAACGGATAAGGTTCTCGAAGAGAAGATTGTAACCTACGGGCAGGGAAATAGTTAATTTTTAATCATTTTATTTAAAGGGACAGTCTAGTCCAAAATAAACTTTCATGATTCAGATAGAAATGTACTTTTATCACCAATTTTGCTTTGTTCTCTTGGTATTCTTAGTTGAAAGCTTAACCTAGGAGGTTCATATGCTAATTTCTAAACCCTTGAAGGCCAACTCTTCTTTCAGGGCATTTTGACAGTTTTTCACCACTAGAGGGTGTTAGTTCATATGTGTCATATAGATAAACACTGTGCTCACGCACGTGGAGTTCAGGTGAGTAAGCTCTAATTGGCTAAAATGGATGTCTGTCAAAAGAACTGAAATAAGGGGGCATTTTGCAAAGGCTTAGATACAAGATAATCACAGAGGTAAAAAGTATATTTACAGGTGAAACTCGAAAAATTAGAATATCGTGCAAAAGTTAATTTATTTCACTAATGCATCTTAAAAGGTGAAACAAATATATGAGATAGACTCATTACATGCAAAGCAAGCTAGTTCAAGCTGTGATTTGTCATAATTGTGATGATTATGGCTTACAGCTCATGAAAACCCCAAATCCACAATCTCAGAAAATTAGAATATTGTGAAAAGGTGCAATATTCTATGCTCAAAGTGTCCCACTCTAATCAGCTAATTAAGCCATAACACCTGCAAAGGGTTCCTGAGCCTTTAAATGGTCTCTCAGTCTGGTTCAGTAGGAATCACAATCATGGGAAAGACTGCTGACCTGACAGTTGTGCAGAAAACCATCATTGACACCCTCCATAAGGAGGGAAAGACTCAAAAGGTAATTGCAAAAGAAGTTGAATGTTCCCAAAGTGCTGTATCAAAGCACATTAATAGAAAGTTATGTGGAAGGGAAAAGTGTGTAAGAAAAAGGTGCACAAGCAGCAGGGATGACCGCAGCCTGGAGAGGATTGTCAGGAAAAGGCCATTCAAAAGTGTTGGGGACTTTCACAAGGAGTGGACTGAGGCTGGAGTCAGCGCATCAAGAGCCACCACACACAGATGGATCCTGGACATGGGCTTCAAATGTCATATTCCTCTTGTCAAGCCACTCCTGAACAAACAACATCAGAAGTGTCTTACCTGGGCTAAAGAAAAACAGATCAGGTCTGTTGCTCAGTGGTCCAAAGTCCTCTTTTCTGATGAGAGCAAATTTTGCATCTCATTTGGAAACCAAGGACCCAGAGTATGGAGGAAGAATGGAGAGGCACACACTGCAAGATGCTTGAAGTCCAGTGTGAAGTTTCCACAGTCTATGTTGATTTGGGGAGCCATGTCATCTGCTGGTATTGGTCCACTGTGCTTCATTAAGTCCAGGGTGAACGCAGCCATCTACCAGGAGATTTTGGAGCACTTCATGCTTCCTTCCGCAGACATGCTCTATGGGGATGCTGACTTCATTTTCCAGCAGGACTTGGCACCTGCCCACACTGCCAAAAGCACCAAAACCTGGTTCAATGACCGTAGGATTACTGTGCTTGGTTGGCCAGCAAACTCGCCTGACCTGAACCCCATAGAGAATCAATGGGGCATTGCCGAGAGAAAGATGAGAGACACGAGACCGAACAATGCAGAAGAGCTGAAGGCCGCTATTCAAGCATCCTTGTCTTCCATAACACCTCAACAGTGCCACAAGCTGATAGCTTTCATGCCATGCCACGCCGCATTGAGTACCGAGTACAGTATGCATTCTTATACTTTTCAGAGGTCCAATATTGTTCTATGTACAATCCTTGTTTTATTGATTGCATGTAATATTCTAATTTTCTGAGATTGTGGATTTGGGGTTTTCATGAGCTGTAAGCCATAATCATCACAATTATGACAAATCACGGCTTGAACTATCTTGCTTTGCATGTAATGAGTCTATCTCATATATTAGTTTCACCTTTTAAGTTGCATTAGTGAAATAAATTAACTTTTGCACGATATTCTAATTTTTCGAGTTTCACCTGTATATAACTGTGTTGGTTATGCAAAACTAGGGAATGGATAATAAAAGGGATTATATATCTTTTAAAACAATAACAATTCTGGTGTAGACTGTCCCTTTAAAAAAGAAATATTAATAAAAAAAAGTCTTGATTTTAGAATAATTTGGAATTTTGGAATTCCAGATTTGTACCGGTATCACTGAAAATTTTAATGAATGGATAGCATACTGGGTTTCTTGGACAGGTTTAGATATTCTGATTAACTCATTATGAACTGCTTATTTTACAGTTTCCTCACTTCCAATAAGATAATAAAACAACAAGACCTCTAGACCAAGTAAGTCACAGTTCATTGTCATGGTATTTTCAACCAATTAAAGTAATTCCCAGATATCTCTATTGCATAATCCTTCAGTGGTTCTCACTGCCAGTAAGGCCTTAACGAGCCATGAATGGCGCATTGTACTGACTTCATACTTTAATGTCTGGGTATTCAGTTGAAGGTCTTTTAAATTAAACATTTAATTTACTGCTGAGTACATTTAATTTATTTAATTGCTATATTCAGTCCATTAAGATCTGTTCAACCATAACAAGTTGGCATGGATTAACCTTCTTGACTGTATGCTGTTTCCAATTGAAATCTATTCTGATCCAAACTTCTGTCACTTTCAAAACATGATACCAGACAAGAAGCAACAATTTAATACTATGTTAACACAGGTCATAAATATTTCTACAAGACATTTATAGAAACACTATTTTGTTTGTTAATGACATAGTTTCAGGGGCACACACTGAAATGCTACAGTTAATGGAAGATCTATGAATCAGTTTAATTCCCATCTGAAAATGTTATTTCTGTAAGTTCTACGATTCTGAAGGATAACAGCAAGAGCTGCAATCATTTAGAGAAAATCAACAGAACAATACAATGGTGTGGGAAGATTATTTAAATAAACTAGGCTACTATGCTCTTAATATCCGGCTTAAAATATACGTAATGTTAAATCTATGAGTTAACCCACCCAAAATGTCCACAATAACCACATTCTATTGTAAAGGGACGTTGCGCATCCAATCAGAATGCTTGTCCCTGTGTTTGCACAGGAGTATACATCTGGTATCTACAGACACAAGCACTTTGGTTAGATTATGAGTGGAGTGCAATATCACGCTTACACAAGTGCGGCGCGTTTGCATTGCCCGGAAGCCAAGCGCTCATGAGAGCACGCTTCCATAGGTTCCAATGGAAGCCTCATTTTTATGCCGGCAGCCACAGCTAACCACCTAGCGCAGCGGGCAAATCATGCAGCAATAAATAAATATATCAGTATATGCTTATATACATATGTATTTATGTGTTTGTATGTGTATAAACACATAAATATATCTATATATAAGTATACACATATATATTTATAGTGAAAACAAAGTCCTCCATTGACCTCCATTTAAAGGCACTTTAGGTGCATTTTTTTCTTTTCTTTCAAAAAACCCACAACCCCTTTTAACTGTTTCGTGCAATTTAGAAAAATAGCTCATATTTATTTTTTATTTTAAAGAACTAAAATATGTCGTCTTTATTTTGTGGGCAATTGGGGCAACTTTTTATATTTAACCAGAGGTCTGATCTCTGAATAATTGCACTTAGTGCAAAGTGAAACCGCAAGCTCACAGTAGCATTATACCAGCCACTTGTAATGGCTGGTTATGCAACGTGCTCGTGGGCACATACTAAGATAGCGCTCCACTCATAATCTTTATTTCCCTCCTTATTTTAGGGAACTTTACTATGAAATCTTCTAAGACTATAGTGAAATCCCATCCCAGTAAAACAAAGTGTGAAGTTAGCACATGCAGATTGTCTCAACCCCATGCAGATGAAGTAAAAAGAGTAGCTAAATGATAACTGCTCACATAGCTCTAACTCTGGTGAGCTGAAGAAAGTTTGAAGTAAAATATCTAAGAAAAAAAAAGTTTCACTTTGAGGTGAAGGGACAAATATAACAGAACCTCATACCTCATCTTTGTTCAACCTAGAGTGAAAGTGACCAGACTCATGTTTCCGACACATCATTTGAAGCTGCTGACCCGTGTACAGTGATCACATTCACTCAATTAGTCTCCATGTTTATTTTTCACATTGGGTGCATGTCTGTATCTTTGTGTTTGTGTGTTTACCATAAACAAAGACAAAAAAAGTAACTCATGATGATAAACTTATTTAGTATGATAACCTTCTAATGGATTTGAATACCACATACACTATATGGCCAATAGAGTGTGGATACATACAGAAAGAGAAGCAGTCTGCAAGGAACAAACAAAAGTGTGTGGGTGCTTGGCCATCACACATATGAGCTTGTTGGACATCCCACTCCAATACCATAGGCATTAATATGGAATTGCCCCCTACTTTTTATAACAAATGAAACTATTCTGGGAAGGTTTTCTTTCCACAAGATTTTGAAGTGTGTTTGGGAATTTGTGCCTATTCAGCCGAAACAGCATTTGTGAGGTCAAGCACTGATGTTGATAAGAAGGTCTGCTTTGCTATAGGCATTCCAATAAATCTTACTGTTCAGTGGGATTAAAGGGACATGAAACCCAAAATATTTATTTCATGATTCAAATAGAGAAACACATTTTAAACAACATTCCAATTTACTTCTATTATCTAATTTGCTTCATTCTTTAGATAGCCTTTGTTAAAGAAATATCAATGCACATTGGTGAGCCAATCGCAAGAGGTATTTATGTGCAACCACCAATCAGCAATTACAGAGCCTATTTAAATATTCTTTTAAACAAAGGATATCAAGAGAATAAAGCAAATTAGATAATATAAGTAAATAGAAAAGTTGTTAAAAATGTCTTGCTCTTTCTAAATCATAAAAAAAATCATTTGGATTTCATGTCTCTTTAAGGTCAGGGATCTGTGAAAGTCACTCAAGTTCTTCCACAGCAAACTTGTCAATCATGACTTCATGGATCTCGCTTTTTGCACAGGGGCATAGTCATGCTGAAACAGGAGAGGGCATTCCCCTAACTGTTGCCACAAAGTTGGAACACCCAAACCCTGAAAAAAAAGCCCCTGACCATTATCCCTCTTGCACCAAACGTTACATTAGGCACTATGCATTCTGAAAAATAACATTCTCCTGGCGTCCACCACAAGCTGTTTCTTCCATTAGACTGCCACATAGAGAAGCGTGATTTCATATTCTAGAAAACATGCTTTCACTGCTTCAGACTCCATCCAACACTTGGTATTTTGCATGTTGATGTGAGGCTTGTGTACAGGTGCTCAGCCATGGAAACCCATTTAATGAAGCTCCCGATGCACAGTTCTTGTGCTGATGTTGGTTTCAAAGTCACCTTGGAACTCTGTAGTGAGTGAGGCAACAGATGAGAGGTGATTTACCCACTTCAGCACTCAGTGGCCCAGCTCCATGAGCTTGTGTGGTGTACCACTATGTGGCTGGGATGTTGTTGCACCTAGATGCTTCCACTTCACAATAATAGAACTTATATTTGATTCAGGCAGATTAAGTAGGCCATAAATGTCATGAACTGACTTGTGCTACCTTAAAGTAACTGTTGAGAATTAATGGCTATGTGCTGGATTGTATGCACCTGTTAGCAATGGATGTGGCTAGAACACCTTACCTTGATAATTAGTAGGGGGTCCACATACTTTTGGCCACATTGTGTGCATAGTAAGTAATAAAACACACGTTGCTTTAAATATTTTACATGACAAAATCAAAAGTTTTGGAATAGTACTAAATAGTACTGAGGGTGACATTACTATTGTTACTACCTTGTTTCTTAGAGCACAGACTGGATTAACTTTATTTCTTTAGACTTTAATGTATTACAGGAATTTAAAAAAAAATAATAATAAAAAATCAACCATTATATACTCAGTTTTAAAAAATGAAAATATCTGACAGTAAAATGCAAAATGCCAAAAATTATATGAGAATTACAAGGACTTTGTCTTCCTAGATGTATGGGTGGTCTGAAATGCTGACACATGTTGGGTGATACCACTGTATTGTTCAGCTTATATGTAAAGAAATCTATCATAACAGTACCTTAAGTAAGGCTTGCTTATGGCTTTCACGCTTCCTCTCTTCCTCTTTTCTTGCCAGAACAGATGCAGTACGTCTTTCTTCTTCCTAAAAAAATGTACAAGGACGTGTATAAGAGAGATTTGTTTGAGGACTGGTCCTTTTAAGTATGAATTATAAAGAAATAAGGTCATGCTTACTAAGCGATCCAATTGGTGTAAAATACTTCAGACTAAATTACAAGTGGCGCCCAAACCTTTTCGTGAGAGCGATAAATAGCATGCATATTACAAGCTGAAAGTAATCACGTTTGCTTGAGCACAATCGCAATTTGCGCTCATCACAGAAAGGGTAGTGAGTTAAAAAAATAAAGTTGCATTAAAAAAAATAGTCTAGTCAAAATTAAACTTGTATGATTCAGATAGAGCATGCAATTTTAAGCAACTTTCTCATTTACATCTATAACCAATTATTCTTTGCTCTCTTGCTATCTTTATTTGAATGTAAGCATAGGAGCCGGCCCATTTTTGGTTTAGCACTTGGGAAGCTCTTGCTGATTGGTGACTACATTTAGACACCAATCAGAAAGTGTTACCCAGGTGCTGAACCAAAAAAAGGTGGGCTCTCTTTTCATCACCCACATAGCAGAAAGACTGCTTACATTCTTGTTTTTTCAAATAAAGATAGCAAGAGAACTAAGAAAAAATGATAATAGGAGTAAATTAGAAAATTGCTTAAAGGGACACTGAAACCAATTTTTTTCTTTCGTGATTCAGATAGAGCATGCAATTTTAAGCAACTTTCTAATTTAATCCTATTATCCCATTTGCTTCGTTCTCTTGCTATCTTTATTTGAAAAAGAAGGCATCTAAGCTTTTTTTTGGGTTCAGACCTCTGGACAGCACTTTTTTATTGGTGGATGAATGTATCCACCAATCAGCAAGGACAACCCAGGTTGTTCACTAAAAATGGGCCAGCATCTAAACTTACATTCTTGCATTTCAAATAAAGATACCAAGAGAATGAAGAAAATTTGATAATAGGAGTAAATTAGAAAGTCACATAAAATGTAATGTTCTATCTGAATCACAAAAGAAAAATTTGGGTTCAGTGTCCCTTTAAAATTACATGCTCTATCTATTCCTTTAAACACAACATAAATAAATACAATTACTTTTATATGAGATTTATATATATATATACAGTATATATATATATATATATATATATATATATATATGACATATTAATATTTAATAATAATAATAATAATAAATATATAACTGTGTATATACTGTAAGTTTCCAATGTTCTTCACATAGGGTATTATGTTCTATGTATATATATATATATATATATATATATATACACATAGGGTATTATGTTCTATGTGTATATATATATATATATATATATATATATATATATATATTCCTGATTGTCAGGAACAGGCTGGTTTTATTGAGGAGCTACTGAGCCTTATCTTATATTGGAACTATTTCCCAAACCAAGGGGACTGCAATGGGTTCCAACGTGGCCCCATCATACGCCAACCTCTTTATGAATGAGGTAGAGGAAAGCATCATCTATAAAAATAAGCTATTTAGACAATATAGTGCCATTTGGTGGCGGTACATTGACAATGTGTTTGGCGTATGGTGGGGTGACGTGGAATTCCTCATGCAGTTTGAAGGGGATTTGAACTCTGAGGTGAAGGACCTGGAATTTACTGTTAATTATAGTGAGGAATCAATACCATTTTTGGACACACGAATATTGAAGTCCGATCACCACCTTGAGTTTGATCTTTACACTAAAGAAACAGATAAAAACAATCTACTGAAGTATAACAGTTTCCATCCTAGAATATTAGTAGACTCATTACCCAGAAGTCAGTTTCTCAGGGTAAGTAGAATTGTAAGTAATAAAGATAGACAAATGACTAGACTTAAAGAAATGACAAAAAACTTTTTGGATAATACTGCAGGGGCTTTATACAAAACAACATCTAAAACACCTAAAAGTAATGATAACAGGATGGTATTTGTAAGCCAATATAATCCATTAAGTAAAAAGATAGCAACTCTCATCCGTCAGAATTGGCATATCCTTAAGGGGTGCAATAAAGACTTAGTACAATTTGAGGAGCCTCCACTTATGGCCCATAAAAGGGTAAAGAGCCTTAGGGACCTACTCATAAGAACTGATATAGGACCCAGTAAAGAATTAAAACAGACATGTTTAGGTAGCAAAAGAATGGGAATTTTTCCCTGTCTTAATTGCATGAGTTGCAATTCTATTATTAGGGGAGCCAATTTTCATCACTCACATAGTGGAAAGAAATATAGTATAAAAGACTATTTCACCTGCTAGACCACCCATGTAGTCTATCTAATAAAGTGTATTCCATGGTCTATATCGGGGAGATGACCCGTAAGGCTAGGGAACGTATGAGCCAACACCGCTCTATTATTAGATGTGAGAACCTTGAGGTCCCCTCTCTAGACATTTCCTTGAAAAAGGACTTAGTATAAGCCAACTTAGGTGGCAAATCATAGACCACATTAAACCTAATAGGAGTGGTCTGGATAGGGAACGCCTCTTAAAACAAAAAGAAATGTGGTGGATCCACAAATTGGAAACATTGACACCTAGGGGTTTAAATAGAGAATATGACCTGTCCTGTTATTTCTAAAATATGTCATGGTTTAAAAGCATCTCTTTCCTTAAATATGTATATTTAGAGATCATAGCAGCACCACTGTTTAGTTTTTAAATGTTGATTGTAGACTTTAGTGAGTCATTTTTAATGTTGTATTATCTAATAAAATAAAAGTAAGTTATAATACAGTAATTGTATAGGTATTATAGGATTTTCATGGGTGTAATATTAGTAAATTGCCACTGGAGGGAGCTAGGTCTCCATCCTTGGTGCAATGGCGCCAAAATGAAAACATTTAAAAAGCCACTTTGTTATCATAACAATATTAAGCATGAATAACAGAATTTATGCTTACCTGATAAATTACTTTCTCCAACGGTGTGTCCGGTCCACGGTGTCATCCATTACTTGTGGGATATTCTCCTCCCCCACAGGGAAAGGCAAGGAGAGCACACAGCAAGAGCTGTCCATATAGTCCCTCCCAGGCTCCGCCCCCCCAGTCATTCGACCGACGGTTAGGAGAAAAAAAGGAGAAACTATAGGGTGCCGTGGTGACTGTAGTGTATAGAGAAAGAAATTCTTCAAACCTGATTAAAAAACCAGGGCGGGCCGTGGACCGGACACACCGTTGGAGAAAGTAATTTATCAGGTAAGCATAAATTCTGTTTTCTCCAACATTGGTGTGTCCGGTCCACGGTGTCATCCATTACTTGTGGGAACCAATACCAAAGCTTTAGGACACGGATGAAGGGAGGGAGCAAATCAGGTTACCTAAACAGAAGGCACCACGGCTTGCAAAACCTTTCTCCCAAAAATAGCCTCCGAAGAAGCAAAAGTATCAAATTTGTAGAATTTGGACAAAGTGTGCAGAGAAGACCAGGTCGCTGCCTTACATATCTGATCAACAGAAGCCTCGTTCTTGAAGGCCCATGTGGAAGCCACAGCCCTAGTAGAGTGAGCTGTGATTCGTTCAGGAGGCTGCCGTCCGGCAGTCTCGTAAGCCAATCGTATGATGCTTTTCAGCCAAAAGGAAAGAGAGGTAGCAGTAGCTTTTTTTGACCTCTCCTCTTGCCAGAATAAACGACAAACAGAGAAGACATTTGTCTGAAATCCTTTGTTGCTTCTAAATAGAACTTTAAAGCACGGACTACATCTAAATTGTGTAACAAGCGTTCCTTCTTTGAAACTGGATTCGGACACAAAGAAGGCACAACTAAACACCACAAACTCCTCACCATCCCCGAGGAGATGCTACTTGTTCAGAGCGGCAAGGAGAATGACTGGGGGGGCGGAGCCTGGGAGGGACTATATGGACAGCTCTTGCTGTGTGCTCTCCTTGCCTTTCCCTGTGGGGGAGGAGAATATCCCACAAGTAATGGATGACACCGTGGACCGGACACACCAATGTTGGAGAAAAGGGGCTGTGACCCCGAAAAGTTGCTATTATATGTGAATAAACTGCCTGAATTGAACTTTTGAGTGCTGAGGATCATAATTGATACATTTGGTTCGTTTGGGGATTTGGCAGTGTCCTCAGGTCCTATGTGCACCCCTACAGAATTGTGCTGTTCTCATTTTTTCTTTATTTGATATACATATGAATACACATATACATATATACATACAAACACACAGACATCCCAAGCTACAAAATCTCATTTCAGGGAGGTCCCCCCCCCCCCCCATGCCCCCCTGCCCCAATTCAGAATTCCTCAGTGCTCTGATTATGAAATAGTTGAAAATGTTATCACAAAAAGTGAGAGAGAGAAAATAAAATAAAAAAGACAAGATGAACCTTGCATGTATATATATATATATATATATATATAAATACATACATAACCAATTTATAGCTAGTCAGCACAATATACAGTATGGGAGTCTACACACAGGCATAAATATATAATTTACATGATTATATAAATGTAATTATATATATATATGTATATGTATATATATATATATATATGTATTATATATATATGAAGTATGGGAGTCTGCACAATATAAAGTTTGGGAGTCTGCACAATATAAAGTATGAAAGTCTGCCCACTATACAGTATGGGAGTCTACACACAGGCATAAATATATAATTTACAAAATGATTATATCTATGTATATGTATTAAAGATATGATGTATGGGAGTCTGCACAATATAAAAGTTTGGAAATCTGCACAATATAAAGTTTGGGAGTCTGCACAATATACAGTATGGGAGTCTGCACAATATACAGTATGGGAGTCTGCACAATATACAGTATGGGAGTCTGCACAATATACAGTATGGGAGTCTGCACAATATACAGTATGGGAGTCTGCACACAGGTATAAATATATATTTTACAAAATGATAATTATATATATGTATATTATATATATATATATATATATATATATATATATATATATAAACTTAAAAATAAATAGAACATTTTCTTCTATGTGAAGAATGTTGAAATGTGTAATATTAATAGCTCAGTTTGGGTTAGCAAGCAAGTGTAGGTTTTAGTTTTTTTTTTTAAGTTTGCGCACTCCATTGAAGTCTCTTCAAACACGTCGGGTTTTTGCTTATGCCCAAACTTTTTACTTTCAATTTGTAATACAAGCGCTACCCGACGCTTGCAAAAAGTTAATTTCTAACTTAGTTAACCCTCGAGTGAGAGTACACCACTTGTAATCTAGCCCTTAGTTGGAATGCAGGGCTTGATTCTATGCTTGCTACTATTTAATGAAACAGTGGTTCAGGCACTGTGGCAGTTTCAAATTAATAGAGACAGCTTTAACTTTCTATGGTAGCAATGTGTCATGCCTTAATGTTTTTTCAAACCCCTTTGTCATAGCTTGTTCAGCCATGCATTGTTTAAATGAATAAAAAGGTCAATATTGAAATGTACATGGATGCTTTTCAACAGTAGCGGACATACTCAAGAGAGGACCCTGGTGTAAAATAATTTGGGGTGACTCGGTAGTAAGGAATAGTAATAATATACATGCTGCTTTTTATAATGAGGAAATATGGACCTGCACTAATAAAAGTCTCCCCTGCATTAGGATTGTAGACATTCTGCACATACTTATGTATAGACTGGTTGCTTTGGGCCCCTCCAACAGTTGAGCCTGGTGCCACTGCACCAATGATAGTTCCACCCTTGCTTTTAAATAAATGCATTTATGCAATATACTTCCATTAGTAAAAATGTTTCTAGTAAATGTTTTTCAGTGGCATACACAGATTGAGTGCATGTGCACTAATATTTAAGCTCAGAGAGCTGGTGGTGGCATGTTTTGTGTGTGTGAAGACTTAATTTGTGTCATATAGGCCACTGATGACCTTCTGAGGTGTGTTGTTTATACTGATGCATGTCTCCTCCCAGCATATGTGCATATAATATCCAGGGTGATGCAGCACCAAAGCTGAACTAGTGTGCATGCCCAAAGGCCACTCCAGACCTTGTCAAATAGCAGAAATCCAAGAAAAGGCAGCACCACCTCGTTCATAAGCATAAATTATTTTTATTCCTTTACATCAGGAGCCGGTACAAATTGTCAGGACTACGTTTCAAAAAAACTAATGATTTTTAAGAGAATACTGGGAAAATACTTCTATTTGAATTCAAAATGCACCCAGGCACGTTTCAGTTTTAACCTTTCTATCTCTTTAAAGCTTACGATGATGGATTTATAAATTATGATTCTGCAAATGTTGTCTTTGCCTATCAATATTTAGCAAGTCTATTTTTTTAAAATAGTACCCTTAAAGTCTGTCAGACAGGAAGATGGTTACTAATGTAGAAAGAAACAAATAAGATGGTAAACTATATATATATATATATATATATATATATATATATATATATATATATAAAATTCATAGATGTGTCTAGCTGTATGAAGTTGGCACCGCATGTAATGAACTTGTGAACACAAATATACCTTTTGTTTGTGCTGTGATTATGCTGATTTGTGCAGGTTTGGTTTCTAAGATAATATATACTGAATAATAGCCCATATGACCTGTAAATTTAAATATCTTTCATTGTGCTGATTTGTGGCATAAAAATGAACTTTTGTGCCAGTTTGGTTTTGGAAATATTGCACATTATATTCCATGTTATCTTAATCTCTAACCACTTCACATCCCATGTAATTAAATTATAAATACAAATATACCATTTGTTTATTTTGCATTTGTGCCGATTAGTGTCACAAAAGCAAATGTGTATACTAGTTTTGTTTATGAGATATTAGAATTTATATTTTAGCCCATGTGACCCTCTACCACTTTATATTACATGTAATTAAATCATGAATAAAAATATACCTATCTTTACCTATAATATATATATATATATATATATATATATATATATATATATATATATATATATATATAGTCCATATGTAGAAAGTAACAGCACCACTGCATCAATATTCTTAAAGGTGAATTATTTCTTTATTGGTGATATCACAACCATTAAAACAGCGACGTTTCGGACCTACATGCATGATTAAGGACCATGTAGGTCCGAAACGTCGCTGTTTTAATGGTTGTGATATCACAAATAAAGAAATAATTCACCTTTAAGAATATTGATGCAGTGGTGCTGTTACTTTCTACATATGGACTGTATTTGTTTGGGTTTTTGCTGATAGCCCATTGTAACGAGCACACAGCAAGGTAAAAAAGCTCAATAGTGCTGGACTCCATTTGTTTATTTTGTATATATATATATATATATATATATATATATATAGATAGGTATATCTAATATATATATATATATATATATATATATTAGATATACCTATCTAATATATCTTTTTTGCTGTGTTTGTGCTGATTCGCACTGCAAAAACAAACCCCAAAAATACACCTCCAAGTGAGGAGGACAACCATATGTTTAGAGTCCTCTGAACCCATTGACATTTACGGATGATAGCTACCACAGAATAGAAAGGGCAGGAGCAGGTGAGGCCGCAACAGGCAGCACAGTTACTGAACTAGGGAGGCCTCACAGTACATGAACCTCAAAAATATTCCTCCAAGAAAAGGAGGAGGACAAACACATGCCTAGAGCCCCTTGGACACAGCAGACAGCAGTTTCTTGAGGATTTGGTATTGAAGGATGATGATCACAACAGAGCAGGAAGGGCAAAAGACAAAGAGATGGCGGCAGCAAGCAGCAGAGTTACTCAACTAGGCAGCACTCACAGTACACAAACCCCAAAAATACACCTCCAAGTGAGGAGGACAAAGTGCTTAGAGAGTCCCTTGGACACAGCTGCCAACAGTTTGGTACGATTTTTTCCCCCTAACTTGTCTGTACTCCACGTATTGGCAAAACATCTTATCTGACTTCCAGGCTGGCCTGCAGCCTGATGTTGTCATCATGAACTCCTGCCTAAATGACATAGGTATTGCCTGAAAATAATGAAAGAATCCAAGACCATATGAACAAAAAGATGAGCCAAAACTTTGTTGCACACTGCACCTAGATGTTCCCCACGGATTTGTTATTGACTGATGACCACCACAGAGCAGGAACAGCAGGAGCAACAGTGGCCAGCAGCCATTTTGAAGTAGCCCTCTAGATTTTAGTACAATCGCATAAATACACCTTCAGGGAAGGTGAACAAAGATGTGCCAAAATTTAGAATTCCTGTTAGAAGCCTTAAACCATACTCATTATCTTCGCAGTGATCTCAATTAAAACTTAGATTTGAATTATTCTGTTTTAGCATATTGGTGCTTATTTCGTGACCTGCTTTTTATGAAACTGCATTTTAGTTAAACAGAAAACATAATGCTGCAGTGAAGAAGGATTTCAGACCACTTACACTGCTGTGTTAAAGGTAGTCACCTTCTTAGGCAGGAACAGAAGGCAGGACTTCCCCAACACCTTCCTAAGCAAAACAACACAAAGCATTTTAGGTATATCACAGAGAACATGAGCCAAAACACTGTCAGCCTTGGTCAAATCATAGCCGTGTTCAGTCATCTGTTGAGCAAGGTGGATGCTTTCTGGGGGCATACGAAGTAGTGAAGTAGCAAGAGGCTGAAGGAGTAAGATAAAAAAAAAATTGCATACAGAAATACTTTTTTCAGTAAAAGCCTGCATCCAGAAGTAAAATGGTTTCAAAAGGGTAATTACATTATTGAGACCATAAAATTAAGGGAAGAAGTTAATTGTGTGTTTTTTTTTTTTTTTTCAGAAAGAGCTGTATTTAGTTGTCACTCAAGAGGTAAATACTATTTTGCAAACTTAGATCTCTGTAATGAAACATTTAAAGATAAATGTAAATGTACAGTGAGTAGTGGAGAACTTATCTATGTGGACATGTATTCAAACTGCGTACTGATCATAGGCCCTTAACATCTTAAAGGGACTTTAAACCCCCAAAAAATATTTCATGATTCAGACAGAGAACACTATTTTAAACAACATTCCAATTTACTTCTATTATCTAATTTGTTTCTTTTTTTAGATATCCTTTATTGAAGAAATAGCAATGCACATGGGTCAGCCAAACACACAAGGCATTTATGTGCAGCCACCAATCAGCAGCTACTGAGCCTATATAGATATGCTTTTCAGGAAAGAATATCAAGACAATTAGGCAAATTAGATAATAGAAGTAAATTAGAAAGTTGTATAAAATTGTATTGTCTATCTGAATCATGAAAGATTTTTTGGGGGTTTAATGTCCCTTTAACTAACTACAAATAGACTGGGCCAAGCAGGAAACCGCATTGCTAGATGGTCATCTAGAGTACTCTCTTTTACAGATGAGTAGAGGCCAGGAAATTAAAATGTGACAGCTGATTGCCAGTCTCGCCTGCCTTTGCCATCATTGGATGTTCAACTGGATGATGATGTAGAAGATGTTTTACTTCTTATAAGCATTCTCACTGCAGTAACACAAGGACACATTTAAGCAGCCTGTTTAGAATTCCCAATTCAGCAAGCATTATGGGAATTTCTTTTAAATGACTTGATTCAGAATCGCTGCCTTATTTTAGAGAGGGTGACAAGCTTACAAAATGGTTGTGCTTCAAAGCACACACTGACTACTTGTGCCTACATTCATAAGTCATGGATAGTAGTTGACACTGATGCACTAAGTGAATACTCCACAAATGGAGATGATTGGGGCAATGGAGAAAATCAATGCAGGTGGAGACTACTGGCCTAGACCCCACAATGCACAGGCTCTGTAGTGGAATCTCCTCCGTCACTATTTCCTCAGGTTTACATATACAACCAAAGACAGTTGCAAAAAAAGTGTACACATCACCGCACTCAAATCCCACAGTAATTGTTGTAAGTGTAGCGTGGTATGTGTGTGAAAAAATACAAATTAATAAAACATCAAACTTTAATAGATATTATTAAAAACGGGCACACTTTAAAAACACTTTCGAAAAAGCCGGTGTGTCCAGCGAAACATGTCAGGAGTAGGGGGAGTTGGGACCCCTTAATTTTTAAAATCTAGTAGAACTATAAGGTTGTTAACAACATGATATCTGAGCTGACAAACGTATACTCAGATTAGTCAGATAGAGATTTTCATTTGGGAGCGTGACTCTTGCAGTAACAGACTTAGACCAGAGGTCTTGTACGGTTTGGCTTCCTATTGTGTATCACTATTATAACTCTGGAGCTACTTATATAACTAATCCGAAATTACAATATTATTTAACTTAGCACAATTTTCTCAAAGAAGAAAAAGGGGACTATATGGAGTATCTACTGTTATTGAATACTAAGTAAGATTACTTGGTACCAAATATTCATATATACAGTTGTTAATTCGCTGCAGATTATAGACCGTTTTACATTTGAATATTTATACTATGGCAAGACTTGCTTGCATATTTATGCAGGCAGCAAATAAACACTAATATATGCCATAACCTTTGTGCATAAACATAGTTAAATGAGATTGCTGGGTACCGATTATTCATATGCACAGCCAACAATTACCAGTAAAGTATAGTAAGCTACTATTTGAATACCTATGCTGTGGCAAGATATGTTTTGAAACAAAAGCAGGTAGCTACCTAATAGTAACGCATGCTGCAATTGTTATTTTAAGATCGATAAGGCTGCAATACAAATACAAATACAAATTTACCTGACTTTACATTGCTATGTTATTATAGAAACTATTCAAGGTAAATTATTATAGAAATAATCCCAGTTGAGATAAAATGAGCTCATCAATAGAACTACAGCGCAGTATCTAACAACATAGCAACTACCTAAATACCTAGTTATAAACTGCATTCGCAGCCGTTACACTTATGACAGTAGCTCCTGGGCCATATAGTTATTAAATATATTATCACCATATACAGCGATACCATCACTTTTGTGATACTTTTCTTAAAGTGCTGAGACTGTTATAGATACCAACGATATTTGCCGTTAGATAGTATATAAGATAGTATATAATATAAATGGTAATTTGATCATTTAGGCTTTATACTGTCAGCCTAAGTTACTCGCAGCAATCATAAGATTAGTTTACACAATATCTGAGACATCTGATTACAAGTGTTAATAACAGTATTGAAACATTAGCCTATGTACTATTTAAGGAGATATTACATTAATCTCCATCTGACACTCCACAATTGTGTTTAAAGGATACTTCACTTATTATTCAACAGGTGAAGTACCTATTAGCACGTTGGTTGAACATTATATATCTACTTGGTATCAAGAAACCGAAACTTGGCTTTACTGTTTGCACTAAACACTATTATGTCTGACTAAATAGTCCCACTCACTTTGAAGTTATCAACCAATAGGAACCATATTACATACCAAAGACCTTGGTTTATCTCAGAATATATCTGACTAGTTTATACTACAATTTATCCTGTACAAGAACAAAACAAGACTAATGGCACTACTATGGATTGTATTTAGGATTCTCTGTTTAATGACTGAGATTATATATCTCTTTACAAATAGTTAGCAGAGTCAGGTGCTGTGTACTTTTTTGTTTCAAAAAAAGAAAAGGATATTTCAATCCAAGGATTGAAAATATTGTACACTTAGGCCTAGATTTGGAGTTTGGCGGTAGCCGTGAAAACCAGGGTTAGAGGCTCCTAACGCTGGTTTTAGGCTACCGCCGGTATTTGGAGTCACTCAAAATAGGGTCTAACGCTCACTTTCCAGCCGCGACTTTTCCATACCGCAGATCCCCTTACGTAAATTGCGTATCCTATCTTTTCAATGGGATTTTTCTAACTCCGGTATTTAGAGTCGTTTCTGAAGTGAGCGTTAGACATCTAACGACAAAACTCCAGCCGCAGGAAAAAAGTCAGTAGTTAAGAGCTTTCTGGGCTAACGCTGGTTTATAAAGCTCTTAACTACTGTGCTCTAAAGTACACTAACACCCATAAACTACCTATGTACCCCTAAACCGAGGTCCCCCCACATCGCCGACACTCGAAAAAAATTTTTTAACCTCTAATCTGCCGACCGCCACCTACGTTATACTTATGTACCCCTAATCTGCTGCCCCTAACACCGCCGACCCCTATATTATATTTATTAACCCCTAATCTGCCCTCCCTAACATCGCCGACACCCAACTTCAATTATTAACCCCTAATCTGCGGACCGCAAAGCGCCGCCACCTACGTTATCCTTATGTAGCCCTAATCTGCTGCCCCTAACACCGCCGAACCCTATATTATATTTATTAACCCCTAATCTGCCCCCCTCAACGTCGCCTCCACCTGCCTACACTTATTAACCCCTAATCTGCCGAGCGGACCTGAGCGCTACTATAATAAAGTTATTAACCCCTAATCCGCCTCACTAACCCTATCATAAATAGTATTAACCCCTAATCTGCCCTCCCTAACATCGCCGAGACCTAACTTCAATTATTAACCCCTAATCTGCCGACCGAATCTCGCCGCTATTCTAATAAATGTATTAACCCCTAAAGCTAAGTCTAACCCTAATACTAACACCCCCCTAAGTTAAATATAATTTAAATCTAACGAAATTAATTAACTCTTATTAAATAAATTATTCCTATTTAAAGCTAAATATTTACCTGTAAAATAAATCCTAATATAGCTACAATATAAATTATAATTATATTATAGCTATTTTAGGATTTATATTTATTTTACAGGTAACTTTGTATTTATTTTAACCAGGTACAATAGCTATTAAATAGTTAAGAACTATTTAATAGCTAAAATAGTTAAAATAATTACAAATTTACCTATAAAAGAAATCCTAACCTAAGTTACAAATAAACCTAACACTAGACTATCAATAAATTAAATAAACTACCTACAATTACCTACAATTAACCTAACACTACACTATCAATAAATTAATTAAATACAATTGCTACAAATAAATACAATTAAATAAACTAGCTAAAGTACAAAAAATAAAAAAGAACTAAGTTACAAAAAATAAAAAAATATTTACAAACATAAGAAAAATATTACAACAATTTTAAACTAATTACACCTACTCTAAGCCCCCTAATAAAATAACAAAGCCCCCCAAAATAAAAAAATGCCCTACCCTATTCTAAATTACTAAAGTTCAAAGCTCTTTTACCTTACCAGCCCTGAACAGGGCCCTTTGCGGGGCATGCCCCAAGAAGTTCAGCTCTTTTGCCTGTAAAAAAAAACATACAATACCCCCCACCCCAACATTACAACCCACCACCCACATACCCCTAATCTAACCCAAACCCCCCTTAAATAAACCTAACACTAAGCCCCTGAAGATCTTCCTACCTTATCTTCACCATACCAGGTTCACCGATCGGTCCAGAAGAGCTCCTCCGATGTCCTGATCCAAGCCCAAGCGGGGGGCTGAAGAGGTCCATGATCCGGCTGAAGTCTTCATCCAAGCGGGGCAGAAGAGTTCTTCCATCCGATTGAAGTCTTCATCCAAGCGGCATCCATCCGGAGCGAAGCAGCAGCATCCTGAAGACCTCCACCGCGGAACATCCATCCTGGCCGACGACTGAACGACGAATGACGGTTCCTTTAAATGACGTCATCCAAGATGGCGTCCCTCGAATTCCGATTGGCTGATAGGATTCTATCAGCCAATCGGAATTAAGGTAGGAATATTCTGATTGGCTGATGGAATCAGCCAATCAGAATCAAGTTCAATCCTATCAGCCAATCGGAATTCGAGGGACGCCATCTTGGATGACGTCATTTAAAGGAACCGTCATTCGTCGTTCAGTCGTCGGCCAGGATGGATGTTCCGCGGTGGAGGTCTTCAGGATGCTGCCGCTTCGCTCCGGATGGATGCCGCTTGGATGAAGACTTCAATCGGATGGAAGAACTCTTTTGCCCTGCTTGGATGAAGACTTCAGCCGGATCATGGACCTCTTCAGCCCCCCGCTTGGGCTTGGATCAGGACATCGGAGGAGCTCTTCTGGACCGATCGGTGAACCTGGTATGGTGAAGATAAGGTAGGAAGATCTTCAGGGGCTTAGTGTTAGGTTTATTTAAGGGGGGTTTGGGTTAGATTAGGGGTATGTGGGTGGTGGGTTGTAATGTTGGGGGGGGGTATTGTATGTTTTTTTTTACAGGCAAAAGAGCTGAACTTCTTGGGGCATGCCCCGCAAAGGGCCCTGTTCAGGGCTGGTAAGGTAAAAGAGCTTTGAACTTTAGTAATTTAGAATAGGGTAGGGCATTTTTTTATTTTGGGGGGCTTTGTTATTTTATTAGGGGGCTTAGAGTAGGTGTAATTAGTTTAAAATTGTTGTAATATTTTTCTTATGTTTGTAAATATTTTTTTATTTTTTGTAACTTAGTTCTTTTTTATTTTTTGTACTTTAGCTAGTTTATTTAATTGTATTTATTTGTAGCAATTGTATTTAATTAATTTATTGATAGTGTAGTGTTAGGTTTATTTGTAACTTAGGTTAGGATTTATTTTACAGGTAAATTTGTAATTATTTTAACTATTTTAGCTATTAAATAGTTCTTAACTATTTAATAGCTATTGTACCTGGTTAAAATAAATACAAAGTTACCTGTAAAATAAATATAAATCCTAAAATAGTTATAATATAATTATAATTTATACTGTAGCTATATTAGGATTTATTTTACAGGTAAGTATTTAGCTTTAAATAGGAATAATTTATTTAATAAGAGTTAATTAATTTCGTTAGATTTAAATTATATTTAATTTAGGGGGGTGTTAGTATTAGGGTTAGACTTAGCGTTAGGGGTTAATACATTTATTAGAATAGCGGCGAGATTCGGTCGGCAGATTAGGGGTTAATAATTGAAGTTAGGTGTCGGCGATGTTAGGGAGGGCAGATTAGGGGTTAATACTATTTATGATAGGGTTAGTGAGGCAGATTAGGGGTTAATAACTTTATTATAGTAGCGCTCAGGTCCGCTCGGCAGATTAGGGGTTAATAAGTGTAGGCAGGTGGAGGCGACGTTGTGGGGGGCAGATTAGGGGTTAATAAATATAATATAGGGGTCGGCGATGTTAGGGCAGCAGATTAGGGGTACATAGGGATAATGTAAGTAGCGCCGGTTTACGGAGCGGCAGATTAGGGGTTAAAAATAATATGCAGGGGTCAGCGATAGCGGGGGCGGCAGATTAGGGGTTAATAAGTGTAAGGTTAGGGGTGTTTAGACTCGGGGTACATGTTAGAGTGTTAAGTGCAGACGTCGGAAGGGTTACCGCATAGCAAACAATGGGGCTGCGTTAGGAGCTGAACGCGGCTTTTTTGCAGGTGTTAGGTTTTTTTCAGCTCAAACAGCCCCATTGTTTCCTATGGGGGAATCGTGCACGAGCACGTTTTTGAGGCTGGCCGCGTCCGTAAGCAACTCTGGTATCGAGAGTTGAAGCTGCGTTAAAAATGCTCTACGCTCCTTTTTTGGAGCCTAACGCAGCCTTTATGTGGACTCTCGATACCAGAGTTATTTTTATGGTGCAGCCAGAAAAACGCGGGCGTTAGATTTTCGGCTCGTTACCGACAAAACTCCAAATCTAGGCCTTAGAAAGCACTCTTACCTAAGGAAAAGAGGCTCTGGGTCGGAACCTTTATTAAGATTTATAATAGTCCACAAACAAACATATATACTACTATTAAAAACACAGATGAAGTAGGGGATATCACCTGCTCCGTGTGTAGTAAGGAATTACTGATAGAATAAATTCAGGATAAACCATCCCTAGTTAGGGATTTGTTCCCTTGGTAAATGGGCACTATACGGTATTGTTAGGTATTAGTACATGTGTTTAATGTGACTGAACATCAAATTGGACTTCTTAATGTGTATAATAATACACCTGAAGACGTTAATAAAGTTTGTATAAATGTTCAAGTCTGCATGGGTAGCTCAGTTGTATTGGGGTAAAGATTGAATTGTTATTATGTGGCTGTGTTGTCACTCTAGCTACTATATATTCTATATATCAGTGGCTGTTATTATTCCTTGTACTTCTGTTACTCTGAATGAAAAGAATAATTCAGTATTCCTTATAGATTATAATTCATCATGTAGGTATTCCCCGTGTTAGGGCTAATAACCACACTCATGCAATTAGATTATATGAATATCTGTTTGAGACTTATAATAATGCTCTCAATATTTACCCATACCGGGTTGACTTCTATGATGGAATATATTTAGGTATACTTTTATTTTTATTTATTGTGCGGCTGATTATTTGCACGCAGTAATATAAGGTTTTTGATAATAGGGATACTTATTCAGGCTTCAACATATCATGCATTAGATAAGTTAGACTGTTAGAGTTCTATGGATAAGATAGAAACTTTACAGTACTATTAGGTGTGAATGAGAGTGTTTGGTGCGACTGAGCAAACTGTTCTGCTTGCTACTACTGGTAATACACCTTAATAGTATTTATTAATATGCATTCAAAATACTTATCAACTTTAGTAATTTGTCCACATTTGTTGAAGGACAAAATGTTAATGAATCACTATATTATTGGTAGAAATCCACTCATGCATTCATAATTGCAGTCAGTATTGATTGAGGACTTATATTAGTGTAAGCGATATTTTCCAATGTCAGGTTAGTTCCTATAAGTTTGAATAAGCCCCAGTGTATATATACCTAATGTGTTTTTTATCTATATCAGGCAGGTTAAATATCCTGTTCTCTGATAAAATCCATGCAAGTCTAAGTGATTTTACTGATATTGGCAGGCAACGTCTTTAATAGATTTTAGATATAAAAATATCATAAGTCTTAGGTTTATTGATTATTCTATTTCAATTGGATCATATAATAAAATCCCCGGTAAGGTAGTTTAGATGTACATAGTAGCACAATAATTCTTAATGTAACTTAATCTATTGTACCCAATAACAATTGCTATTTATGGTTCAGTAATCACCAATGGTTATGACCCTTTGAAAAAGCCATGATAATGGCGAAACATCTTAGGGCTTAGTTGTTAAGCTTTAAGCAAAACTTTTTTAATCAGCAGATGAGATGGGGAACCTACAAACCCTAACAGCCTAGCTAAAAAACTTAAGATAAATACCATTTTCGGCAGTTAGCCGACACTAGGATTATTCTACCAGCAATGTATGTGCTAAGCGAGTGGGGTAGATACTTTTGTAGCAGCGCTTGTTATAACCATTGGTGATTACCATCAGTTCTACTTACTGCCAGTTTTAGAAGCAAGCACGGAATCTGCACTGGTAGTGACAGTGCTGGTGGCAATGGTACTACTGGTGGCAGTACACTCTGACAACTAAACAATTTTATAACCGAGATGTATCTACCAGTCTCAATTATGTCCCCACTGCAATATATATTAAGCTACAACTCTTTAACTCTAAACCAGTAAAGAAAAATATTAAAACTCCCTGGTCCCCATAGAAAATGTAGTATGTGTAGTTACACTGCATGGGGGAAAAAAATCTAATTCTGCACATAAAGGTTTTTTCCCCTAATAGAAAACAGCACAGCAAGCTGATAGAGGCACACACAACTGCACTGTTCAGAAGCTGAAGTGAAAGTGATTAAAGATGGCTGATGTTTACTTAGACTCCCACCTCCTTGTGCCAGGTTAAAAGTGGATTGAACAAGCCTGGTTGGCATTTAATCCTGACTTGCTGGCCCTCACATCAATCATTTAGTAATGCTCTGTCAGGATTGAACAGGGGAAGTTGTACCCATGAATGGTCAGGCCCCCTGTACATCACTACAAATGAATAAGCTGAGTTATCAAACAATCTCAGTTATTTCCCCCTTTTCTGTGCTCTCTGCCTTCTTTTTTTTAGCCAAAAGTGTTGAATGAAAACTAAACAAATGCGAGTAATAAACATGAAACATGTTGTTACTTGACCACTTCTGTCCCCTTTTCGAATGGACAAATTGGCCAGAATTCGGACAAATACATATCGGTCCAAAGAAGAACGGATATGTCTATTTTCTGCTCTCTATCTCATAAAACATCAGCCTGATATAATAAACATTGCTGGGACTAAGCAATATGCCAAAATTAAGCAAATATAAGTCTCTGCAGAATACAATGCAGTCTACTGGTTATAAACACACAGAGGTAATGTTGCTGTCTAAACCTAGGTATCTCTAACACTTCATTCCTATTCAAACTTAACCTATATCTCAAATATCCCTTTAGTGTTGAAGAACACCATCAATACACAAACCCAATATTTCCCAATCTATTCCACTCTGCAATGTATCCTTAAGAAAAATGAGGTGAATTTGTTTTGTAGTAAATCAAATTGATCAAATCATCTCAATGATTGAAATAGTTCAGTTCTTTTGCAGATGGTCTGGAGAATCTCTTTTCTATTACAACAGCTTTTCTGCCCCCTAGTGGTTCAGTGTTAAATAAAAGAATGCAAAGTATAATAACTACATATTTAAAATTCAATAGGAATAGAACACAATTCCAATGTCTTTTCTAAAGCTCAATGTTTATTTTTAATGAATAGGCTCTATAAAAAAAGCATACACGTTGGAGAATCTGGAGAAAGGCTTTAGTTAACTTAAATTATTATTTTAAAGGTTATGCAACAGTGTCATCCCTAAATAAAATTAAAATAAAATAAATGCAACATATATTTAATACCCATATTCTCAAAGTCAGCAACATTTTGAAATATAAACAGATGATGTTTTTCATGAGATTACCTCTATTGCTGTTTGTGTATTAATAGGCTGGCCTGTGAACTAATTTGCTTTAGGTCCCATCTGCTATAATAATTATACAACTTTAGCTTCTATGGTTACTAATGTAGACACATAGAACGTTAATTTAATAATTGCTACACGTTTAATATAATCCTCTTGGGGGTCTGAACATATTTACAGTATCTACAATACAAGTGTGTACCCTATCCAAGCATTCGGTTCCAGTGGTTAAGAAAAGAACACTTAATTGTACAGTGACAATTACTCCCATTTAATGTGTTCCATTTTACCTGCTGGAGTGTACTAAATTGTTTACAAATAGCTACTTTACTTGTATTATGTCCTTTAAAATAGTCTTTGTCTGTTGAAATGAAAATTCCAGTACTGCAGTGTTGGCTATATAAGTTATACAAACAGGAAGCAGCAGAAGAAATCAACCTCCCAGTGGGTGATGTGAGAGAGAGACCAGTCATTTTGACAGAATGTTCTCCTAGCACCTTTGAATACAAAAAAGCATTTTATTCATCAGCTGCTTACCTAACTACATTGTCACATTAACTGTTCAGAAATGAAAAAACCCAGGTGATCAATCAAGGGGAATTATGATCTTATAGCTCAGCATTTAAAGCAACAGACAATTCCAGAATTTGTATTATTTAAAAAGATAGATAATCCCTTTATTACCCATTCCCCAGTTTTGCATAACCAACATGATTACATTAACCCCTTAGGGACAAGGCCATTTTTCAATTTCTTTCCCTTAAGGACCAGGGCTATTTTTACATTTCTGCAGTGTTTGTGTTTAGCTGTAATTTTCCTCTTACTCATTTACTGTACCCACACATATTATATACCGTTTTTCTCGCCACTAAATGGACTTTCTCTTGTTAAGTGTATTCAGTCCACGGGTCATCCATTACTTATGGGATATATTCCCTTCCCAACAGGAAGTTGCAAGAGGATCACCCAAAGCAGAGCTGCTATATAGCTCCTCCCCTCACGTGTCATATCCAGTCATTCTCTTGCGCGAAAGGAGAGTGGTGTTTTATACTTAATTATTTCTTCAATCAACAGTCTGTTATTTTTAAATGGCACCGGAGTGTGCTGTTTTTTTCCTCAGGCAGTATTTGGAAGAAGAATCTGCCTGCATTTTCTATGATCTTAGCAGACGTAACTACGATCCACTGGCTGTTCTCGCACATTCTGAGGAGTGGGGTAACTTCAGAAAGGGAATAGCGTGCGGGGTCCCCTGCAGATAAGGTATGTGCAGTAAATATTTTTCTAAGGAATGGAATTGACTAAGAAAATACTGCTGATACCGATGTTATATAAGTACAGCCTTAAATGCAGTGGAAGTGACTGGTATCAGGCTGATTAATGTATATACAGTAAAGTAATTTTCTAGGAATGGAATTTGACTAAGAAAATGCTGCTATTACTGAAGTAATGTAATAAGTCTTAAATGCAGTATAAGGACTGGTATCAGACTTATCAATAGAGATACATACTTTAAAAAATAAAAGAAAAAGATGTTTAAAACGGTTGCTGGCATGTTTAATCGTTTTTGTGAGGTACTTTGGTGATAAAATTTATTGGGGCATGAATTTTCCACATGGCTGACTTATATTTCTGCATGGAAACAGTTAACTGAGGCTTCCCACTATTGTAATATGAGTGGGAGGGGCCTATTTTAGCGCTTTTTTGCGCAGTAAAAATTCAGTCTCTGTCTTCCTATTTCTTCCTGCATGACACAGGACGTCTCTAGAGAGCTCAGGGGACTTCAAAAGTCATTTTGAGGGAGGTAATCAGTCACAGCAGACCTGTGACAGTGTGTTTGACTGTGTTAAAAAACGTTTTTTTCTATATTATTATCCGTTTTGGGTATTAAGGGGTTAAACATCCATTTGCAAGTGGGTGCAATGCTCTGCTAACTTAATACATTTACTGTGAAAATGTGGTTGCTATAACTGATTTGGTTCATTGTTTTTTCAACTGTGACAATTTTTTGTGCTTCTTAAAGGCGCAGTAACGTTTTATTTAGTGCTTGTAAATTTATTTCAAAAGTGTTTTCCAAGCTTGCTAGTCTCATTGCTAGTCTGTTTAAACATGTCTGACACAGATGAATCTGTTTGTTCATTATGTTTGAAGGCCAGTGTGGAGCCCCATAGAAATATGTGTACTAAATGTATTGATTTCACTTTAAATAATAAAGGTCAGTCTTTATCTATAAAAGAATTATCACCAGACAACGAGGGGGAAGTTATGCCGACTAACTCTCCTCACGTGTCAGTACCTTCGCCTCCCGCTCAGGAGGCGCGTGATATTGTGGCGCCAAGTACATCAGGGATGCCCATACAAATCACTTTACAAGACATGGCCACTATTATGAATAATACCCTGACAGAAGTATTATCTAAATTGCCAGAATTAAGAGGCAAGCGCGATTGCTCTGGGATAAGGACAGAGCGCGCTGGTGCTGTCAGAGCCATGTCTGATACTGCGTCACAGTTTGCAGAACATGAGGACGGAGAGCTTCATTCTGTGGGTGACGGATCTGATCCAGGGAAACCGGATTCAGAGATTTCTAATTTTAAATTTAAGCTTGAGAACCTCCGTGTATTGCTAGGGGAGGTTTTAGCGGCTCTGAATGACTGTAATACAGTTGCAATTCCAGAGAAATTATGTAGGCTGGATAGATACTATACGGAGCCGGTGTGTACTGACGTTTTTCCTATACCTAAAAGGCTTACAGAAATTATTAGCAAGGAGTGGGATAGACCTGGTGTGCCCTTTTCCCCACCTCCTATATTTAGGAAAATGTTTCCAATAGACGCCACTACACGGGACTTATGGCAAACGGTCCCCAAGGTGGAGGGAGCAGTTTCTACTTTAACTAAGCGTACCACTATCCCGGTGGAGGATAGTTGTGCTTTTTCGGATCCAATGGATAAAAAATTAGAAGGTTACCTTAAGAAAATGTTCGTTCAACAAGGTTTTATCTTACAGCCCCTTGCATGCATTGCGCCTGTCACTGCTGCTGCGGCATTCTGGTTTGAGTCTCTGGAAGAGGCCATTCACTCAGCTCCATTGGATGAAATCATGGACAAGCTTAAAGCACTTAAGCTAGCTAATGCATTTGTTTCTGATGCCATTGTACATTTAAATAAACTAACGGCTAAGAACTCCGGATTCGCCATCCAGGCGCGGAGAGCGCTATGGCTTAAATCCTGGTCAGCTGACGTGACTTCTAAATCTAAATTGCTTAATATTCCTTTCAAGGGGCAAACCTTATTCGGGCCCGGCTTGAAGGAAATTATCGCTGACATTACTGGACAGGGCCAAATCAAAGGCCAAACAGTCTAATTTTCGTGCTTTTCGAAACTTCAAGGCAGGAGCAGCATCAACTTCCTCCGCTCCAAAACAGGAAGGAACTGTTGCTCGTTACAGACAGGCCTGGAAAAATAATCAGTCCTGGAACAAGGGCAAGCAGGCCAGAAAACCTACTACTGCCCCTAAGACAGCATGAAGGGATTGCCCCCTATCCGGAAACGGATCTAGTGGGGGGCAGACTTTCTCTCTTCGCCCAGGCGTGGGCAAGAGACGTCCAGGATCCCTGGGCGTTGGAGATCATATCCCAGGGATATCTTCTGGACTTCAAAGCTTCTCCTCCACAAGGGAGATTTCATCTTTCAAGGTTATCATCAAACCAAATAAAGAAAGAGGCATTTCTACGCTGTGTACAAGACCTCCTTATAATGGGGGTGATCCACCCAGTTCCGCGGACGGAACAAGGGCAAGGGTTTTACTCAAATCTGTTCGTGGTTCCCAAGAAAGAGGGAACCTTCAGACCAATCTTGGACCTAAAGATCTTAAACAAATTCCTAAGAGTTCCATCATTCAAAATGGAAACTATTCGAACCATCCTATCCATGATCCAAGAGGGTCAGTACATGACCACAGTGGACTTAAAGGATGCCTACCTTCACATACCGATTCACAAAGATCATTATCGGTACCTAAGATTTGCCTTCCTAGACAGGCATTACCAGTTTGTAGCTCTTCCCTTCAGGTTAGCTACAGCCCCAAGAATCTTTACAAAGGTTCTGGGCTCACTCCTGGCGGTTCTACGACCGCGAGGCATAGCGGTGGCTCCGTATCTAGACGACATCCTGATACAGGCATCAAGCTTTCAAATTGCCAAGTCTCATACAGAGATAGTTCTGGCATTTCTGAGGTCGCATGGGTGGAAGGTGAACGTGGAAAAGAGTTCTCTATCACCACTCACGAGAGTCTCCTTCCTAGGGACTCTTATAGATTCGGTAGAGATGAAAATTTACCTGACGGAGTCCAGGTTGTCAAAACTTCTAAATGCTTGCCGTGTCCTTCATTCCATTCCACGCCCGTCAGTGGCTCAGTGCATGGAAGTAATCGGCTTAATGGTAGCTGCAATGGACATAGTGCCATTTGCGTGCCTGCATCTCAGACCGCTGCAGTTATGCATGCTAGGTCAGTGGAATGGGGATTACTCAGATTTGTCCCCTCTACTAAATCTGGATCAAGAAACCAGAGATTCTCTTCTCTGGTGGCTTTCTCGGGTCCATCTGTCCAAGGGCATGACCTTTTGCAGGCCAGAGTGGACGATTGTAACAACAGATGCCAGCCTTCTAGGTTGGGGCGCAGTCTGGAACTCCCTGAAGGCTCAGGGATCGTGGACTCAGGAGGAGAAACTCCTCCCAATAAATATTCTGGAATTAAGAGCAATATTCAAGGCTCTTCTAGCTTGGCCTCAGTTAGCAACACCGAGGTTCATCAGATTTCAGTCGGACAACATCATGACTGTGGCTTACATCAACCATCAAGGGGGAACCAGGAGTTCCCTAGCGATGTTAGAAGTCTCAAAGATAATTCGCTGGGCAGAGTTTCACTCTTGCCACCTGTCAGCGATCCACATCCCAGGCGTGGAGAACTGGGAGGCGGACTTTCTAAGTCGCTAGACCTTTCATCCGGGGGAGTGGGAACTTCATCCGGAGGTGTTCGCTCAACTGATTCGTCGTTGGGGCAAACCAGATCTGGATCTCATGGCATCTCGCCAGAACGCCAAGCTTCCTCGTTACGGATCCAGGTCCAGAGACCCGGGAGCGGCGCTGATAGATGCTCTAGCAGCCCCTTGGGTCTTCAACATAGCTTATGTGTTTCCACCATTTCCGCTGCTGCCTTGACTGATTGCCAAGATCAAACAGGAGAGAGCATCAGTGATTCTGATAGCGCCTGCGTGGCCACGCAGGACCTGGTAATCAGACCTAGTGGACATGTCGTCCTATCCACCATGGTCTCTACCTCTGAGGCAGGACCTTCTAATACAAGGTCCTTTCAACCATCCAAATCTAATTTCTCTGAGGCTGACTGCATGGAGATTGAACGCTTGATCTTATCCAAGCGTGGCTTCTCAGAGTCAGTTATTGATACTTTAATACAGGCTCGGAAGCCTGTTACCAGAAAAATCTATCATAAGATATGGGGTAAATACTTATATTGGTGCAAATCCAAGAGTTACTCATGGAGTAAGGTTAGGATTCCTAGGATATTGTCCTTTCTACAAGAGGGTTTGGAAAAGGGCTTATCTGCTAGTTCGTTGAAGGGACAGATTTCTGCTCTGTCTATTCTTTTGCACAAGCGTCTGGCAGAAGTTCCAGACGTCCAGGCTTTTTGTCAGGCTTTGGCTAGGATTAAGCCTGTGTTTAAATCTGTTGCTCCTCCGTGGAGCTTAAACTTGGTTCTTAAAGTTCTTCAGGGTGTTCCGTTTGAACCCCTTCATTCCATTGATATTAAGCTTTTATCTTGGAAAGCTCTGTTTTTGATGGCTATTTCCTCGGCTCGAAGAGTCTCTGAGTTATCGGCCTTACATTGTGATTCTCCTTATCTGGTTTTCCATTCAGACAAGGTAGTTCTGCGTACTAAACCTGGGTTTTTACCTAAGGTAGTTTCTAACAGGAATATCAATCAAGAGATTGTTGTCCCATCATTGTGCCCTAATCCTTCTTCAAAGAAGGAACGTCTTTTGCATAATCTGGACGTAGTCCGTGCATTGAAATTCTATTTACAGGCAACTAAAGATTTTCGTCAAACTTCTTCCCTGTTTGTCGTTTATTCTGGGCAGAGGAGAGGTCAAAAAGCTTCGGCAACCTCTCCCTCTTTTTGGCTTCGTAGTATAATACGTTTAGCCTATGAGACTGCTGGACAGCAGCCCCCTGAAAGAATTACAGCTCATTCCACTAGAGCTGTGGCTTCCACCTGGGCCTTTAAGAATGAGGCCTCTGTTGAACAGATTTGCAAGGCTGCGACTTGGTCTTCGCTTCACACCTTTTCGAAATTTTACAAATTTGACACTTTTGCTTCTTCGGAGGCTGTTTTTGGGAGAAAGGTTCTACAGGCAGTGGTTCCTTCCGTTTAAGTTCCTGCCTTGTCCCTCCCTTCATCCGTGTACTTAGCTTTGGTATTGGTATCCCATAAGTAATGGATGACCCGTGGACTGAATACACTTAACAAGAGAAAACATAATTTATGCTTACCTGATAAATTTATTTCTCTTGTAGTGTATTCAGTCCACGGCCCGCCCTGTCTTTTTAGGCAGATCTAAATTTTAATTAAAACATTCAGTCACCACTGCACCCTATGGATTCTCCTTTCTTGTCTTGTTTCGGTCGAATGACTGGATATGACACGTGAGGGGAGGAGCTATATAGCAGCTCTGCTTTGGGTGATCCTCTTGCAACTTCCTGTTGGGAAGGGAATATATCCCATAAGTAATGGATGACCCGTGGACTGAATACACTACAAGAGAAATAAATTTATCAGGTAAGCATAAATTATGTTTTCTAACGATACCATTATTTTCATCATATCTTATAATTTACTATTAAAAAATTGTAAAATATGAGGAAAAAATGGAAACAAACACACTTTTTCTAACTTTGACCCCCAAAATCTGTTACACATCTACAACCACCAAAAAACAACCATGCTAAATAGTTTCTAAATTTTGTCCTGAGTTTAGAAATACCCAATGTTAACTTGTTCTTTGCTTTTTTTGCAAGTTATAGGGCAATGAATACAAGTAGCACTTTGCTATTTCCAAACCACTTTTTTTCAAAATTAGCACTAGTTACATTGGAACACATATCTTTCAGGAATCCCTGAATATTCCTTGACATGTATATATTTTTTTTTAGAAGACATCCCTAGTATTGATCTAGGCCCATTTTGGTATATTTCATGCCACCATTTCACCGCCAAATGCGATCAAATAAAAAAAATTGTTCACATTTTCACAAACTTTAGCTTTCTCACAGAAATTATTTACAAACAACTTGTGCAATTATGGCATAAATGGTTGTAAATGCTTCTCTGGGATCCCCTTTGTTCAGAAATAGCAGACTTATATGGCTTTGGCATGACTTTTTGGTAATTAGAAGGCTGCTAAATGCCACTGCGCACCACACGTGTATTATGCCCAGCAGTGAAGGGGTTAATTAGGGAGCATGTAGGGAGCTTGTAGAGTTAATTTTAGCTTTAGTGTAGTGTAGTAGACAACCCCAAGTATTGATCTAGGCCCATTTTTGGTATATTTAATGCCACCATTTCACCGCCAAATGCGATCAAATTAAAAAAAAAAACTTACATTTTTCGCAATTTTAAGTTTCTCACTGAAATTATTTACAAACAGCTTGTGCAATTATGGCACAAATGGTTGTAAATGCTTCTCTGGGATCCCCTTTGTTCAGAAATAGCAGACATATATGGCTTTGGCGATGCTTTTTGGTAATTAGAAGGCTGCTAAATGCCGTTGCACATCACACGTGTATTATGTCTAGCAGTGAAGGGGTTAATTAGGGAGCTTGTAGGAAGCTTGCAGGGTTAATTTTAGCTTTAGTGTAGAGATCAGCCTCCCACCTGACACATCAGACCCCCTGATCTCTCCCAAACAGCTCTCTTCCCTCCCCCACAATTGTCCCCGCCATCTTAAAGTGATGGTAAACTCTCCCCTTTATAAAATCAGATCTGGAATGTAAGCGCTATTTTAGATGGAGTTTAATTCATTAGCTGTAATGAAGATGCAGTATAACATGCTTTTTAATATAGATATGAAATTCAAATAGTGCATGCTCCTCCGCTCACTTCAAAAGTAACATTTTCTGTGAGCTAACAGATTGAATTGTTGTCCAATCAGCGCTCTCCCCATATGGCACTTTTGTTGTAGCTAGAGCATTGATTGGAGAGTAATTCAATCATTTAGCTGACAGGAAAATTGACTTTTGAAGTGGGTGGTGTAACGTGGAGTATTTGAATTTCATATCTATATTAATAACTAAGTTATAGCGCATCTTCATTGCACATGATGAATAAAACTCCATCTAAAATAGCGCTTACATTCTAGATCTGATTTTAAAAAGGGGAGAGTTTACCATCACTTTAAGTACTGGCAGAAAGGTATCTTCTTTTTTTATAGCATATTTACATATGCTGCTGTGTAGGATCCCCCTTAGCCCCAAACAGCTCTCTAACCCTCCCCCTCTACATTATTGGGAGCTATCTTGGGTACTGGCAGCTGTCTGCCAGTAACCAGTTTACAAAAAAAATTTTTTTTTGTAACTCCCCCCAAGACTAAACCCCCACCCCCTCCCAGATAACTTAGATTATTCATTTTAAAATGTTTTATTCCCCCTCTCTACCACTTAATTTAAAAAAAATGTTCCATAGTGTAATGGTTCCCACCTGCTCCCTCCCCATGCACGAGCCCGCCCACCTCCCCCCGTGCACGCGTGCAGGTCCGTGCACGCCCCCGGCTACCCCGCCCACCTCTGCAGACAGAAAGCCATCGATGGCCGCCCACCCACCAACGATTGCGGCCATCGAAGTCCAGTGCAGAGAGGGCCACAGAGTGGCTCTCTCTGCATCGGATGGGGAAAAATTGTTATTGCAGGATGCCTCGATATCGAGGCATAACTGCAATAACCGGAAAGCGGCTGGAAGCGATCAGGATCGCTTCCAGCCATTTTAATCCCCAACGTCGTACAGGGTATGTCGCTGGTCTTTAAAGACCAGTTTGTGCAAGACGTACCCTGTACGACGTATGACGTTAAGGGGTTAATACACATTTTACCTCTGTGATTACCTTGTATCTATGCCATTAGAAACTTCCCCCTTATTTCAGTTCTTTTGACAGACTCGCGTTTTAGCCAATTAATGTTCACTCCTCGGTAAATTCACGTGCATGAGCTCAATGTTATCTATATGAAACACATTAACTAATGCCCTCTACCTTTAGTGTTAAAAAACTGTCAAAATGCATTTATATTAGAGGCGGCCTTCAAGGTCCAAGTAATTAGCATATGAACCTCCTAGGTTTAGCTTTTAACTAAGAATACAAAGAGAACAAAGCAAGATTGGTGATAAAAGTAAATTGGAAAGTTGTTTAAAATTACATGCCCTATTTGAATCATGAAAGTTTTTTTGGACTTGACTGTCCCTTTAATGAACCCTGAAAACATGACCACAGTATTTACATACTTAAAAATAAAAGCAATTGTACGCCCATGTACCTTTAAGACAGACTAGTACTACAAACCCAGCCCTACCACACATATACAAACTTATAGTTACTTAATATTCTAAGGAATTATAGATTGAACATTGTCAAATCACATCAATATTTTGATTCAGCATCTAGTAGTGGTCCTTGTAAACTGTGTCTTTGGTATCAGGATGGATTAATTAATACAACCTTAGATAATAACTCTAGGCTAACAATATGCTAAACCTCCTTAAAAATCCAAAAGGAGGCGTATGTACAATAAGATAATGGCCACTGCTGCTTTTTTGACTGGTATATAATATATTATGTATAATAGGAGAGATAGTGATTCTAGGATGCACAAAATAGACATCAATCTAAATGTTCCCATTCAAAGAGAGCAAGACAACATGTAAATAATTACACATCCTCATGACTTAAAGGGTCTAGTCAAAATTAAACTTTCATGATTCAGATAGGGCAGGCAATTTTAAACAACTTTCCAAATGACTTATCATTAAATGTACTTTGTTCCCTTGGTGGTATTTTTGAAAAGCTAAACCTAGGTAGGTTTAAACTGATTTGTAAACCATTGAAAACCGCCTCATGAGCATGCTCAGAGCATTTTGAAAGGTTTTCACAGTTGTACTGTACTAGTTCATGTGTGGCATATAGATAACATTGTGCTCACTCATGTAGAGTTATTTAGGAGTCTGCACTGATTGGCTAAACTGCATGTCAGCCAAAAGCACTGAGATAAGGGGCAGTCTGCAGAGGCTTAGATACAAGGTAATCACAGAGGTAAAACATATTAATATAACAGTGTTGGTTATGCAAAACTGGGGAATGGGTAATAATGGGATTTACTATCTTTTTAAACAATAAAAATGTTGGTGTAAACTGTCCCTTTAAGTTAAAGGGACAGTGAACACAACTTCTTTCTTTCATGATTCAGATAAAGCATGCAATTTTATGCAACGTTCTAATTTACTCCTATTATCAATTTTTCTTCGTTCTCTTGCTATCTTTATTTGAAAAAGAATGCATCGAAGCTTTTTTTATTTGGTTCAGACTCTGGACAGCACTTTTTTATTGGTGGATGAATTTATCCACCAATCAGCAAGAACAACCCACGTTATTCACCAAAAATGGGCCGGCATCTAAACTTACATTCTTGCATTTCAAATAAAGATAGCAAGAGAATGAAGAAAATTTGATAATAGGAATAAATTAGAAAGTTGCTTAAAATGCCATGCTCTACGTGAATCTCAAAAGAAAAAATTTGGGTTCAGTCTCCCTTTAACTCATTGGTATGCCTGAACTTAAAAATTAATAAGTCATAATTTATGTAAGAACTTACCTGATAAATTAATTTCTTTCATATCGGCAAGAGTCCATGAGCTAGTGACGTATGGGATATGCAATCCTACCAGGAGGGGCAAAGTTTCCCAAACCTCAAAATGCCTATAAATACACCCCTCACCACACCCACAATTCAGTTTAACGAATAGCCAAGTAGTGGGGTGATAAAGAAAGGAGTAAAAAGCATCAACAAAAGAATTTGGAAATAATTGTGCTTTAAACAAAAAAATCATAACCACCATAAAAAGGGTGGGTCTCATGGACTCTTGCCAATATGAAAGAAATTAATTTATCAGGTAAGTTCTTACATAAATTATGATTTCTTTCATGTAATTGGCAATAGTCCATGAGCTAGTGATGTTTGGGATAGAAATACCCAAGGTGTGGAACTCCACGCAAAAGTCACTAGAGAGGGAGGGATAAAATAATAATAGCCACTGAGAAAATTAAATCCACAACCAAAAATAAGTTTTACTCATAAATGAAAGAAAAAAACTTAAAACATAAGCAGAGGAATGAAACTGAAACAGCTGCCTGAAGAACTTTTCTACCAAAAACTGTTTCCGAAGAAGCAAATACATCAAAACGGTAGAATTTAGTAAATGTATGCAAAGAAGACCAAGTTGCTGCTTTGCAAATCTGATCAACTTAAGCTTCATTCTTAAAAGCCCACTATGTGGAGACTGATCTAGTAGAATGAGTTGTAATTCTCTGAGACAGGGCCTGAACCGACTCCAAATAAGCCTGATGAATCAAAAGTTTTAACCAAGATGCCAAGGAAATGGCAGAAGCCTTCTGACCTTTCCTAGAACCAGAAAAGATAAAAAACAGACTAGAAGTCTTCTTGAAATCTTTAGTAGCTTCAACATAATATTTCAAAGCTCTTACCACATCCAAAGAATGCAAGGATTTCTCCAACAAATTCTTAGGATTAGGACACAAAGAAGGGACAACAATTTCTTTATTAATGTTGTTAGAATTCACAACCTTAGGTAAGAATTTAAATGAAGTCCGCAAAACTGCCTTATCCTGATGGAAAATCAGAAAAGGAGATTCACAAGAAAGAGCAGATAATTGAGAAACTCTTCTAACAGAAGAGATGGCCAAAAGGAACAACACTTTCCAAGATAGTAGTTTAATGTCCAAAGAATACATAGGCTCAAAAGGAGGAGCATGCAAGGCCTTCAAAACCAAATTAAGACTCCAAGGAGGAGAGATTGATTTAATGATAGGCTTGATACGGACCAAAGCCTGTACAAAACAGTGAATATCAGGAAGCTTAGCAATCTTTCTGTGAAATAAAACAGGAAGAGCAGAGATTTGTCCATTTAAGGAACTTGCAGACAAACCTTTATCCAAACCATCCTCAAGAAACTGTAAAATTCTAGGAATTCTAAAAGAATGCCAGGAGAATTTATGAGAAGAACACCATGAAAAATAAGTCTTCCAAACTCGATAATAAATCTTCCTAGAAAGAGATTTACGAGCCTGTAACATAATATTAATCACTGAGTCAGAGAAACCTCTATGACTAAGCACTAGGCGTTCAATTTCCATACCTTCAAATTTAATGATTTGAGATCCTGATGGAAAAACGGACCTTGAGACAGAAGGTCTAGCCTTAATGGAAGTGGCCAAGGTTGGCAGCTGGACATCCAAACAATATCCGCATACCAAAACCCGTGAGGCTATGCTGGAGCTACCAGAAACACAAACAATTTTTCCATGATGATTTTGGAAATCACTTTTGGAAGAAGAACTAGAGGCAGGAAGATATAAGCAGGTTGGTAACACCAAGGAACTGCTAACGCATTCACTGCTTCCGCCTGAGGATCCCTGGACCTGGACAGGTACCTGGGAAGTTTCTTGTTTAGATAGGAAGCCATCAGATCTATTTCTGGAAGACCCCACATCTAAACAATCTGAGAAAACACATCTGGATGGAGCGACCACTCCCCCGGATGTAAAGTCTGACGTCTGAGATAATCCGCTTCCCAATTATCTATACCTGGGATATGAAACGCAGAAATTAGACAGGAGCTGGATTCCGCCCAAGCAAGTATCCAAGATACTTTTTTCATGGCTTGGGGACTGTGAGTCCCACCCTGATGATTGACATATGCCACAACAAAGGCCACACCTGAAGAGCCCTGAAAATAGCATGGAGTTCTAAAATATTGATTGGTAACCTCGCCTCTTGAGGTTTCCAAACCCCTTGTGCTGTCAGAGATCCCTAGACAGCTCTCCAACCTGAAATACTTGAATCTGTTGTGATCACAGTCCAGGTTGGATGAACAAAAGAGGCCCCTTGAACTATACAATGATGATCTAACCACCAAGTCAGAGAGAGTCGAACATTGGGATTTAAGGATATTAATTGTGATATCTTTGTATAATCCCTGCACCATTGGTTCAGCATACAAAGCTGGAGAGGTCTCATATGAAAACGAGCAAAGGGGATTGCGTCCGATGCTGCAGTCATGAGACCTAAAACTTCCATGCACATAGCCACTGAAGGGAATGACTGAGACTGAAGGTTCCGACAAGCTGAAACCAATTTTAAACTTCTCTTGTCTGTTAGAGACAGAGTCATGGACACTGAATCTATCTGGAAACCTAAAAAGGTGACCCTTGTCAAAGAACTTTTTGGTAAATTGATCCTCCAACCATGTCTCTGAAGAAACAACACTAGATGATTCGTGTGAGATTCTGCAGAATGTAAAGACTGAGCTAGAACCAAGATATCGTCCAAATAAGGAAATACCGCAATACTCGTTCTCTGATTACAGAGAGTAGGGCACCGAGAATCTTCGAAAAGATTCTTGGAGCTGTCGCTAGGCCAAACGGAAGAGCGACAAATTGGTAATGCTTGTCAAGAAAAGAAAATCTCAGAAACTGATAATGGTCTGGATGACTCGGAATATGAATATAAGCATCCTGTAAGTCTATTGTGGACATATAATGCCCTTGCAGAACAAAAGGCAGAATAGTCCTTATAGTCACCATTTTGAAAGTTGCTACTCTTACATAATGATTCAAAATTTTCAGATCCAGAACTGGCCTGAAATAATTTTCTTTCTTTGGGACAATGAATAGATTTGAATAAAACCCCAGACCCTGTTCCTGAAACGGAACTGATATGATTACCCCTGAAAGCTCCAGGTCTGAAACACACTTCAGAAAAGCTTGAGCCTTTACTGGATTTACTGGGATGCGTGAGAGAAAAAACCTTCTCACAGGAGGTTTTACTCTGAATCCTATTCGGTACCCTTGAGAGACAATACTCTGAATCCAATGATTTTGGACAGAATCTGCCCAAATGTTTTGGAAGAATCTTAATCTGCCCCTACCAGCTGAGCTGGAATGAGGGATGCACCTTCATGTAGAATTGGGGGCTGGCTTTGGTTTCTTAAATGGTTTGGATTTACTCCAACTTGAAGAAGGTTTCCAATTGGAACCAGATTCTTTGGGGGAAGGATTAGGTTTCTGTTCCTTATTTTGTCAAAAGGAACAAAAGCGGTTAGAAGCTTTAGATTTACCCTTAGGTTTTTTATCCTGAGGCAAAAAAACTCCCTTCCCCCCAGTGACAGTTGAAATAATCGAATCCAACTGAGAACCAAATAACTTATTACCTTGGAAAGAAAGAGATAGTAATCTAGACTTAGATACCATGTCAGCATTCCAATATTTAAGCCACAAAGCTCTTCTAGCTAAAATAGCTAAAGACATAGATTTAACATCAATTTTGATGATAAAAAAAATGGCATCACAAATAAAATGATTAGCATGTTGAAGCAAGCGAACAATGCTAGACAAATGAGGATCAGTTTCCTGTTGCGCTAAACTTTCCAACCAAAAAGTTGATGCAGCTGCAACATCAGCCATAGAAATGGCAGGCCTGAGGAGATTACCAGAATATAAATACGCCTTCCTTAGATAAGATTCAAGTTTCCTATCTAAAGGGTCTTTAAAAGAAGTACTATCTTCCATAGGAATAGTAGCACGTTTAGCAAGAGTAGAAATAGCCCCATCAACTTTGGTGATCTTTTCCCAAAATTCCAATCTAACTGCTGGCAAAGGATACGATTTTTAAAACCTTGAAGAAGGAATAAAAGTAGTACCAGGCCTATTCCATTCCTAAGAAATCATATCAGAAATAGCATCAGGAACTGGAAAAACCTCTGGAGTAACCACAGGAGGTTTATAAACAGAATTTAAACGTTTACTAGTTTTAATATCAAGAGGACTAGTTTCCTCAATATCCAATGTAATCAACACTTCTTTTAACAAGGAACAAATATACTCCATTTTAAATAAAAAAAGTAGATTTGTCAGTGTCAATATCTGAGGAAGGATCTTCTGAATCAGATAGATCCTCGTCAGATGAGGATAATTCAGTATGTTGTCGGTCATTATAAATTTCATCAACTTTATGAGAAGTTTTAAAAGATCTTTCATGTTTATAAAAAGGCGGGATGGCAGACAAAGCCTTCTGAATCGCATCAGCAATAATATCTTTTATATTCACAGGTATATCTTGTACATTAGATATTGAAGGAACAACAGGCATAGTACTATTACTGATGGACACATTCTCTACATGTAAAAGCTTATCATGACAACTATTACATACCACAGCTGGAGAAAGAATCTCCACAAATTTACAACAAATGCACTTAGCTTTGGTAGAACTGTTACCAGGCAGCAGGGTTTCAACAGTGGTTTCTGAGACAGGATCAGATTGAGACATCTTGCAAATGTAAGAGAAAAAACAACATATAAAGCAAAATTATCAATTTCCTTATATGGCAGTTTCAGGAATGGGAATAAAAACTTATAAAAGGTTGGTAGTGTGCAAAAGCATCACATCGATGAAGTATAGACGTTAGAAAGAAATATTGTCAGGCTCAAAGAGGCTTTCTGGTTATTATGTCCTCAAAGTCTATGTTTCAACAAAACACATATACACAATAAAAATGACAACAATCTTTTTCCTTTTCGGGTGAATGCTTTATATATTTTTTTTCTGCAAACACTCGGCTAGATTACGAGTTGTGCGTTAGGGTAAAAAAGCAGTAATAAGAGGTCCTAACGCTGCTTTTTTTACACCCGCTGGTATTACGAGTCTTGCAGGTTTAGGGTCACCGCACACTTTTTTGGCCTTACCGCAAAACGACTTCGTAAAGCCTTTTTTCTATGGGACTTCCATAGCGCCGGTATTACGAGTCTGTCCTAGGAGGCCAAAAAGTGAGCGGTACACCCTACCCTGTCAAGGGTCGTAACGCATTTAAAAGTCAGTAGTTAAGAGTTTTATGGTACAATGCCGTAACATAAAACTCATAACTAAAGTGCTAAAAAGTACACTAACACCCATAAACTACCTATTAACCCCTAAACCGAGGCCCTCTCGCATCGCAAACACTATAATAACATTTTTAACCCCTAATTTGCCGCTCCGGACACCGCCGCCACCTACATTATATTTATGAACCCCTAATCTGCTGCCCCCAACATCGCCAACACCTACATTATATTTATTAACCCATAATCTGCCGCCCCCAATGTCGCCGCCACCTACCTACACTTATTAACTCCTAATCTGCCGCCCCCAACGTCACCGCCACTATAATAAACATATTAACCCCTAAACCTCTGCACTCCCGCCTCGCAAACATTAGTTAAATATTATTAACCCCTAATCTGCCGTCCCTAACATCGACGCCACCTACCTACATTTATTAATCCCTAATCTGCCGCCCCCAGTGTCGCCGCCACTATATTAAAGTTATTAATGCGAGCTCAATCCTATTGGCTGATTGTATCAGCCAATAGGATTGCACTTTAATCCTATTGGCTGATTGTATCAGCCAATAGGATTTTTTCCACCCTAATTCCGATTGGCTGATAGAATTCTATCAGCCAATCGGAATCTAAGGGATGCCATCTTGGATGACGTCACTTAAAGGAACCGTCATTTAGTAAGAAGACTTCGTTGGAAGAGGATGCTCCGTGCCGGATGTCTTGAAGATGGACCCGCTCCTCGCCGGATGAAGATAGAAGATGCCGTCTGGATGAAGACTTCTGCCCGTCTGGCGGACCACTTCGCCCGGCTTGGATGAAGACTTCTCCCGGCTTCGTTGAGGACTTTGGCCCGGCTTGGATGAAGACTTCTCACGGTAAGTCGATCTTCAGGGGGTTAGTGTTAGGTTTTTAAGGGTGTATTGGGTGGGTTTTATTTTTAGGCTAGGGACTTTGGGCTTGCAAAAGAGCTAACTGCCCTTTTAAGGGCAATGTCCATCCAAATGCTCTTTTCAGAGCAATGGGGAGCTTAGGTTTTTTTAGTTAGTATTTTATTTGGGGGGTTGGTTGTGTGGGTAGTGGGTTTTAGTGTTGGGGGGTTGTTTGCATTTTTTTTTCAGGTAAAAGAGCTGATTACTTTGGGGCAATGCCCCACAAAAAGCCCTTTTAAGGGCTATTGGTAGTTTAGTTTAGGCTAGGTTTTTTTTTATTTTGGGGGGCTTTTTTTATTTTGATAGGGCTATTAGATTAGGTGTAATTAGTTTAAATATCTTGTAATTTGTTATTATTTTCTGTAATTTAGTGTTTGTTTGTTTTTTGTACTTTAGCTAATTTAATTTAATTGATTCAATTGTTGTTAATTTAGTTAATTTATTTAATTATAGTGTAGTGTTAGGTGTTAGTGTAACTTAGGTTAGGTTTTATTTTACAGGTACATTTGTATTTATTTTAGCTAGGTATTATTATTATCAGGTATTTGTAGAGCGCCAACAGATTCCACAGCGCTGTAAACATAGTCGGTGTACAGGATAGCTTTTGTAGGGGTCAAGTGTGTAGAGGGCCCTGCCGAGAGTTTCACTGTTGTAGTCGGCTCTTATGAAGCGATCTGTAAACAACTGGGCCCATAGGCTTACATTCTAAGGGGTTCAAGGGGAAAGCAATGGAGTTAGGAAAGGTTAGTGTTGGTTGTATGCATCCCTGAATAGTAAAGTTTTTAGGGAGTGCTTGAAGCTATTAAAACTAGGGGAGAGTCTTATGGAGCGAGGCAGGGAATTCCACAAGATGGGGGCCAGTCTGGAGAAGTCCTGTAAATGGGAATGTGAGGAAGTAACAAGAGAGGAGGAGAGGAGGAGATCCTGAGCTGATCGAAGGGGACGGGAGGGAGAGTGAGTAGAGACAAGTTCTGAGATGTAGGGGGGAGCAGTGCAGTTGAGAGCTTTATATGTCAGGGTGAGGATTTTATGTTTAATCCTAGAGGCAAGAGAAAGCCAGTGAAGGGATTGGCAGAGAGGTGCAGCAGATGAAGAGCGACGTGTAAGGAAGATGAGCCTGGCAGAGGCATTCATAATGGATTTTAAAGGAGCTATGCGGCAGCTAGGTAGACCAGAGAGGACGGAGTTGCAGTAGAGGCGGGAAAGGATGAGAGAGTGGATTAAAATCTTGGTTGTATCTTGTGTAAGAAAATGTCTAATTTTAGCAATGTTTTTAAGGTGGAAGCGGCAGGCTTTAGCCAAGGACTGAATGTGAGGAGTGAAGGAAAGATCTGAGTCAAGTGTGACCTCAAGACATCGGGCGTGCGGGGTAGGGGTAATGATGGAATTATCAATAGTTATAGAAATTTTGGGGGTGGAGACATTGGAAGAAGGGAGGAAAATAAGGAGTTCAGTTTTGGAGAGATTTAGCTTAAGGTAGTGAGAGGACATCCAAGATGAGATGTGAGAAAGACAGTTAGTGACACGGGTTAGTAAAGAAGGAGGTAGGTCTGGTGCAGAGAGGTAGATTTGGGTGTCATCGGCATACAAATGGTATTGAAACCCATGGGACTTTATTAAGGAACCTAGTGATGACGTGTAGATTGAAAAGAGAAGGGGACCAAGGACAGAGCCTTGATGTACCCCAACAGAAAGTGGTAACAGGGCAGAGGATGCTCCGGAAAAGGCTACACTAAATGTACGGTTAGTCAGGTAGGAAGAGAACCACGAGAGAGCTGTGTCACAGATGCTGAAGGATTGGAGGGTTTGGGCAGAAGAGGGTGGTCAACAGTGTCAAAGGCTGCAGACAGGTCAAGGAGGATAAGCAGAGAGAAGTGGCCTTTGGATTTTGCTGTAAGTAGGTCATTGGTAACCTTGACAATTGCTGTCTCTGTAGAGTGATGGGAACGAAATCCAGATTGCCGTGGGTCAAGAAGAGAGTTTAGTGTAAGGAAATGGGATAGACGTGCATAAACTAGCTTTTCGAGGAGCTTTGAGGCAAGAGGGAGTAGGGAAATAGGGCGGAAGTTGGAAGGGGAGGTTGGATCGAGGGAAGGTTTTTTGAGGATAGGTGTGACCAGTGCATGTTTTAGAGATGAGGGAAATATACCAGTGCTGAGGGAGAGGTTGAAAATGTGTGTGAGTATGGGGGTGAGGGTAGAAGAGAGGGAGGGGAGTAGCTGTGAGGGGATGGGGTCGAGGGGACAGGTAGTGAGGTGGGAGGACAGTATAAGGGCAGAAACTTCATCCTCGTTAACAGGGGCAAAAGAGCTGCATTTTTGGATGTTTGGGTTTTGGGTGATCGTGAGCTTTTGAGGGGGTGGGAGATTGGAAGTATGTTGAGAGCTGATTTCACTTCTGATGGAGTCAATTTTGTTGTTGAAGTGGCTGGCAAAATCTTGAGCTGAGAGAGAGGTTGTGTTAGGAGTTGGGGGTGGGTGGAGAAGAGTGTTGAACGTGGAGAACAGACGTTTAGGGTTAGAGGAAAGAGTAGAGATGATATTAGAAAAATATTGTTGCTTATAAAGATTAAGGTCAGAATAGTAGGAGTTCAGGATGAACTTGTAGTGAAGAAAGTCAGCTGAACTCCGAGATTTCCTCCAATGTCGCTCAGCAGTACGGGAGCATCTGCGTAGGTATAGTGTCAGAGGAGTATGCCAGGGCTGAGTATGAGAGTGTGGTTTCTGAGCTAAGGTTGGAGGGGCAGAGTGTCAATGACCGATGTAAAGGTGGAATTATACTGGCAGATAGATTGGTCAGGGCAGGAAAAGGAGGTGATGGATGAGAGGAGAGGTTTGAGAGAGCTAGCGAGCTGATGCAGATCTAGTGACTTAGTGCTTCTGTGAAGTTTGGTGTGAGGGGTAGAGGGAGGGGGAGTTGTAGGTAGGGAAGTGATGTTACAAGTTAGGAGATGATGGTCAGAGAAAGGAAAAGGGGAGTTTGTTAAATTTGAAAGAGTGCATCGATAGTTGAAAGTCAGATCAAGGGAATGACCATCTTTGTGAGTGAGAGAGTCAGTCCATTGTGACAGGCCGAAAGAAGAAGTGAGTTGAAGAAGTTGTTTTGCAGAGGAGGCAGTGGGATTGTCAAGAGGGATGTTAAAGTCGCCAAGAATGAGGGCAGGGGTGTCTGAGGAAAGGAAATAAGGAAGCCATGCAGCAAAGTGATCTAAAAATTGAGTTGGGGAGCCAGGGGGGGCGGTATATGACTGAAACATGTATAGAGAGGGGAGAGAATAACCGAATCATGTGTGTTTCAAATGAAGAAAATGTGAGTGAAGAGAAGGGCTGTATTTATTGGAAGGTACAACGAGAGGAAAGTAAAATACCAACACCACCTCCTTGTCTATTGCCAGACCTAGGAGTGTGGCTGAAATGGAGACCCCTATGTGAAAGTGCAGAAGTGGATGCTGTGTCTGAAGCAGAGAGCCAGGTTTCTGTAAGAGCCAGAAGGTTAAGAGAGTGGGAGATAAAGAGATCATGGATAGAAGTGAGCTTGTTGCAAACAGAGCGAGAGTTCCAGAGTGCACAAGTGAAGGGGGAGGTAGTTATTAAATAGTTATTAACTATTTAATAGCTATTGTACCTAGTTAAAATAAATACAAACTTGCCTGTAAAATAAAAATAAACCCTAAGATAGCTACAATGTAACTATTAGTTATATTGTAGCTATCTTAGGGTTTATTTTATAGGTAAGTATTTAGTTTTAAATAGGAATAATTTAGTTAATGATAGGAATTTTATTTAGACTTATTTAAATTATATTTAAGTTAGGGGGTGTTAGGGTTAGACTTAGATTTAGGGGTTAATAACTTTAATATAGTGGTGGCGACGTTGGGGGCGGCAGATTAGGGGTTAATAAATGTAGGTAGGTGGTGTCAATGTTAGGGACGGCAAATTAGGGGTTAATAATATTTAACTAATGTTTGCGAGGCGGGAATGCAGCGGTTTAGGGGTTAATATGTTTATTATAGTGGTGGTGACGTTGGGGGTGGCAGATTAGGGGTCAATAAGTGTAGGTAGGTGGCATCGACATTGGGGGCAGCAGATTAGGGGTTAATAAATATAATGTAGGTGGCGGCGGTGTCCGGAGTGGCAGATTAGGGGTTAATAAATATAATGCAGGTGTCGGCGAAGTTTGGTCCTATCCCGGCCAAAGTAGTAGTGAAAACTATTAATTGAATACACGCCGACAAACTGCTATCCGGGAGTATGCAGAAGTTGCGGTTTATCTTTGGAGGTCCCTGGATTCCAATACAAAGCAGCCGGTGTAAGTAATAAAGTGCACCTTTTGCCTATGAACGATTAATATCTTCCTAAAAGGATCCCCTTCCTTTTGTTTCTTTTGTCTGCAGCATATTAACAGCAGCAAGCACTTCAATATATCTGCAAAAAACCGCTCTCTGAAACTTTAATAATTCAACTATGCTTTGATGGACTTTGCTTTTTCTGTTTGGCTTATGATTTAAAAACGGACTTTGACTTTGAATGTATTTTAAGCTGTTTTTAATAGTTTTTTACTGTTTTAATTGTTTTTTGCTCTATGTATTCATTTATACATGTTTAATATCTTTAAGACAACACAAGTTATATACCCTTATATATATACCCACATTAAATATATATTTTAAAGATAATAGAATTTACTCAGCTTGTTACTACACATATATTTAGCTGCTGTTTGCAGCGCAAGCACATTTTCTCTGTACAGTACTTGTGAGGTACTGAGATTCTTCCTCTGCACACAGAGAGGTAGCCATATGGAAAAGTACCTCATGCCCACGGTTAAATATGGTGGTGTCTTTAATGCTTTGAGACTGTTTTTCTGCCAGAGGACCTGGACATTTTGTTAGGATACATGTTATCATGGACTCTATTAAATGTCAACAGATATTAAATGACCACATGAAAGCTTAAAACGGGCCATGGTTGGATCTTCAGGAGGACAATGATCCGAAACATACATAAAAATCAACACAAAAATACACAAAAATAGTTTACTGACCACAAAATCAAGGTCCTGCCATGGTATCACAATTTTTCACAGCCTTCTTTCCTCATATTTACCAAGGGTGCCAATATTAGTGGAGGGAACTTTATACATGTATGTGTGTGTTTGTGCTTTTGGGTGCACACTCTATTGCAATAGGCTGCGCATGCCTATGGCTAGAAATAAGCTTTTTACACACATCAGGTAGCGCGTGTATTACAAGTTTAAAGTAAAAAGTTTGCATGCAAGCGAAACCTGACATGCGGTGACTCGAGGACTTGGATATTACAGCCATGTAAACTCATTCACCTCACATACTTCAGTGGATAGTGTAGAAGAAAAAAACTAATACTTATCGCTCGTGCACTAACCCGCCAGGAGTTATTAATATTTTGCATTCCAATGTTCTTCACATACAGAAATATGTTATTTTAATTGTATATATATATATATATATATATACACATAGATATACATACAGTATCTAACAAAAGTGAGTACACCCCCACATTTTTGTAAATATTGAAACATATCTTTTCATGTGACAACAATGAAGAAATTACACTTTGCTACAGCGTAAAGTAGTAAGTGTACAGCCTGTATAACAGTGTAAATTTGCTGTCCCCTCAAAATAACTCAACACACAGCCATTAATGTCTAAACTGTTGGCAACAAAAGTGAGTACACCCCTAAGTGGAAATGTCTAAATTCGGCCCAATTAGCCATTTTTCCTCCCCGGTGTCATGTGACTTGTTAGTGTTACAAGGTCTCAGGTGTGACTGGGAAGCAGGTGTGTTAAATTTGGTGTTATTGCTCTCACACCCTCTCATACTGGTCACTGGAAGTTCAACATGGCACCTCATGGCAAAGAACTCTCTGAGGATCTGAAAAAAAGAATTGTTGCTCTACATAAAGATGGCCTAGGCTATAAGAAGATTGCCAAGACCCAGAAGCTGAGCTGCAGCATGGTGGGCAAGACCATACAGCGGTTTCACGGGACAGTTTCCTCTCAGAACAGGCCTCGCCATGGTCGACCAAAGAAGTTGAGTGCATGCCCTCAGCGTCATATCCAGAGGTTGTCTTTGGGAAATAGACATATGAGTGTTGCCAGCATTGCTGCACAGGTTGAAGGGATGGGGTGTCAGCCTGTCAGTGCTCAGACCATACGCCGCACACTGCATTAAATTGGTCTGCATGGCTGTCGTCCCAGAAGGAAGCCTCTTCTAAAGATGATGCAGAAGAAAGCCCGCAAACAGTTTGCTGAAGACAAGCAGACTAAGGACATGGATTACTGGAACCATGTCCTGGGGTCCGATGAGACAAAGTTAAACTTATTTGGTTGAGATGGTGTCAAGCGTGTGTGAACAACCAGGTGAGGAGAACAAAGACAAGTGTGTCTTGTCTACAGTCAAGCATGGTGGTGGCAGTGTCATAGTCTGGGCCTGCATGAGTGCTGCCGGCACTGGGGAGCTACAGTTCATTGAGGAAACCATGAATGCCAACAAGTACTGTGACATACTGAAGCAGATCATGATCCTTAGACCTAAATCCTATTGAGCATCCGTGTGGAATCCTCAAACAGAAGGTGGGGGAGCGCAATGTTTCTAACATCCACCAGCTCTGTGATGTCGTCATGGAGGAGTGGAAGAGGACTCCAGTGGCAACCTGTGAAGCTTTGGTGAACTCCGTGCTCAAGAGGGTTAAGGCAGTGCTGGAAAATAATGGCGGCCACACAAAATATTGACACTTTGGGCCCAATTTGGACATTTTCACTTAGGTGTGTACTCATTTTTGTTGCCAACGGTTTAGACATTAATGGCTGTGTGAGTTATTTTGAGGGGACAGCAAATTTACACTGTTATACAGGCTTTACACTCGCTACTTTTACATTTTAGCAAAGTGTCATTTCTTCAGTGTTGTCACATGAAAAGATATAATAAAATATTTACAAAAATGTGAGGGGTGTACTCACTTTTGTGAGATACCGTGTATATATATATATATATATATATATATATATATATATATAATGTACTAATATAGGAGAGAGATAAAACCTTTATCTTATCAGAATCAGCACTATAATATTCAAATCAGAGTTTATTATTATTTTTATTATTATTAATAATAGTGGTGCTGCAGACCCTCAAAATTTAATATAATCAAAAATAGAAAAAGGAAGACAGCATAGGACTTCAGAAAATCCTATATAAAGCGAGGGGATTCAGCACTTTTATGATCAAATGTATTTATTTAGCAAGATGCATTATGTGTGGAATTCATATGTACATATCCATATTACACATAAAAAGTTCCCTGTACAATTAGCTGGCCAGCAAGACTAGTAGTTTATATCGAAAACTCAGTCTAAGCTTCTAGCACATCAATTAAATAAAGCATGCTCAGTAATTACAAAAGGTGTGCACAAACATCCAACCTGCATAATAACATAGCAAAACCCGCCAAGTTTCAACAAATGCAAGAATTGGAACAAAGGAGTTCATAAGCTTGTAGATTCAATACCAAACGGCATAATACATTTTGCAAATTCAGGGGTAACTTAAAAAACAAGTTACTTTGTGGCAGTTCCCAATTGCTTATAGCATGGAAATTTACAAGAATGGTTTGCAACAACGTGTGTAAGCAAAGCCTGATATTGGATGTACTGTCAAGGAAGTTAGCTGTACAGGTTAAACACAGATAGAAACAAAGACCGAGTTCCGCTTTCACCCTTCTACATAGTAGATAAGGTTGAAAGACGACGACAGAAGTCCATTAAGTTTGACCTATACTTATCCTACCTGATTTACACTAAAGAAGCTGACAGTTGAACTTATATTAAACAATTAGTAAGCTGACCCTTTTAACACAGCAATCATGATCCACAATTTGATTGCTCTTGCCATGAAAAAACATTTACATTGCTGGAAAAAAAATGTTTTATTTTTTTATAGCCTTAAATAGTGACCTTACAACTGCTTCCACCACCTATGTATATGGACTTACAATATATGTATTTAAATTATAGCGTAAACAGACCCAATTTGGCTAACCTCTCTTCATAGTTTAAAAATCCTCCATTCCTTTTTAGAATTGTGGCCCTTCTATGAACTTTTTCTTATTCTGCAATGTCCCTTTTTAAAATTGGTCCTCAAAACTGCACTACATACTCAAGGCGAGGTCTTACAAGGGATTTATATAGCAACAGAATTATGCTTTCCCCCCTTGCATCTATGCTTCTTTTAATACATGCTAGGATCTTAAGAAATAAATCAGAGAAGGCGCCTCATAGCGTAATACAGCAAGTCACACATTTTAAGTAAAGCAAGAAATAAACTCACATTTTATTTCTTGCTTTACTTAAAGTGTGTGACTTAGGATTTTTGTGGTGGATGGTCTGACACCTGAGGAGCCTGCCCAAATATCCACAGTTTTCATTTGCTGTATATACTATTTCTTTGGACTGGAATTATATTTTTTGCATACGCTATTATTATTGTATACCTATGTTTGCTTAACATAGGATTGAGCGATTTGTTCATATTTTAAATGCTAGAATCTTATTGGCCTTAGATGCCGGGTCATTGCATTGCAGACTCGCATAAGCTTGTTATCTATAAGTATGCCTAAATCATTTCCCTATTTTGCTAAGTCTAGTCCAATTTAAATAAAATAGGTAGCCTGCATAATTTTACTTTCAAAATGTAGAACCTTACATTTACCAATATTATATCTGACATTTACCAGCCCATTCCTCCATTTTTTGTAAATCCCCTTGCAAAGTAAATACATCCTTCACTGCCCTAATCACCTCACACAACTTTGTTTCACCTGCAAAAAACATAATTTATGCTTACCTGATAAATTTATTTATCTTGTAGTGTATTCAGTCCACGGGTCATCCATTACTTATGGGATTATATCTCCTTCCCAACAGGAAGTTGCAAGAGGATCACCCAAGCAGAGCTGCTATATAGCTCCTCCCCTCACATGTCATATCCAGTCATTCGACCGAAACAAGACAAGAAAGGAGAAACCATAGGGTGCAGTGGTGACTGTAGTTTGAATTAAAATTTAAATCTGCCTTAAAAGACAGGGCGGGCCGTGGACTGAATACACTACAAGAGAAATAAATTTATCAGGTAAGCATAAATTATGTTTTCTCTTGTTAAGTGTATTCAGTCCACGGGTCATCCATTACTTATGGGATACCAATACCAAAGCTAAAGTACACGGATGATGGGAGGGACAAGGCAGGAACTTAAACGGAAGGAACCACTGCCTGTAGAACCTTTCTCCCAAAAACAGCCTCTGAAGAAGCAAAAGTGTCAAATTTGTAAAATTTTGAAAAAGTGTGAAGTGAAGACCAAGTTGCAGCCTTGCAAATCTGTTCAACAGAGGCCTCATTCTTAAAGGCCCAGGTGGAAGCCACAGCTCTAGTGGAATGAGCTGTAATTCTTTCAGGAGGCTGCTGTCCAGCAGTCTCATAGGCTAAGCGTATTATGCTACGAAGCCAAAAGGAGAGAGAGGTAGCCGAAGCTTTTAGACCTCTCCTCTGTCAAGAGTAAACGACAAACAGGGAAGAAGTTTGACGAAAATCTTTAGTTGCCTGCAAATAGAACTTCAGGGCACGGACTACGTCCAGATTATGCAAGAGTCGTTCCTTCTTTGAAGAAGGGTTAGGACACAGTGATGGAACAACAATCTCTTGATTGATATTCCTGTTAGAAACTACCTTAGGTAAGAAACCAGGTTTAGTACGCAGAACTACCTTGTCTGAATGGAAAATCAGATAAGGAGAATCACAATGTAAGGCAGATAACTCAGAGACTCTACGAGCCGAGGAAATAGCCATCAAAAACAGAACTTTCCAAGATAATAGCTTAATATCAATGGAATGAAGGGGTTCAAACGGAACACCATGAAGAACTTTAAGAACTAAGTTTAAACTCCACGGCGGAGCAACAGTCTTAAACACAGGCTTAATCCTAGCCAAAGCCTGACAAAAAGCCTGAACGTCTGGAACTTCTGCCAAACGTTTGTGTAGAAGAATAGAAAGAGCAGAAATCTGTCCCTTTAACGAACTAGCAGATAAGCCCTTTTCTAAACCCTCTTGTAGAAAAGACAATATCCTAGGAATCCTAACCTTACTCCATGAGTAACTCTTGGATTCGCACCAGTATAAATATTTACGCCATATCTTATGGTAAATTTTTCTGGTAACAGGTTTCCGAGCCTGTATTAAGGTATCAATAACCGACTCCGAGAAGCCACGCTTTGATAGAATCAAGCGTTCAATCTCCATGCAGTCAGCCTCAGAGAAATTAGATTTGGATGATTGAAAGGACCCTGAATTATAAGGTCCTGCCTCAGAGGCAGAGACCATGGTGGACAGGACGACATGTCCACTAGGTCTGCATACCAGGTCCTGCGTGGCCACGCAGGCGCTATCAGAATCACTGATGCTCTTTCCTGTTTGATCTTGGCAATTAGTCGAGGAAGCATCGGGAATGGTGGAAACACATAAGCCATGTTGAAGACCCAAGGGGCTGTCAGAGCATCTATCAGCACCGCTCCCGGGTCCCTGGACCTGGATCCGTAACAAGGAAGCTTGGCGTTCTGGCGAGACGCCATGAGATCCAGATCTGGTTTGCCCCAACGATGAATCAGTTGAGTGAAGACCTCCGGGTGAAGTTCCCACTCCCCCGGATGAAAAGTCTGGCGACTTAGAAAATCCGCCTCCCAGTTCTCCACGCCTCGGATGTAGATCACTGACAGATGGCAAGAGTGAGACTCTGCCCAGCGAATTATCTTTGAGACTTCCAACATTGCTAGGGAACTCCTGGTTCCCCCTTGATGGTTGATGTAAGCCACAGTCGTGATGTTGTCCGACTGAAATCTGATGAACCTCAGAGTTGCTAACTGAGGCCAAGCCAGAAGAGCATTGAGTATTGCTCTCAACTCCAGAATATTTATTGGGAGGAGTTTCTCCTCCTGAGTCCATAATCCCTGAGCCTTCAGGGAGTTCCAGACTGCACCCCAACCTAGAAGGCTGGCATCTGTTGTTACAATCGTCCAATCTGGCCTGCGAAAGGTCATACCCTTGGACAGATGGACCCGAGAAAGCCACCAGAGAAGAGAATCTCTGGTCTCTTGGTCCAGACTTAGCAGAGGGGACAAATCTGAATAATCCCCATTCCACTGACTTAGCATGCATAATTGCAGCGGTCTGAGATGCAGGCGCGCAAATGGCACTATGTCCATTGCCGCTACCATTAAGCCGATTACTTCCATGCACTGAGCCACTGACGGGCGTGGAACGGAATGAAGGACACGGCAAGCATTTAGAAGCTTTGATAACCTGGACTCCGTCAGGTAAATTTTCATCTCTACAGAATCTATAAGAGTCCCTAGAAAGGAGACTCTTGTGAGTGGTGATAGAGAACTCTTTTCCACGTTCACTTTCCACCCATGCGACCTCAGAAATGCCAGAACTATCTCTGTATGAGACTTGGCCATTTGAAAGCTTGACGCCTGTATCAGGATGTCGTCTAGATACGGAGCCACCGCTATGCCTCGCGGTCTTAGAACCGCCAGAAGTGAGCCCAGAACCTTTGTAAAGATTCTCGGGGCCGTAGCAAACCCGAAGGGAAGAGCTACAAACTGGTAATGCCTGTCTAGAAAGGCAAATCTTAGGTACCGATAATGATCTTTGTGAATCGGTATATGAAGGTAGGCATCCTTTAAGTCTACCGTGGTCATGTATTGACCCTCTTGGATCATGGGTAGGATGGTTCGAATAGTTTCCATTTTGAATGATGGAACTCTTAGGAATTTGTTTAAGATTTTTAGGTCCAAGATTGGCCTGAAGGTTCCCTCTTTCTTGGGAACCACAAACAGATTCGAGTAAAACCCTTGCCCTTGTTCCGTCCGCTGAACTGGGTGGATCACCCCCATGACTAAGAGGTCTTGCACACAGCGTAGAAATGCCTCTTTCTTTATTTGGTTTGCTGATAACCTTGAAAGATGAAATCTCCCTTGTGGAGGAGATGCTTTGAAGTCCAGAAGATATCCCTGAGATATGATCTCCAACGCCCAGGGATCCTGGACATCTCTTGCCCAAGCCTGGGTGAAGAGAGATAGTCTGCCCCCCCACTAGATCCGTTTCCGGATAGGGGGCCCTCTCTTCATGCTGTCTTAGGGGCAGAAGAAGGCTTTCTGGCCTGCTTGCCCTTGTTCCAGGACTGGTTAGTTTTCCAGCCCTGTCTATAACGAGCAACAGGTCCTTCCTGTTTTGGAGCGGAGGAAGCTGATGCTGCTCCTGCCTTGAAGTTACGAAAGGCACGAAAATTAGACTGTTTGGCCTTTGACTTGGCCCTGTCCTGAGGAAGAGTATGACCCTTACCCCCAGTAATGTCAGCAATAATTTCTTTCAAGCCGGGCCCGAATAAGGTCTGCCCTTTGAAAGGAATATTAAGCAATTTAGATTTAGAAGTCACGTCAGCTGACCAGGATTTAAGCCATAGCGCTCTGCGCGTCTGGATGGCGAATCCGGAGTTCTTAGCCGTTAGTTTGGTTAAATGTACAACAGCATCAGAAACAAATGCATTAGCTAGCTTAAGTGCTTTAAGCTTGGCCATAATCTCATCCAATGGAGCTGTGCGAATGGCCTCTTCCAGAGACTCAAACCAGAATGCCGCAGCAGCAGTGACAGGCGCAATGCATGCAAGGGGCTGTAAGATAAAACCTTGTTGAACAAACATTTTCTTAAGGTAACCTTCTAATTTTTTATCCATTGGATCCGAAAAAGCACAACTATCCTCCACCGGGATAGTGGTACACTTAGCTAAAGTAGAAACTGCTCCCTCCACCTTAGGGACCGTCTGCCATAAGTCTCGTGTGGTGGCGTCTATTGGGAACATTTTTCTAAATATCGGAGATGGGGAAAAGGGCACACCGGGTCTATCCCACTCCTTGCTAATAATTTCTGTAAGCCTTTTAGGTATAGGGAAAACGTCAGTACACACCGGTACCGCAAAGTATCTATCCAACCTACATACTTTCTCTGGAATTGCAACCGTGTTACAATCATTCAGAGCCGCTAATACCTCCCCTAGCAATACGCGGAGGTTCTCAAGCTTAAATTTAAAATTAGAAATCTCTGAATCCGGTCTCCCTGGATCAGATCCGTCACCCACAGAATGAAGCTCTCCGTCCTCATGTTCTGCAAATTGTGACGCAGTATCAGACATGGCTCTCACATCATCAGCGCGCTCTGTCCTTAACCCAGAGCTATCGCGCTTGCCTCTTAATTCAGGCAATTTAGATAATACCTCTGTCATAACAGCAGCCATGTCTTGCAAAGTGATTTGTATGGGCCTCTCTGATGCACTTGGCGCCACAATATCACGCGCCTCCTGAGCGGGAGGCGAAGGTACTGACACGTGAGGAGAGTTAGTCGGCATAACTTCCCCCTCGTTGTCTGGTGATAATTTCTTTACAGACATAGATTGACTTTTATTCAAAGTGACATCAATACATTTAGTACACAAATTTCTGTGGGGCTCCACATTGGCCTTCAAACATAGTGAACAAACAGATTCATCTGTGTCAGACATGTTTAAACAGACTCGCAATGAGACTAGCAAGCTTGGAAAATCCTTTCAAATAAATTTACAAGCAATATAAAAAACGCTACTGCGCCTTTAACTAGCACAAAAAAACGTCACAGTTGAAATAACAATGAACCAAATCAGTTATAGCAACCAAATTTTCACAGTAAATGTATTAAGTTAGAAAAGTATTGCACCCACTAGCAAATGGATGATTAACCCCTTAATACCCAAAAACGGATAATCAATTTAACAATTAACGTTTTTATCACAGTCAAACACACTGTCACAGGTCTGCTGTGACTGATTACCTCCCTCAAAATGACTTTTGAAGACCCCTGAGCTCTCTAGAGACGTCCTGGATCAAGGAGGAAGAAGCAGGAAGACTGAAACTGAATTTTTACTGCGCAAAAAAGCGCTAAAATAGGCTCCTCCCACTCCTATTACAACAGTGGGAAACCTCAGTTAATCGTTTCTATATAGAAATAAACAACAGCCATGTGGAAAATCATGCCCCAAAAGATTTATCACCAAAGTACCTCACAAAAAACGAATAACATGCCAGTAAACGTTTTAAACATACACTTTAAAAGTTAGGTAGTGTTATTAATAAGCCTGCTACCAGTCGCTTCTACTGCAGTTAAGGCTTATACAATACTTCAGTATTAACAGTATTTTCTTAGTCAAATTCCATTCCTTAGAAAATTACTTATTGTACATACATTCATCAGCCTGATACCAGTCGCTGCTGCATTTAAGGCTGTACTTACATTACATCGGTATCAGCAGTATTTTCTTAGTCAATTCCATTCCTTAGAAAAATAATTTACTGCACATACCTTGTTTGCAGGATTCCCCACATGCTATTCCCTTTCTGAAAGTTACCCCACTCCTCAGAATGTGCGAGAACAGCCAGTGGATCTTAGTTACTTCTGCTAAGATCATAGAAAACGCAGGCAGATTCTTCTTCTAAATACTGCCTGAGAACAAACAGCACACTCCGGTGCCATTTAAAATAACAAACTTTTGATTGAATAAATAAACTAAATATAAAAAACACCACAGACCTCTCACAACGACCTATCTAGTTGAGTTGCAAGAGAATGACTGGATATGACATGTGAGGGGAGGAGCTATATAGCAGCTCTGCTTGGGTGATCCTCTTGCAACTTCCTGTTGGGAAGGAGATATAATCCCATAAGTAATGGATGACCCGTGGACTGAATACACTTAACAAGAGAAATAGAGATATTGCTATTTAATACTTCCTCCAAGTCGTTTCTAAAACATTAAAAAGGATAGGACCCAATACTGATCCATGGGGGACCCAACTAATTAGTTTTGTCCAATTTGAGTATGATCCATTTAATTAAAGGGTCAGTCAACACAAACATTTTTATTGTTTAAAAAGATAGATAATGCCTTTACTACCCATTCTCCAGCTTTGCACAGCCAACATGGTTATATTAATATACTTTATAACCTTTAAACCTCTACATTTCTGTATGTTTCTAAGTCCCTAAAGACAGCCCCATGATCACATGCTTTTGTATTTGCTTTTCACAACAGGGGAAGCTAGTTCATGTGAGCCTTATAGATAACATTGTGCTCACGTCCATGTTCATGGAACACAGCATTAATTGGCTTAAATGCAAGTCAATAGATAAAGTCATGTGATCAGGGGGCCATCAGAAGATGCTTAGAAACAAGGTAATCACAGAGGTAAAAGTGTATTAATATATGTTTTCTGTGCAAAACTAGGGAATGGGTAATAAAGGGATTATCTATCTTTTAAAAAAATTAAAAAATTTGAGTTGACGGTCCGTTTAAACACATTGCTACATCTTTTTTATCCAGTAATGTTTCTATGCGCTAACATTTTCAGCTATTCCCAGTCCTTTCATTTCATACAATAATCTCTTGTGGCACTGTATCAATTTTTTTGCAAAATCCAAGTAAACCACATCAACTGGTTCACATTTATCTATATTTTTCTTACCTCCTCATAGAATTTAATTATAATAGTTTGACATGATCTATTACGCCATGCTGATTTGAACTCATAATCAAGTTTTTCAGAAAATAATCTTGAATATAATAATTCTTTATAATCTGTTCCAGTATTTCCTCACTACTGATGTCAGGCTTTAAGGTCTATAGTTTCCTGGATCAGCCCTGCTTTCCTTTTTAAAAAGTGTCACCACATCAGCTTTACGCCAGTTCTGGGGTATTATGCCTGATGATACCGAGTCTTGAAATATTAAGAGTAGAGGTTTAGCTATGACAGCGCTATGTTCCATTAAAACCCTTGGGTATATTCCATCTTGACCTGAGGTTTTATTTACTTTGATATTATCCATTTTTTTCATAATATCATCTAGAGATAAACCAGTTATTGGCATGGGGTTGTGTCTTCCAGTTTGTTTCAATGTCTCTCCCATTGGTTCTTCTCTTGTGTATACTGAACAGAAGAAATGGTTTAGCACTTCAGTCAGGGCCGTCTTTAATATTGACTGGACCCTGGGCAAAAAATGTCTTCCCACCGCATGCAATTTCGCTCTCCACCCCAACAACCCAAAAAACAACTAAATCAATTTATTTTATAATTGTTTTCAAAATTATTAGCAGATGGGCAAGATCATCCACTGCTGGACTAATCATTTTTAAAAAAATGAAATAAATTGCAATATGTGAAACTTGACCTAAGCAGTATTAATAAGTAAATAAATATATAAATTCCTGCACTGTGGATTTATTTAATATTCTTTTGAATGTGATTCTGGTGTGAGGTTAGCTGGTTAAAGAGATTTAGGGCAGCCAACTGGAACAAAGCAAGTTAAAGACTGAGGAGGAAGCATGGAGGTGCAGACAAATATAAGTTTACTGACTGGAACAGCAGAACTGCTATGGGAAGCTGTAAAATCTGAGACAGAGAGAAAAAAAAACTATAAAAATAAACCTTACATTAATGTGTGAAGTATCAGCATGACGCTATACATCAGCCACAGCAGTACATGTCACTACTTTGCTAGGAACAAGTTCCCTCTCACCCTGCACTAGACAATGCTGCATGGGGAGGGGCGTGTGTGCACTCACTTATTATTGCCACTGACACCTTTCTACAAAGCACTGTTCCCCTAATAAACTTCAGTTAGTTGATCTTAGGGCCACAGCAGAAAGAGCAGGGCTAAGGGGACCAGCAGACTGGATGCTGTCTGCCCAAGGCTGCATGGATACAGTGTGAGATGTGTCATACAGCCTCAAGACTGAAGAGAGCAGTGTATGCAGCTGCACAGATGCTCAAATCCTCATCTGCCTACCGCTCCAGCTTTCTGCTGCATGCGCCTACAGTCAGCCCTACCCAGAAACAATCCCCACCACCAGAGCAGTTACCTGGTAACAGTGGTAACCCCAGTAGGACCTTTTCTGATGCAGTTGGAATGGCTGGATGCCGAGTTAGGGCTTTGCATTCAGTGCTGCACAGTGCACATCTAAAACAGCATATGGCAATAGCTTGGCATGTCACATGACACCGGAACGGTCTGGCACAGTTTTTAAAAAAAATATATAGAAGCAGAGTACTTTTGACTGTGACAGTATTATGACTGAATGTGTGTGTTCCCCATGTCACATCAGCAGTCTGGTATGAACCATTTAGGACTCTTGGGCCCCTCAACAGAGACTGGGCCCTGGGCAGCTGCCCCTTTTGCCCTGTGTTAAAGACAGCCCTGACTTCAGTGATCACGGCCACTGTTAATAATGCCACCCTTCTCACATTTAATGTACCTATAATTTCCTTCTTCGATTTGTTTGCCATTTATATAATAACTTGTTCTGTTTATGATCCCAGTGCCATGACATGGAACACAGCAGATGGGAAAGTGTGTTTATGCTGCTCTGGTCATGTGCAGTAACAGTTGTAGTAATATGAAAAATCTTACTAGAAGCATTTTTTTTTTTTACATATTAAAGATTTGTTCCTACCGTAATTCTCTTCATATCCAGCTGTCGTAGCTGCAGCATATGCCCGAGAATGGTTTGCCTGTACCATGACTCTTGAGCTATAGGATTACCGTCAAGCGTGACATCTGAAAGGGACGTGGAATCAGCAAGGCACAGGATATTATTAACTCTGAAAAATAAAAAAATAAATAAAATAAGCCATCAATTTTGCAAATATGAGCTCCCAGAAATTAGTTATCATTTGACTGCCAGGACTGCATTTAAATGGACATTGTAATGTACCGTTAAATCTAAGTTGAATTTTGCAATGAATAATGCAGTTTTATTTTGTCAAATAAGTATATTGTTTTATGGGGTTTTTCACTAATTTTTCTGTCCCCAGAATAAATGGGCCCTGTGCAAACCAATCACAAACTAATACACAGATAAAGGATTTGAGCATGAATTGTTGATTGCAAAAGTGTAGTTAAAGGAGCAGTTTGGGGTAACTCTGACCGCTTTTTTTCCTTAAGGAAGTTTATCACTGATTCAGCTATGTTAATAATAATAATAATAAATTTAAGGACAGATTACAAGTGGCACGCTATCTGATTTTTTTTCACTTGCGCACTAACACTAAAAATAAAACTTTAACACGGGCAGGTTTGAGTACGTATTACAATTTGAAAGTAAAAAGTTAGTGCTCGAGTGAAACCTGGGGAGCTAACCTCAGAACATCGAATATCTTGACCACGTTAACTTCCCCCTATAGACATATATATATATATATATATTTATATATATATATATATATATATATATATATATATATATATATATAAAGGTGTAGATCACCAAGCACTCCACCATTGAAGACAAATGACCTGGGTTAAGTCTCTTAAGTATGGGAACTCATGGCATTTGTATAAAATACATTTAGACTTTATTCATTAGAAACTTGTAGATCACATGTTGACGTTTCGGCCCCAAGTGGAAATAAAGGCTCCACTTGGGGCCAAAACGTTGACGTGTGATCTACAAATTTCTAATGAATAAAGTCTAAATCCTGTGAGTGCACATACTTAAGAGACCAATATATATATGTGTGTGTGTGTGTGTGTGTATATATATATATATATATATATATATATATATATATATATAGTATATCACAAAAGTGAGTACACCCCTCACATGTTTGTAAATATTTTATTATATATTTTCATGTGACAACACTGAAGAAATGACACTTTGCTACAATGTAAAGTATTAAGTGTACAGCCTGTATAACAGTGTAAATTTGCTGTCCCCTCAAAATAACTCACACAGCCATTAATGTCTAAACTGTTGGCAACAAAAGTAAGTACACCCCTAAGTGGAAATGTCCAAATTGGCCCCAAAGTGTCAATATTTTGTGTGGCCACCGTTATTTTCCAGCACTGCCATAACCCTCTTGGGCATGGAGTTCACCAGAGCTTCACAGGTTGCCACTGGAGTCCTCTTCCACTCTTCCATGACGACATCACGGAGCTGATGGATGTTAGAGACCTTGTACTCCCCAACCTTCCATTTGAGGATGCTCAATAGGGTGTAGGTCTGGAGATATGCTTGGCCAGTCCATCACCTTTACCCTGAGCTTCTTTAGCAAGGCAGTGGTCGTCGTTTTGGAGGTGTGTTTGGGGTTGTTATGTTGGAATACTGCCCTGTGGCCCAGTCTTCAAAGGGAGGGGATCATGCTCTGCTTCAGTATGTCACAGTACATGTTGGCATTCATGGTTCCCTCAATGAACTGTAGCTCCCCAGTGCCATCCTCCCACTCTCACTAAATCTCTACCAAAGAGCCAGTTTCTGCGTGTAAGACGCATAGTATCAGACGAGAGTCTGGCACTGGAGAGACTTAGTGAGATAGGGAATGCATTCACAAAGAGAGGCTATCCATCTAAAATTATACAGGAGGGCATAAATAGCGCTCTAGACATTCAGAGGGCTAAGTTGTTAGAACAACAAAATAATAAAGAAAAGGACCAAACAGATAGAATGGTATTTGTGAGTAATTTTTCTCCCCTTAGTGATAAAATACAAGGTATTATAAGAAAACACTGGAGTGTACTAAGTGAATGTAACCCTAAAGTAAAGGAATTTCAAGTACCACCAATGCCTGCATACAGGAGGGGTAAAAATCTTAAGGATACCCTTGTTAGGGCAGATATAGGACCTGGTAAAATGAAAGTGCAAAGGTATATTGACAAAAAAAACAACGGTTGCTTTCCCTGCCTAAATTGTACTAACTGTAACAATATGGTGCGGGGCTCTACATTTTGCCACCCACGCACAGGCAAGAAATTTTTGATTAGAGGGTATTTCACCTGTAACACAGAATATGCTGTGTATCTAATCAAATGCCCATGTGGGTGGGGCTATGTAGGAGAGACCACCCGTAAGGTGCGTGAGAGGTTGAACCAACACAAGAGTAGCATAAGAACAGGAGATGTAGATGCACCTGTGGCTCACCATTTTTTGACAGCTGGGCATAGTCTGAGTCAAATTAGATTTCAGATTATAGATCATGTAGAGAGACCCAGGAGGGGGGGTAACAGAGAGAAAAAACTTCAGCAAAAATAATTGTTTTGGATCTATACATTAGGTACTATGTGGCCAGGAGGTATGAATAGAGAAATGGATTGGAGTATTTTCTGATTACTGTCCCTTTAATATAAGAGGTAAAGGCTTAAAAAAAGTCTAAAAAGTTCTTAGAGCTAACAAAAAGTATAGGTATCTTTGATTTAGAATGTCTATGTTGTGTACACATAATGATAAATCAACTGTGAAGTTATATGAGAACCTCTAAGAAAAGAGGTGTGTGAACACTAGGTGGAGTTAACTGATGTAGATAGATTATCACAGGTGTGTATTATAATTGAATGGGAGGGGTTAAGGGTATTTTAAGCCTGTATGTGTCAGTGTGATTTTATACATGATTAAGGACAGTTGGTCCGAAACGTTGTATTAACTTTTTGGCTAAAATAAAAATAAAAATCTTTTTATTCAGTGCTGCTGCAGCTTGAACTTTCTACTTATTTTTGGGTTTTTTGGTATGGACCCTTGCAGCTTGCACGGATAAATAACCTCAAAAACAGAGTGCTGAACAGTAACCTGCTGTTGGAATCCCCAGTGCCGGCAGCACTCATGAAGGCTCAGACCATGACACTCCCACCACCATGCTTGACTGTAAGTAAGACACACTTGTCTTTGTACTCTTCACCTGGTTGCCGCCACGCAAGCTTGACAACATCTTAACCAAATAAGTTTATCCAGTAATCCATCCAGTAATCCATGTCCTTAGTCTGCTTGTCTTCAGCAAACTGTTTGCTTGTGCATCATCTTTAGAAGAGGCTTCCTTCTGGGATGACAGCCATGCAGACCAATTTGATTCAGTGTGCTGCGTATGGTCTGAGCACTGACAGGCTGACCCCCCACCTCTTCAACCTCTGCAGCAATGTTGGCAGCACTCATACGTCTATTTAACAAAGACAACCTCTTGATATGATGCTGAGCACGTGCACTCAACTTCTTTGGTTGACCATGGTGAGGCTTGTTCTGAGTGGAACCTGTCCTGTGAAACCGCTGTATGGTCTTGCCCACCGTGCTACAGCTCAGTTTTAGTGTCTTGGTAATCTTCTTATAGCCTAGGCCATATTTATGTAGAGCAACAATTCATTTTTTTTTCAGATCCTCAGAGAGTTCTGTGCCATGAGGTGCCATGTTGAACTTCCAATGACCTCATATCATTGAGCCCTTGTAGCTTTTAAATGCAATTTTTTTAAAATACTATTTATTAGACAATGTTATTATGAGTGTAACTGTACTTTTAAATGTATTTTTGATGTGTCTTGTGACACTTTTATGACTCGCGTAACAGTTAACCCAACTAAGGGCTCGTTTCCATTGAGCAGTAAAAAATGGAGCCTTAAGTTGCCGACAGCTAAAAGTAGTTTACGGCTCCATTTTAGCACCAGGTTTCCATTAAAATATTTTGTGCATTGCATGTAGTCGCTCTTTTCGTGTAGGTGTAAGTTAACGCTGTGTTAACGCTTCCATCCGATGCCGGATTTCTTGAAAATCAAGTTAGTTGATATGGTATGATATGGTCTTACATTCTAAAATGTACGCTTAATGCCTGCGCTACTTATCTGTGATCACCTCTAAAGAGAAACAAAAACAAAGATACACTTATTTATAATACATCTTTTTTAACTAGAAGTAAATACTACTTTTTATTATAATTGCATTTTCTACTTTATTAACATATGTGATAGGTATTGCTGCCCTAGGCATAGGTCTAGTTTGAATTTTGTAATATGAGAGCAAAATCAGAACTGCTATTTATTGAGCTTGATCAATGTTAATGCACAATATCACTAATGTTTTTTGTGCTCCAGTTGTAATCTAGGCCATGGTGTCAAAAGAACTCAAAATAAGACCTATGGGGAGTTGACTCCATTTTATGTATCACTGTCCAGAAGTGACACGGTCTCTGAGATTTGGGCTTTTAGGCCTCAAGTTGGAGGGGAGGCCTATTCAAACGAGGGTATATTAACCCCTCTCTAAACAATTTAGTTTAATTAAAGGGACATTGTACACTAGATTTGTTTTGTAGATGATCCATTTAAATAGCCCATCTGGGAGTGTTGTTGTAAAAATGTATAGTTTTTCTTATTTTTTAATAACACTGTGATGATTTTCAGACTCCTAACCAAGCCCCACAGTGTCAGATGTATACATGCGTTTACAGACTACTGCTGGCTCCTGTTTATGTTACCTGTCTTTTCATATGCAGGGAGGGGGAGAGGGGGGAATGTCTTTTCTTTTTGTTTTCCAAGCTCCTTTCACAGTAGATGTCTTAGCTTATCCTCATCAACAGTGCTAAACTAGGAGCTTCTAAGTAGATTTTTTAAAAGATTTTATACTGGATTTTTAGATCAGTATCTGTGCATATTCTTTATAGTAGTGTCTATTACATGCAGTTATTTGAAAATTGGTGTACAATGTGTAATGCTCGTGGGATACTCCTCTATCAGACCGAACTCGGCCAGTAGTCTTGTTATCCCGGCGTCATGCCGGAATGATAGGGAATATCCCAGAGCAGAGAAAGTTAGTGAGATGAGAAAGGCGGCACTCACCACAGGTAGGACAGTCCCCAGCGGCAACAGCAGATCAATCCAAGGACAAACCACAAGAATGGTCAGTCAGGCAGGCAGGGTCTGGCAACAGCAAAGCAGTACAAGGATAAACCATTAGAATGGTCAGGCAGACAGGGTTTGGCAACAGTAAAGCAGTCCAAGGGCACACCACTAGAATGGTCAGGCAGGGTTTGGCAACAGTAAAGCAGTCCAAGGATAAACCACTAGAATGGTCAGGCAGGCAGGGTTCAGCAACAGTAATCAATCCAGCAGTTGAGGGTTAAGGCAGGAAAAGTAGTCAGGCAGGCAGGTTCAGCAACAGTAATCAATCCAGCAGTTTAAGGGTTAAGGCAGGTAGAGTAGTCAGGCAGGCAGGTTCAGTAACGGTATATAGGCAAAATAGAAAGAACGATCTGTCACACCCAAGAGCACACAAAGTAACACCTATACTTGGGCAGTGACAGATCATTTGCAGCACATTTAAAAAGGCGCAGGATTCGTGCCTCTGAGTTGGGACCGGCATCAGGAGTGTGCGGCGATGATGTCAGCGTCACACAAATCCAGAGCCGGCACTGCACCTGGCATCGAGCAGGGAAGGAGACGCCGCGCCCCTGGCAACACAATGTCCCTTTAAGTACTAGGGAATAAGGGATGTTGGAGAAAGTCTATGGTTGTGATTGGAATATTAAACTTTTGGGATGATTAGAAAAATCCTCAAGAACATTATAGGGTCCATTCACCAAAGGGCAGGACAAAAAGGAGTGAACATCTATGGTCCTGTCCACCCAGCATTGCATCTAGTGGGCAGCATTACATTGTCCGCATTTACCATTGTAAACTTTGCCTCGTGTGCAAAGCCGCCCTCTGCAGCGAGCAGTCTGAAAAGTCAGAGGGGGAACACACACCTGACATTTATTTTTATTTACTTTTGAATGTTTTCAGGTATACATCTATTTGGTTTACTGAAAGGTTTACAAATCACAATAGCATAATGTCTATTTGGGGTCCTAAAAATTAATCCAATTATTTATCAGAGTTAATGCATTTACATTAAATATACTGAACATATGCTACATCTATATAACTGTATGTAGGTCAATACATGCCAGAGAAATCAAAGATGATAAACAGCAGGAGAGAGCAAGGCAGGAAAAAGTAGTGTTTATATGCTTATGCAAATTTGTACTGTATAAGAGAATGATACAGAGCATATGAAATAGAAGTGTGTGCATAGACTCACATGTGCACCCTTATCCTACCCACAATGCCCAATCCCTCTCATTCCTACCTGTCCTTTTTACCAATTATAAGCCAGATCACGAGTGGAGTGCAAAATTGCACTTTCGCAAGCTCAATATTTTTGCGATCCAATTGTAATATCAGCGCACGCAATTGTGCGCTGGTATCTGAAATGGCCCACAATGCGAATGCGACCTGAGCACTGAGCATTGCTATTGAGCGCTCGTCCATAGGCTTCAATGGAAGCCTCATTCTAATGCTGTGAGAAGGGAAGGAAATATAAATTTATACAGTATGTATATAAGCATATACAGTACATATATTTTTACTGGGAACACACAGTTCCCATAGACCGCAATGTAAAGGCACTTTTCAGTGCCATTTTTTTTTCTTTTTAACCCCCAGAAACTGATTTGTGAAGCTAAGAGAGACTCTTTATTTTGTGGTCAATTTGGGCACTTTTAGAAAATTAACCAGAGATCTTAACTCTGGTTAATTTCTAAGCGCTAGTTGTAATGGCTGGTTATTTATCACGCACCCCAAACGGGCGATAAATTGGTGCTCCACTTGTAATCTAGCCCTATATAGTTACATACAAATAAGTGGTCAGAGAGAGTTTGGGAGATAAAATAGTACATTATGTGCATGAGTCATCAGAGAACAACTTAGTAACAATACTACATTACACGTTGCAATATTTAACAATTTTGCTTTATTTAAATTGTGCACTTTTACAAATGTAACAATAAATGTTAACTGTATTTAAGTAGGTTGTTAAATATAAGTTTATTTTTTATATTAACCAAATTTTATACCATGTTTTAAATGTAGACATATGCTTACTCATTGCTTATTACTGATTATAAATAATTCAAACAGGAATTTATAGTCATTTAAATTTAATATGAGGAAATTTCCTAAAAATGTAATGAATTATTCTGAATATTTTTTAGTAAATCTGACGTTTTAGTAATACACTGTGGGCTATTTATACTGAATGTGGTATCTGAGACAAGGGATATCCTACTGTAAAATAATTATCTGGGAATGACAGTTACCAAATAAAGCAACGCTATAGGGTAGGATGCAAATGCTTCAAACATAGTTAATACCACTGAAATGCTCAGGAAGATTCCTCCTTGAAGACACACACAACTAATGATCTAGGCTTTCCTATAAGCAAAACAATAAATCTCCCTAATAATAAACAATGCTTGTAGGCCATCAGTTATCTGAGCAACCTATAGTCCTGTGTAGTTGGTTACAAAGCAAAAGCATGTTAGAAGGGTGTGGCATCATCTCCTTTGAAATCAATAAGAGTAGAAACTGCATCACATAGTAATGACCTAACTTCTGCTGTTCCATATTTAATTACAGTGCAGTTGACAGTAACAGCTGATAACAGCAGCAAGATGGTGTTGATAACAATGACAAATCAAGTACAGAAATAGAAACGCCCTTACCTCAATATGTTGTTAAAGCTGAGATACAGTAGCTGTAGGCTGGGCAAAGTATCCACATCTCTCTAAAAGGAAGCAGAGCAGCACATATTCACCACATGAAGAAGATTATCTGACGTAGCACTGGAACATCTGCTCAGCTGACAGAACATTTTCTGCTAATTGCAGTAGTCATGCTGCAGCACTGCTTACTGTAGGAAAGGCTGCTCCATTGCTCTCTGGTGCGACTAGCCAGGAAGTGCTTTAGTGCAGTATCTAGTCTGCAGAACAAGCCGCACTTGCGGGGTGAACAGCATAGGGAGGGAAAGGAGGGAGAGCAAGATGCAGGCTCAGCATTTTAACTGCATAGCAGCCAGCCTACAGTAATAAGCTGCAGAACAGTAAATGGTATAGCGTGGTACACAAAGGCATGTTCTGGGTAATTGCAATGGATGTTAATGGGTTATTAGCTTGTGTGCTAGCTGAATACAAATTAAAGTTATTTGTCGAAATCTGCTTTGAATAAAATAAATGTTCATTGTATAATTTGTAGTTTATTATTTTATTTAATCTAAGCTTGCCTAAAACATATAATTACACAGCAGTCATAAATAATTCACTGCTCTCTAAAGATAAACACTTCACAGGACTGGGTTACAGAGACAGATGATAACTACAGAGTACATCAAATGGCTGAACAAATGTTATAAGGATAATAATACTTACATGTACTACACAGTATTAGCAAACAAGGCTTGTTTTGTAACTGGGCATTGATGAATTTGATCATTCTCTATCTATATAGAAATGGACAGAAATGTGCATGTGTCCCTGGTTTGCTAGAAGCAATATGTTTCACCAGTTTGTGCCTTTGTAATGGGCAGTAAAAGAGTGAAAAATGCAAACCAACTGACATATAGAGACATATGTATATAAAAATAATAATCCAAAAATGCCTCTCACAAATTATGTTATGGTTTAACTGCTATTTTAACAAACAGAAAGTGTTTAGAATGTTCAATAACCCAATATCTTTATTGTAGAGGAAGATTGCAGAGCAGGCTGGTTGCATGAACTAAAGACTACAATACTTCTCAATTGGGTTCAGAAACTATACAGACATGTATAACAGAGCAATACATTATCATAGCAGAGATATTGCTTCCCATGCAGTTGGACCTAAATCAGAAAAACAATTTGGATGATTTACAAGGAATGTACCTTAAACATAATAAATGATGAAATGCTTAAAGGGACACTCAGGTGAAAATAAACTGTCAGGATTCAGATACAGTATGTCATTTTAAACAACTTTCTAATTTACTTCCATAAAAAAAAATGTGCACAGTCTTTTATATTTACACTTTTTGAGTCACCAGCTCCTACTGAGCATGTGCAAGAATTCACAAGATATATACGTATATGCATTTGTGATTGGCTGATGGCTGTCATATGATATAGGGGGAGTGGAAATATAGATAACTTTGAAATTTGTTAGAAAAAAAATCTACTACTCATTTGAACTTTAAACTAATTACTATTGCATTGTCTTGTTATCATGTATTTGTTGATTATGCAAATCTACTGTATTTACTGGTCCAGCTTAAAGAATACAAATATACAAATTACATCCTGATACAAACATGTTACCATGATTAGCATAGTGAGGATAAACAAGTGTATGCTTTTGTTTTTTGCAAAAACATTTTATTTCCAAATACATACATCATTTCTAATTGCATTTTTACCCAGTAGCCAAGCATATGCATGTATACATTTACTGATTATCTTAATACCATTATCTCTACTCTCGAGGGTTTTTGTTTGGTCTAACCTTGCTTCCCATTGACCTCATGAGATTCATTTATACACCACTTCCTTTCTTGCATTTTTAATATCAAGTTGTTTCTTTGCATGCACTGATTAAAATAGGGTGTGCTAAAATAGTTTTGGCCATGTTAAGATGCTTTGGTTAAAGGGACACTTAAGTCAAAATAAACTTTTATGATACAGATAAAGCATACATTTTTAATACGCGTTCCAATTTACTTTTTATACGCACACTTTCTGGATTACAAGATCCTACTGAGCATGTGCACAAGATCACAGGGTATACATATACTAGTCTGTGATTGGCTGATGTCTGTCACATGATACAGGGGGCCAGAAATTGAGAATAAAAAAAAAATAGAAAAAAATCTACTGCTTATTTGAAATTCAGAGTAGGTGTTAAATCATTGTCTTTTTATTATGCACTTGTTAATTATGCAATTCTACTGCATTGAGTGGTCCTTTAAGATTTGTAACCATCCACTGACAGCCAGGAGCTGTTTCTTCACAGTACGGAAATGATATTGCATATTTTAAAGATATTTTATTGGGTATATATTAAGTTACTTTAAAATGGCTAGCCAAATAAGTTTTCTGAGGATACATCCACCTTTCACATCTGCAATTGAGTGCACTCCAAATAAATTCTGACTACATGTCTGTGTGTTATTCTTAGCATGAGACTTTATTATTGATTGTGTTGCACTTGTAATCTAGCCCTATACATATTGCAGTCTGTTTACTTACAATATCCTTTGAAGCATCTATTTGAGACAACCTCACCAGATTTTAATGGTGAGACCGAAATACATTTTTTTATTGGGCTTAGAAGCAAGAAATCTTTAATACCACTTGTAATACCAGATTGTGAGTTAAAGATAACAAACCCTGCACTATTGATTTTGTGCCACTTGTCATCTAGCCGCAGATGTATAAATATTGCTGTTTGTTTAGTTAGAATATCCTTTGAAACATCTACTTAAGACAACATCAGCAGCCTTTAAAAATGAAGCTGAAACACAAGATTTTCTTGGGCTGAAAAACAAGAAATCTTTAAATATGCACAAGGGACTCTATGTCCAACCCACTCACCAATACTGTGAGAACAATTTAACATGGAGATTATGTATTAAAACTTTACCTATTTCATTTTATTTTCTTGTATAAACTATTACAGACTGAAACATAACATAACAGAAACGTTACAAAAAGTGGAGTACAGCTTTTATTACATAGAACACTTTATGAAACTATGTAATGACCTTTTATCTACTTGGGACTTTATACTTTGTATAACAGTATGTGTATGAATACAAATGTAAACAGAATAGGTTCAGGTAAATGTAGCTAATATGTAAATATAAAAAAATCACTTATTAGGGCTGTGTGATTAATCACGATATGAGTGTATTGTTATCTGAATCGCAAGAGGTCACAAAGTTTTATGAAAACAAAAACGGCTTCCTTACGTTGTTTCCACAAGAAGCAATCACTGATCACTCCTCCAGGGAGGCAGACCAAGAAGTGTCCTCCCTTGTGCCGGTGTGTAAACATCCCAGGTATTTTTTATTGTGAAACACACAAGAAATAAGACAAAAACCCAGAAAACTTCAGTATGCACGACCCTCCCAAGTCAATACTTTTGTAGAGCCCCTTTTTACAGCAATTACAGCTGCAAGTCTATTGGGGTACAACTTTATAAGCTTAGCACATCTAGCCACTGGGATTTTTGCTAAACTGCTCCAGCTCCTTCAAGTTGGATGGGTTCCGCTGGTGTACAGCAATCTTTAAGTCAAACCACAGATTCTCAATTGGATTGTGGTCTGGGCTTTGACTAGGCCCTTCTAAGATATTTAAATGTTTCCCCTTAAGCTACTTGAGTGTTGCATTAGCAGTATGCCTAGGGTCATTGTCCTGCTGGAAGGTGAACCTCCGTCCCTAAATATGTATAGCTTAGAGGAGAGAAGGGAAAGAGGTGATATGATAGCAACTTTCAAGTACATTAAAGGGTTTAGTAAAACTGAGGCTGTGGGTATTTTACATAAAATTGAAAATTCAAGAACAAGGGGTCATGAGCTCAAGCTAAAGGGTAGTAGATTCAGGAGTAATTTGAGGAAGCACTTCTTTACAGAAAGAGTGATTGATTTATGGAATAAACTTCCTCAAGAGGTAGTATCAACAAACACTGTGGGGGACTTTAAAAATGCATGGGACAAGCATAGGGCTATCCTACGAACTAGATAAGTTTATACTGTTAGGTAAGGTCGGGCAGACTTGCTGGGCCTATGGCTCTTATCTGCCGTCAATATCTATGTTTCTATGTTTCTATGTCCCAGTCTCAAATCTCTGGAAGACTGACACAGGTTTCCTTCAAGAATTTCCCTTTATTTAGCGCCATCCATCATTCCTTCAATTCTGACCAGTTTCCCAGTCTCTGCCGATGATGGTGTTCTCGGGGTGATGAGAGGTTGGCCTGTGCCAGACATAGCGTTTTCCTTAATGGCCAAAAAGCTACATTTTACCAGAGTACCTTCTTCTTCTATGTTTGGGGAGTCTTCCACATGCCTTTTGGCAAACAGCAAACGTGTTTGCTTATTTTTTTTCTTTAAGCAATGGCTTTTCTCTGGCCACTCTTCTGTAAAGCCCAGCTCTGTGGAGTGTATGGCTTAAAGTGGTCCTATTGACAGATACTCCAATCTCCGCTGTGGAGCTTTGCAACTCCTTCAGGGTTATATTTGGTCTCTTTGTTGCCTCTCTGATTAATGCCATCTTTGCCTGGTCCGTGAGTTTTGGTGGGCAGCCCTCTATTGGCAGGCTTGTTGTGGTGCCATAATCTTTCAATTTTTTAATAATGGATTTAATAGTGCTCCGTGGAATGTTCAAAGTTTCAGATATTTTTTTTTTTAACCCAACCCTGATCTTTACTACTCCACAACTTTGTCCCTGAGCTCATTGGTCTTCATGGTGCAGCTTGCTTAGTGGTGCCCCTTTCTCAGTGGTTTTGCAGACTCTGGGGCCTTTCAGAAGAGGTGTATATATACTGAGATCATGTGACACTTACATTTCAAACTGGTGGACTTTATTTGAAGGGATACTAATCCCAAAAATGTTTTAAATGTAAAGCTTAGGAGTCAGCCCATTTTTGGTTCAGAACCTGGGTTACACTTGCTTATTGGTGGCTAAATGTAGCCACCAAAAAGCAAGCGCTTTCCAGGGTGCTGAACCTAGAATGGGCCGGCTCCTAAGCTTTACATTCCTGCTTTTTAAATAAAGATAGTAAATCAAAAATAGAAAAAAGTTGCAGACTAATCCTTAGTTGCAGATAAATGTCTATTTTATTGTATACAATGTATATACATTTAATCCAAGTAACAGGTCATACAAAAAGATCTGGTGCGTTTCCTGTGCCACCAGGCACACTTCCTCACTCCATTTAAATAAAAATAGCAAGAGAACGAAGAAAAATTGATAAGAGTAAATTAGAAAGTTGGTTAAAATTGAATGTTCTATCTGAATCATGAAAGAAAAAATGTTGGTTTAGTATCCCTTTAAAGGTATTTGATAATAGGATAATTTAATAATAGGAGTAAATTAGAAAGTTGCTTCAAATTGCATGCTCTATCTGAATCACAAAAGAAAACATTTAACTAATTATGGCCTAGATTTGGAGTTTGGCGGTAGCCGTGAAAACCAGCGTTAGAGGCTCCTAACGCTGGTTTTAGGCTACCTCCGGTATTTGGAGTCACTCAAAAAAGGGTCTAACGCTCACTTTTCAGCTGCGACTTTTCCATACCGCAGATCCCCTTATGTCAATTGCGTATCCTATCTTTTCAATGGGATTTTTCTAACTCCGGTATTTAGAGTCGTGTCTGAAGTGAGCGTTAGAAATCTAACGACAAAACCCCAGCCGCAGAAAAAAGTCAGTAGTTAAGAGCTTTCTGGGCTAACGCCGGTTCATAAAGCTCTTAACTACTGTACTCTAAAACCCATAAAATACCTATGTACCCCTAAACCGAGGCCCCCCCACATCGCCGCCACTCGATTACATTTTTTTAACCCCTAATCTGCCGACCGCCACCTACGTTATCCTTATGTACCCCTAATCTGCTGCCCCTAACACCGCCGACCCCTATATTATATTTATTAACCCCTAACCTTCCCCCCACAACGTTGCAGCCAGCTACCTAAATAATTAACCCCCTAATCTGCCGACCGCAAAGCGCCGCTACTTAAGTTATCCTTATGTACTCCTAATCTGCTGCCCCTAACACCGCCGACCCCTATATTATATTTATTAACCCCTAACCTGCCCCCCACAACGTCGCAGCCAGCTACCTACAATAATTAACCCCTAATCTGCCGACCGCAAAGCGCCGCTACTTAAGTTATCCTTATGTACCCCTAATCTGCTGCCCCTAACACCGCCGACCCCTATATTATATTTATTAACCCCTAATCTGCCCCCCTCAACGTCGCCTCCACCTGCCTACACTTATTAACCCCTAATCTGCCGAGCGGACCGCACCGCTACTATAATAAAGTTATTAACCCCAATCCGCCTCACTAACCCTGTAATAAATAGTATTAACCCCTAATCTGCCCTCCCTAACATCGCCGACACCTAACTTCAATTATTAACCCCTAATCTGCCGACCGGAGCTCACCGCTATTCTAATAAATGTATTAACCCCTAAAGCTAAGTCTAACCCTAACACTAACACCCCCCCTAACTTAAATATAATTTAAATCTAACGAAATTAATTAACTCTTATTAAATAAATTATTCCTATTTAAAGCTAAATACTTACCTGTAAAATAAATCCTAATATAGCTACAATATAAATTATAATTATATTATAGCTATTTTAGGATTAATATTTATTTTACAGGTAACTTTGTATTTATTTTAACCAGGTACAATAGCTATTAAATAGTTAAGAACTATTTAATAGCTAAAATAGTTAAAATAATTACAAAATTACCTGTAAAATAAATCCTAACCTAAGTTACAATTAAACCTAACACTATACTATCATTAAATTAATTAAATAAAATACCTACAATTACCTACAATTAAACCTAACACTACACTATCAATACATTAATTAAATACAATACCTACAAATAACTACAATGAAATAAACTAACTAAAGTACAAAAAATAAAAAAGAACTAAGTTACAAAAAATAAAAAAATATTTACAAACATAAGGAAAATATTACAACAATTTTAAACTAATTACACCTACTCTAAGCCCCCTAATAAAATAACAAAGACCCCCAAAATAAAAAATGCCCTACCCTATTCTAAATTACTAAAGTTCAAAGCTCATTTACCTTACCAGCCCTGAACAGGGCCCTTTGCGGGGCATGCCCCAAGAAGTTCAGCTCTTTTGCCTGTAAAAAAAAAACATACAATACCCCCCCCAACATTACAACCCACCACCCACATACCCCTAATCTAACCCAAACCCCCCTTAAATAAACCTAACACTAAGCCCCTGAAGATCATCCTACCTTGTCTTCACCTCACCGGGTATCACCGATCGGTCCTGGCTCCAAAATCTTCATCCAACCCAAGCGGGGGCTGGCGATCCATCATCCGGTGGCTGAAGAGGTCCAGAAGAGGCTCCAAAGTCTTCATCCTATCCGGGAAGAAGAGTAGATCCGGACCGGCAACCATCATCTTCCAAGCGGCATCTTCTATCTTCATCCGATGAGGACCGGCTCCATCCTGAAGACCTCCACCGCGGACCCATCTTCATCCGGCGACGTCCAACTGAAGAATGACGGTTCCTTTAAGGGACGTCATCCAAGATGGCGTCCCTCGAATTCCGATTGGCTGATAGGATTCTATCAGCCAATCGGAATTAAGGTAGGAATATTCTGATTGGCTGATGGAATCAGCCAATCAGAATCAAGTTCAATCCGATTGGCTGATCCAATCAGCCAATCAGATTGAGCTCGCATTCTATTGAACTTGATTCTGATTGGCTGATTCCATCAGCCAATCAGAATATTCCTACCTTAATTCCGATTGGCTGATAGAATCCTTTAGTTAGTATCAGCAAAAGTATCAAATTCGTAAAAATTTGGCAAAAGTGTGCAGTGAAGACCAAGTCGCTGCCTTACATATCTGATCAACAGAAGCCTCGTTCTTGAAGGCCCATGTGGAAGCTACAGCCCTAGTGGAGTGAGCTGTGATTCTTTCAGGAGGCTGCCGTCCGGCAGTCTCATAAGCCAATCGGATGATGCTTTTAAGCCAAAAGGAAAGAGAGGTAGAAGTTGCTTTTTGACCTCTCCTTTTACCAGAATAGACGACAAACAGAGAAGAAGTTTGTCTGAACTCCTTTGTAGCTTCTAAGTAGAATTTTAGAGCACGGACTACATCTAATTGTGTAGCAAACGTTCCTTCTTTGAAACTGGATTCGGACACAAAGAAGGTACAACTATCTCCTGATTAATATTTTTGTTGGAAACAACCTTTGGTAGAAAACCAGGCTTAGTACGCAAAACAACCTTATCTGAATGGAACACCAGATAGGGTGGAGTACACTGTAGAGCAGATAACTCAGAAACTCTTCTAGCAGAAGAAATAGCAACCAAAAACAAAACTTTCCAAGATAACAACTTAATATCTATGGAATGTAAAGGTCCAAACGGAACCCCTTGAAGAACTGAAAGAACTAGATTTAAACTCCAGGGAGGAGTCAAAGGTCTGTAAACAGGCTTGATCCTAACCAAAGCATGAACAAATGCTTGAACATCTGGCACAACTGCCAGTCGTTTGTGTAGTAGGACAGATAAAGCAGAAATCTGTCCCTTTAGAGAACTCGCAGATAATCCTTTATCCAAACCTTCTTGTAGAAAGGAAAGAATCCTAGGAATCTTTATCTTATTCCATGGGAATCCCTTGGATTCACACCAGCAGATATATATTTTCCATATTTTATGGTAAATCTTTCTAGTTACCGGTTTTCTGGCTTGAACCAGAGTATTTATCACGGAATCTGAAAACCCACGCTTTGATAGAATCAAGCGTTCAATCTCCAAGCCGTCAGCTGGAGGGAGACCAGATTTGGATGTTCGAATGGACCCTGAACAAGAAGGTCCTGTCTCAAAGGTAGCTTCCATGGTGGAACCGATGACATATTCACCAGGTCTGCATACCAAGTCCTGTGTGGCCACGCAGGAGCTATCAAGATCACCGAGGCCCTCTCCTGTTTGATCCTGGCTACCAGCCTGGGAATGAGAGGAAACGGTGGAAACACATAAGCTAGGTTGAAGGTCCAAGGCGCTACTAGTGCATCCACTAGAGTCGCCTTGGGATCTCTGGATCTGGACCCGTAGCAAGGAACCTTGAAGTTCTGACGAGACGCCATCAGATCCATATCTGGAATGCCCCATAGTTGCGTCAACTGGGCAAAGATCTCCGGGTGGAGTTCCCACTCCCCCGGATGGAATGTCTGACGACTCAAATAATCCGCTTCCCAGTTTTCCACACCTGGAATGTGGATTGTAGATAGGTGGCAGGAGTGATTCTCCGCCCAATGTATGATTTTGGTCACTTCTTTCATCGCCAGGGAACTCCTTGTTCCCCCCTGATGATTGAGATACGCAACAGTCGTCATGTTGTCTGATTGGAATCTTATGAATCTGGCCTTTGCTAGCTGAGGCCAAGCCCTGAGAGCATTGAATATCGCTCTTAGTTCCAGAATGTTTATCGGGAGAAGAGACTCTTCCCAAGACCACAGTCCCTGAGCTTTCAGGGATTCCCAGACCGCGCCCCAGCCCACTAGGCTGGCGTCGGTCGTGACGATGACCCACTCTGGACTGCGGAAGCTCATTCCCTGGGATAGGTGATCCTGGGTTAGCCACCAACGGAGTGAGTCTCTGGTCTTCTGATCTACTTGAATCACTGGAGACAAGTCTGTATAGTCCCCATTCCACTGTTTCAGCATGCACAGTTGTAATGGTCTTAGATGAATTTGCGCAAAGGGAACTATGTCCATTGCTGCAACCATCAATCCTACTACTTCCATGCACTGAGCTACGGAAGGACAAGGAATAGAATGAAGAACTTGACAAGCGTTTAGAAGTTTTGACTTTCTGACTTCTGTCAAGAAAATCCTCATTTCTAAGGAATCTATTATTGTTCCCAAGAAGGGAACTCTTGTCGACGGAGACAGGGAACTTTTTTCTATGTTCACCTTCCATCCGTGAGATCTGAGAAAGGCCAGAACGATGTCTGAGTGAGCCTTTGCCTTTAAAAGAGACGACGCTTGTACTAGAATGTCGTCCAAGTACGGTACTACTGCAATGCCCCTTGGTCTTAGAACCGCTAGAAGGGATACGAGTACCTTTGTGAAAATCCTTGGAGCAGTGGCTAACCTGAATGGGAGGGCCACAAACTGGTAATGTTTGTCCAGAAAGACGAACCTTAGGAACTGATGATGTTCTTTGTGGATAGGGATATGTAGATACGCATCCTTTAGATCCACGGTAGTCATAAATTGACCTTCCTGAATTGTGGGTAGAATCGTTTGAATGGTTTCCATCTTGAACGATGGTACTCTGAGAAATTTGTTTAGGATCTTTAAATCCAGGATTGGTCTGAAAGTTCCCTCTTTTTTGGGAACTACAAACAGATTTGAGTAAAATCCCATTCCTTGTTCCGCCGTTGGAACTGGGTGTATCACTCCCATCTTTAACAGGTCTTCTACACAATGTAAGAATGCCTGTCTCTTTATTTGGTTTGAGGATAAGTGAGACATGTGGAACCTTCCCCTTGGGGGTAGTTCCTTGAATTCCAGAAGATAACCCTGAGAAACTATTTCTAGTGTCCAGGGATCCTGAACATCTCTTGCCCAAGCTTGAGCAAAGAGAGAGAGTCTGCCCCCCACTAGATCCGGTCCCGGATCGGGGGCTACTCCTACATGCTGTTTTGTTAGCAGCGGCAGGCTTCTTGGCCTGCTTACCCTTGTTCCAGCCTTGCATCGGTTTCCAGGCTGGTTTGGTCTGTGAGGTATTACCCTCTTGCTTAGAGGATGCAGAATTAGAGCCCGGTCCGTTCCTGAAATTACGAAAGGAACGAAAAACATAATTTATGCTTACCTGATAAATTTATTTCTCTTGTAGTGTGTTCAGTCCACGGGTCATCCATTACTTATGGGATATATTCTCCTTCCCAACAGGAAGTTGCAAGAGGATCACCCAAGCAGAGCTGCTATATAGCTCCTCCCCTCACATGTCATATCCAGTCATTCGACGGAAACAAGACGAGAAAGGAAAAACTATAGGGTGCAGTGGTGACTGGAGTTATAATTTAAAATTTAGAACCTGCCTCAAATAGACAGGGCTGGCCGTGGACTGAACACACTACAAGAGAAATAAATTTATCAGGTAAGCATAAATTATGTATTCTCTTGTTAAGTGTGTTCAGTCCACGGGTCATCCATTACTTATGGGATAACAATACCAAAGCTAAAGTACACGGATGATGGGAGGGACAAGGCATGAACATTAAACAGAAGGAACCACTGCCTGTAGAACCTTTCTCCCAAAAACAGCCTCCAAAGAAGCAAAAGTGTCAAATTTGTAAAATTTGGAAAAAGTATGAAGTGAAGACCAAGTTGCAGCCTTGCAAATCTGTTCAACAGAGGCCTCATTCTTAAAGGCCCAGGTGGAAGCCACAGCTCTAGTGGAATGAGCTGTAATTCTTTCAGGAGGCTGCTGTCCAGCAGTCTCATAGGCTAAGCGTATTATGCTACGAAGCCAAAAAGAGAGAGAGGTAGCCGATGCCTTTTGACCTCTCCTCTGTCCAGAGTAAACGACAAACAGAGAAGAAGTTTGTCGAAAATCTTTAGTTGCCTGTAAGTAGAACTTCAGGGCACGGACCACGTCTAGATTATGCAAAAGACGTTCCTTCTTTGAAGAAGGATTAGGACATAAGGATGGAACAACAATCTCTTGATTGATATTCTTGTTAGAAACAACCTTAGGTAAAAACCCAGGTTTAGTACGCAGGACTACCTTGTCTGAATGAAAGATCAGATAAGGAGAATCACAATGTAAGGCAGATAACTCAGAGACTCTTCGAGCCGAGGAAATAGCCATCAAAAACAGAACTTTCCAAGATAAAAGCTTAATATCAATGGAATGAAGGGGTTCAAACGGAACACCCTGAAGAACTTTAAGAACCAAGTTTAAGCTCCACGGAGGAGCAACAGCTTTAAACACAGGCTTAATCCTAGCCAAAGCCTGACAAAAAGCCTGGACGTCTGGATTCTCTGCCAGACGCTTGTATAAAAGAATAGACAGAGCAGAAATCTGTCCCTTTAGTGAACTAGCGGATAAGCCCTTTTCTAAACCCTCTTGTAGAAAAGACAATATCCTAGGAATCCTAACCTTACTCCATGAGTAACTCTTGGAATCACACCAATATAAATATTTACGCCATATCTTGTGGTAAAATTTTCTGGTAACAGGTTTCCGAGCCTGTATTAATGTATCAATAACCGAATCCGAAAACCCACGCTTTGATAGAATCAAGCGTTCAATTTCCAAGCAGTCAGCCTCAGAGAAATTAGGTTTGGATGGTTGCAAGGACCCTGAATTAGAAGGTCCTGCCTCAGGGGTAGAGACCATGGTGGACAGGACGACATGTCCACTAGGTCTGCATACCAGGTCCTGCGTGGCCACGCAGGCGCTATCAGAATCACCGATGCTCTCTCCTGTTTGATCCTGGCAATCAGTTGAGGTAGCAACGGAAAAGGTGGAAAAACATAAGCTATGTTGAAAACCCAAGGGGCTGCTAATGCATCTACCAGCACCGCTCCCGGGTCCCTGGACCTGGATCCGTAACAAGGAAGCTTGGTGTTCTGGCGAGATACCATGAGATCCAGATCCGGTTTGCCCCAGCGAAGAATCAGTTTAGCAAATACCTCCGGGTGAAGTTCAAACTCCCCCGGATGAAAAGTCTGGCGACTTAGAAAATCCGCCTCCCAGTTCTCCACGCCTGGGATGTAGATCGCTGACAGGTGGCAAGAGTGAGACTCTGCCCAGCGAATTATCTTTGAGACTTCCAACATTGCTAGGGAACTCCTGG